>NC_045444.1:118280801-118314155 GCF_002776525.5 Piliocolobus tephrosceles
CTGCCCCTAGTGGGGGATGTCTCCCAGTTAGGCTACTCAGGGGTCAGGGACCCACTTGAGCAGGCAGCCTGCCCCTTCTCAGATCTCAACCTCCGTGTTGGGAGATCCACTGCTCTCTTCAAAGCTGTCAGACAGTCGTTCGCGTCTGCACAGGCCTCTGCTGCTTTAGCTGAGCCCTGTCCCCAGAGGCGGAGTCTACAGAGACAGGCAGGTTTCCTTGAGCTGCTGTGAGCTCCACCCAGTTCGAGCTTCCCAGCAGCTTTGTTTACCTACTTAAGCCTCAGCGATGGCGGGCACCCCTCCCCCCGCCTCGCTGCTGCCTTGCCGTTAGATTGCGGCAGACTGCTGTGTTAGCAAGGAGGGAGGCTCCGTGGGCGTGGGACCCTCCCGGCCGGGTGTGGGATATATTCTCCGGTGTGCTGGTGTGCTTACAGCGCAGTATTGGGGTGGGAGTTACCCGATTTTCCAGGTGTTGTGTGTCTCAGTTCCCCTGGCTAGGAAAAGGGACTCCCTTCCCCCTTGCGCTTCCCAGGTGAGGCGATGCCTCGCCCTGCTTCAGCTCTCGCTGGTCAGGCTGCAGAAGCTGACCAGCACCGATTGTCCGGCACTCCCGAGTGAGATGACCCCAGTACCTCAGTTGAAAATGCAGAAATCACCGGTCTTCTGTGTCGCTCGCGCTGGAAGATGGAGACTGGAGCTGTTCCTATTTGGCCATCTTGCTCCGCCCCCCAACAGTATATCTGCATTTACTTCTTCCACTAAAGTCTCGAACCGTTCAAGTCGTCCGTGAGAGTTGTAATCAGTTTCCTTCAAACTCCTGTTAATGTTGATATTTTTATCTCCTTCTGTGAATCAAGAATATTTCTAATGACATCTAGAATGGTGAATCCTTTCCAGAAGGCTTTCAGTTTACTTTGTGTAGATTAATCAGAGGAATTACTATGGCAACTGTAGCATTTGCAATATATTTCTTAATAATAAGACTTAAAAGTCCAAATTACTCCTTAACCCATGGGCTGTAGAATGGATGTTGTATTAGCAGGCATAAAGACATTAATCTGGCCAGGCATGGTTTGGCTCACGCCTGTAATCCTAGCACTTTGGGAGGCTGAGGTGGGTGGATTGCTTGAGCTCAGGAGTTGTAGACCAGCCTGGGCAAGATGGTGAAACCCTGTCTCTACTAAAACAAAAAGCCAGGTGTGGTGGTGCACATCTGTAGTCCGAACTACTTGGGAGGCTGAGGCATGAGAATCACTTGAACCCAGGAAGTGGAGGTTGCAGTGAGCTGAGATCACGCCACTGCACTCCAGCCTGGGGAGGCAGAGTGAGACTGTCTGAATAAATAAATAAATACAACATTAATCTCTTTGTACATCTCCATCAGAGCTCTTGGATGACCAGATGCATTGTCAGTGACCAGTAATATTTTGAAAGGAATCTTTTTCTGAGCAGTAGTTCTCAACAGCAGTCTTAAAATATTCAGTAAAGCATGCTATAAACAGATGTGCTGTCATTCAGGCTTTGTTGTTTCATTCACAGAGCACAGGCAGAGGAGATTTAGTGTAATTCTTAGGAGCCCTAGGATGTTCAGAATGATGAATGAGCATTGGCCTCAACTTAAAGTCACCAGCTGCATTAACCCCTAACAGGAGAATCAGCCTGTCCTTTGAAGCTTTGAAGCCAGGTGTTGACTTCTCTCTAGCGATGAAAGTCCTAAGTGGCATTGTCTTCTAGTAGAAGGCTGTTTCATCTACATTGAAAGTCTGTTGTTTATGTTGCAGAGATCGCTTCTTTCCTTAAACCTCATGAACCAAACCTCTGCTAGTCTCGGACTTTTCTTCTGTAGCTTCCTCACCTCTCTCAGCCTTCAGTAGAATAAAAGAGAGTTAAGGTCTTGCCCTAGATTAGGCTTTGGCTTAAGCGAGTGTTGCGGGTGGTTTAATCTTCTATCCATACCCACTGAAACGTTCTCCATATCAGCAATAAGACTGTTTTGCTCTCTTATTTATGTGTTCACTGGAGTAGTCTTCTAATTAACTTCAGGAACTTTTGTATTCACAACTTGGCTAACTGGTACAAGAGGCCTAACTTTGGCCTATCTTGGCTTTCAACATGGCTTCCTTACTAAGCAGATAATCATTCTAGTTTTTGATTTGAAGTGAGAGTTGTGTGACTCTTCCTTTTGCTTGAACACGTAGAAGCATTGCAGGCCTAGTTTCAATATTCAGTGGCTAGTTTCAATATTGTGTCCCAGGGAATAGAGAGGCCCAAGGAGAGGGAGAGAGATGGAACAGCTGGTTGGTGGAGCAGTCAGAACAAACATACATTTATTGATTAAATTTGCAGTCTTATGTAGGGTGGTTCAGGCATCCCAAAGCAATTACTGTAATAACATCAAAGATCACGGTCACCATAACAGATAAAATGAAAAAGTTTAAAATATTGCAAGAATTACCAGAATGTGACACAGACATGAAGTGAGCATATGCTGTTGGAAAATGGTGCTGACAGACTCGCTTGACTAAGGGTTGCCACAAACCTTCAATTTGTAGAGTGCAGTATCTGCAAAAGGCAATAAAGTGATGCACAATAAAACAAGCTGTGTATGTATTTTATTATTGTTTGAACCCATCCTTTTTCCATCTCCTCTGCCACCTCAAGCATTTGAAAATTTATTCATTCAGTACACTTTTTATTTTTATTTATCTTTTGAGACAGGATCTCGCTCTGTTGCCCAGGCTGGAGTGCAGTGGTGGGATCATAGCTCACTGCAGCCCCTCGACCTTCCAGGCTCAAGCAGTCCTCCCACCTCAGCCTCCCAAGAAGCCAAGAATACAGGCACACATACCAAACCTAGCTAATTTTTAATTTAAAAAAAAAAATTTTTTTTTTTTTTTGAGACGGAGTCTCGCTCTGTCGCCCAGGCTGGAGTGCAGTGGCGCAATCTCGGCTCACTGCAAGCTCCACCTCCCGGGTTCACACCATTCTCCTGCCTCAGCCTCCCGAGCAGCTGGGACTACAGGCGCCGGCCACCGCGCCTGGCTAATTTTTTGTATTTTTAGTAGAGACGCGGTTTCACTGTGTTAGCCAGGATGGTCTTGACCTCCTGACTTCGTAATCCGCCCGCCTCGGCCTCCCAAAGGGCTGGGATTACAGGCGTGAGCCACTGCACCCAGCCTAAAAAAAATTTTTTTTTGAGACAGAATTTCACTTTTGTTGCCTAGGCTAGAGTGCAGTGGTGCAATCTCTGCTCACGGCAACCTCTGCCTCCTGGATTCCAGCAATTATCCTGCCTCAGCCTCCTGAGTAGCTGGGATTACAGGCATGCACCACCACTCTCGGCTAATTTTGTATTTTTATTAGAGACGGGGGTTTCTCCATGTTGGTCAGGGTGGTCTTGAACTCCCAACCCCAGGTGATCTGCCCGCCTCTGCCTCCCAAAGTGCTGGGATTACTGGCATGAGCCACCACGCCCGGTGCTAATTTTTTACTTTTTGCAGGGATGGGGTCAAATTCCTGGATTCAAGTGATCCACCTCTGCCTCCCAAAGTGTTGGGATTACAGGCATGAGCCACTGTGCCTGGCCCAGTACACTCTTTGCATACACATTATATGCTAGGGATGCAGCCAAAGAAGTTTAAAAAATATACAGCTTAAGAAAGCTTAAGAAAAGGAGGCCAGGTGGAGTGGCTCACGCCTATAATCCCAGAACTTTGTGAGGCTGAGGCAGGCGGATCACTGGAGGCTAGGAGTTCGAGATCAGACTTGGGATCCCTGAGCTGACTTGTGAGAAGTCCAGTTGGGCTGTGGAGGAGAGATGCCCAAGGAATCTTCACAGTACAGGTGCCAAGTGGGAGTGAGCGGGCCTGCAGGTGACCCCAGCCCCAGCCATAGAGGATGATGTCAAACACAGCAGAGAAGACCCCTGCCCAGCCACCCCTCTGCCAGATTGCAGATTGTTTAGGAAAATAAACGCTGCTGCTGATTTATGCTACACGTTTTGGAGTAGTTTATCACACTGCATGAGATAACTAGAATTGATATCAATAAGAATGGTGCTACCGCTTTAATTGCATCGTGGATGTGTCGATTTGTACCGCCATTCTCCTAACCCTGACAAAAGTATCCCAATTCACATAAACGTTTCCACATGTGTAACCCAGTTGTCAGCCTGCTGTTTTGAGGGTTATTACCTTCCTCTGGCACAGTTGGGAGGGCAGAGCCTTGCTTCACAATCCACTGCTGGTCAGCTCTGCACTGCAGCTCCTCAGCAGTGTCCTGGACCCTCCAGGCCCCAGCTCACTCCCCTCCTACTGGGCACTCCTTGGAACTGCTGGACCACTGTCTTCGTCAGTGCAGTACTCTTCACCCTGGGTCAGCCTCTTCCCTGACCTGGGTTAAAGTCTGATTACTCTCTAGAGTAGTAGCTAGCTAGCTTTTCTTTCTTTCTTTTTTTTTTTTTTTTTTGAGACGGGCTCTTGCTCTTGCCCAGGCTGGAGTGTAGTGGCGCGATCTTGGCTCACTGCAACCTCCGCCTCCTGGATTCAAGCGAGTCTCCTGCCTCAGTCTCCTGAGTAGCTGGGATTACAGGTGCCGGTCACCACACCCAGCTGATTTTTGTACTTTTAGCAGAGAATACCCTGTTGGCCAGGCTGGTCTTGAACTCCTGATCTCAAGTGATCTGCCTGCCTCAGCCTCCCAAAGTGCTGGGATTACAAGTGTGAGCCACCACACCCGACCTAGAACAGTAGCTTTCAACCAGGGACAGTTTTGCCATGGGGACCTTTGGCAATATTTGGAGACTTTTTTATTGGTAATTTTTATTGAGATAATTGTAGATTCATATGCAGTAGTAAGAAATAACACAGAGGGATCCCTTGTATACTTTGTTCAGTTTCTCTCAATGGTAACATTTTGCAAAACTAGCATGTGACAACGAGGATACTGGTTTATTTGTGTATGTGTGCATGTGTGTTAAGTTCTGTGCAATCTTACCACCTGCATAGGTTTGTGCTTCCACCACAGTCAAGATACTGAACATTCCCATCACCACAAGGCTCCCTCTTGTTGCTCTTTAATAGCTACACCCACTTCCCTCCTGCCCTCACCCCCTCCATAATCCTGGCAACCACGAAACAGTTCTCCATTTCTGTGACTTTTTCATTCCAACATTATGATATAAATAGAATTATACAACATGACACCTTTGGGAATTGTCTTTTTTCACTCAGCATAATTCCCTGGAGATTCATCCAGGTTGTGTGTATCAGTAGTTCACTCCATTTCGTTGCCCAGTAGTAGTCCACAGTATGGATGTACCACAGTGTGTTTCACCTGTTAAACACCATTCACCTGTTAAAGGACATCTGGGTGGTTTCCAGTTTAAGGCTATTAATAAAGCTGCAATAAACGTGTGTAGGTTTTGGTGTGAACACAGTCTTCATTTCTCTGAGATAATTGCCCAGGCGTGCAATTGCTGGGTCGTATGGTAGTTGTATGTTTAGTTTTGTAAGAACTGCGAACTTTTCCAGAGTGAGTATCATCTTACATTTCCATCAGCTGTGTAGGAATGATCCAGTTTCTCCACATCTTGCTGGCATTGGGTGTTATCACTGTTTGTATTTTAGCCATTTGATAGGTGTGTAGTCTTCAGCCGTACCACCCTGAACATACCACATCTTGTCTGATAAGTGTGTACCTATCACAAAACCTCATTAAGGTTTTATTTTATTTTATTTTTTGAGGTGGAGTCTTGCTCTGTCGCCCAGGCTGGAGTGCAATGGCCGGATCTCAGCTCACTGCAAGCTCCGCCTCCTGGGCTTACGCCATTCTCCTGCCTCAGCCTCCCGAGTAGCTGGGACTACAGGCGCCCACCTGTACTACTACAGGCACCTCGCCTAGCTAGTTTTTTGTATTTTTTAGTAGAGACAGGGGTTTCACCGTGTTAGCCAGGATGGTCTCGATCTCCTGACCTCGTGATCCGCCCGTCTCGGCCTCCCAAAGTGCTGGGATTACAGGCTTGAGCCACCGGGCCCGGCTCATTAAGGTTTTAATGTGCATTTCCCTAGTAGCCAATGATGTGGAATATCTTGTCATGTCCCTGTTTGTCATCTCTTTGGTGAAATAATCGTCTTTGGTGAAATAACTCTTTATGTCTTTTGTTCACTTTCTAATTGGATTGTTTATTTACTGTTGAGTTTTTTTTAAATTTTTTAATTTTTTTATTATACTTTAAGTTCTAGGGTACATGTGGATAACGTGCAGGTTTGTTACATATGTATACTTGTGCCATGTTGGTGTGCTGCACCCATCAACTCGTCAGCACCCATCAACTCGTCATTTACATCAGGTATAACTCCCAATGCAATCCCTCCCCCCTCCCTACTGTTGAGTTTTGAGAGTTCTTTATATATTCCAGGTACTATTCCTTTATCAGATCTGGAGATATACTTGTCTATCACCATGGGGTGGGTGGGAAGAGGTCTGCTACTGGCACCTAGTGGGTAGAGGCCAGGGATGCTGCTAAACATCCTATAGTGTACAGGCCAGCCACCACATCAGAGAATAATCTGCTCCAAAATAGAAATAGTGTCCAGGGTGAGAAACCCTGCTCTAGATTGACATCCTGAGGGGACCCAGGCTGGAGGGCTCTTCGCACACTACATCTTCTCAGAGGTCCTTGTACCTGGATGAAGTGCAGAGCCCCTTTATTACTCTCAGCTGTTGTAATATTATGACACAGTAAGAAATATATATTTAGTCTTCATCCCCAGTTCCTGGCATACAGTTCCTAAAACCTTTGGGCTTTCCTGAATAATAGCAGTGAAAGGAGCATCTTTTGTATTTAGTATAAGCCCCTTGCTAACATACCTGAGTTGATGCTAATAAAGTGGCTCCTTAATCACCTCTGGATGGTGATTGGCCACCAGAGCAATCAACTATGTGATTAGGAACTTTCAGCTTCCCTGCCTCCAGGGAGGGGAGAGGGGCTGGGAATTGAGTTAATCAATGGCCAGAGGTTTAATCAATCATGTCTATGTAATGGAATGAACCTCCATAAAACCCCCAACTGATGGGATTCAGAAAGCTTCTTAATTGGTGAGTGCATTCACATGCTGGGAAGGTGGGCACCCCAGCTCCACGGAGACAAAAGCTGCTGTTTAGGGACCCCTCCACACTTCTCCCTGTGTACCTCTTCATCTGGCTGTTCATTTATATCCTTTATAATATCCTACAGGTGTGGTGGTGCACACTTGTAGTCCCAGCTACTTGCTGGGTGGGAGACTCGGGTGGGAGGATCGCTGGAGCCCAGGACTTCAAGGCTGCAGTGAACTATGATCATGCCACTTCACACCAGCTTGGGCAACAGAGCAAGACCCTGTCACTAAAAGAAAGAAAAAATCCTTTCTAGTAAACTGGTAATAGTAAAGTGTTTCTCTGAGCTCACAGATGAGCTGTTATGGCAAATTTTCAAACCTAATGAGGGGGATATGGAAGCCCCCAGTTTGTAGCTAGGTCAGATGTGGGAGTGTGGATAACGTGGGGATGCACTACTTATAATTGACATCTGAAGTTGGGGCAATTTTGTAGGGCTGAGCCTTTAACCTGTCGGAGCTGTGTTAACTCCAGGTAGTTAGTGTCAGCACTGAATTAAGTTGTAAGACACTCAGTTGGGATTTCCACCAAGAACTGGAAAATGGCTATGGCATAGAAAATCCACATATTTGGGTCAGAAGTATTGTGAGTGGAGAAAGTTTTTTCTTTTAACTGTACACACACTCTCACACTAGCAACTAACATTGAATGCCTTTTCTGTTTAGGGCATCATGCTTCACACTTTACATGGATCACTTCCTTCAGTTCTCACAGTAACTCTGGGAAATATTTATCATTCTCTTTTAGGATGAGGAAACTGAAGGTCAGAGATGACATGACTTTTCCAAGGTGACACAGCTAGAAAGCGGTTTCTGCTCTCACCTGATCTGCAGCACTGCCTCCCTAAGATTGTTATTGAAACACCAGGGGTTCGGGCGAGGTCTGCTGCTTGCAGCACAGAAAGCCAGGGACTCAGAGGATGAGTATTGCCAAGGAAGAAGGCTTTGTTTATTTGGGTGCTGCAGCAGCGGAGATGGGAGATCAGTCTCAAACCCATCTCCCTGACTAACTAAACTTAGGGGTTTACATAGCAGAGAAGAAATGTAACAATGTATTGGAAAACAGGACCTAGGGAAGAGTAAGGAAACAAAATCAGGGGTCTGGCATCTCATTGTCTGGATGCCATGATCTGGTGAGTTTCACTTCTTTGATGCTTTTTGAAAGGTCTACTGGTCTTTTCCTAAGGAAGGAACTCAGAGAAAACAAACGTAAGTTTCAAGCTTTAAGACCAGAAGGGTCCATTTCTATGTTTATCCAAAAGAACTCTCTATGGCAGCAGTCCCCAACGTTTTTGCCACCATGGACTGCTGGAAAACAATTTTTCCACAGATGGGGTGGGAGGTGATGATTTGGGATGAAACTGTTCCACCAGATCATCAGGCATTAGATTCTCATAAGGAGCACACAACCTCACATGCATAGTTTCACAATAGAGTTCGTACTCCTATGAGAGTCGAATGCACCACTGATCTGACAGCAGGTGGAGCTCAGGCAGTAATGTTCACTTACCCTCCCTCCGCTCACCTTTTGTGCGGCCCAGTTTCTTTCTTTCTTTCTTTTTTTCTGAGACAGAGTCTCGCTCTGTCACCCAGGCTGGAGTTCAGTGGCACGATCTCAGCTCACTGCAACCTCTGCCTCCCAGGTTCAAGCGATTTGTCTGCCTCAGCCTCCTGAGTAGCTAGGATTAAAGGCGTGTGCCACCACGCCCAGCTAATTTTTGTATTTTTAGTAGAGACAGGGTTTCACAGTGTTGGCCAGGCTGATCTCAAACTCCTGACCTTAAGTGATCCACCCGCCTCAGCCTTCCAAAGTGCTGGGATTACAGGCATGAGCCACTGCGTCTGGCAGTGTGGCCCAGTTTCTAAAGGTCATGGACCACTACCCGTCCACAGCCTGGGGGTTTGGGACCCCTGTCTATGCGAGTGTTGGGTTGGTTTCAAGATCTCTGTTACTGAAGAAAAATACTCCCCTAAACCCAACAGAGTTCCAGGATGGATGGCAGCTACCATTGTTATGTAGAGCAGCAAATCACTCACTCACCCTCTTGCCTCAAGACCATGCCTAAAGCCCATAGGCTTATTCATTCATTCATTCAATAAGTATCGTGTGCCTACAATGTCAGGCACTGTTCTAAACACCATGAACAAAACAGATACCATCTCTGACTTTGTAGAGCTTTTGTTTGAGTGGGGAGATAGAAAAACAGAAGAGTAAAATGGTTGAAAACTGGCCCCATTACTAGGAGTGTGGAGGGCAGCGGGGAAAGAGTTTCAAGCTAGTCAGCGTCTGGCTACACACAGGTCTGCATTGCCTTAGATTTTGAAATGGCTGCTTGGTTGCTTCTGGGAGCAGAACGGGGATACCTTGCCTGAGAAGATGGCAGTATGAAGATTTCATTCTCTGATTGCACTGGTCTGGTAACCTCTTTAGGAAAAGTTTCTAAAAATGGAATGTTTGAAAGTCAAAGTAATTAGAATTTTCAAGGCTGTTGGTAGACAGAACCAAACTACTCTTCCAAAAGGCCTAGACAACTTACACTACCCTCAGCTGTGCAAGCCAGAGCTTCCACAGTGGGGTGTCAGGACCCCAGTGGGTTCCAGGTGCCAAGAGCGTTGTTCCTTTCTGCTCCAGGGCCATAGAAACTGGCTCGTATTGACCTGATGGTACCCTGCTGGGTGCTCATTCTCTGTGTGCCCTATTGTGACAGGCCATGTGTCCCCAGCCCGGGACAGCACTAGACATTGTCATTCTTTTCTGTCTCACCAGTCTGATTTAGGGGGAATAGCATTTCCTTGGTGTTTTAGTTTGCAATTTTTAAATTACTGATGAAGGTAATTATTTTTAATGTGCTGATTATCCCATTACATTTCTTCTTTTGTGGCTTTCTTGTTCTTGTCCCTAACTCATTTTTCCACTAGGGCCAATGGCTTTTTTTTTTTTTTTTTTTTTTGTGCGATCTTGGCTCACTGCAACCTCCGCCTCCCAAGTTCAAGCAATCCTCCTGCCTCAGCCTCCCGAGTAGCTGGGATTACAGGTGCCTGCTACTACACCCGACTAATTTTTGTATTTTTAGTAGGGATAGGGGTTTCACCATGTTGGCCAGGCTAGTCTCAAACTCCTGACCTCAAGTGATCCGCCTACCTTGGCCTCCCGAAGTGTTGGGATTACAGGTGTGAGCCATCGTGCCTGGCTTCAGTGACTTTTTAATATGATTTCCCTTCCTTTTCCTTCCTTCTTCTCTCCTTCCCCTCTCCTTCCCCTCTCTTTCCCCTCTCCTTCCCCTCTCCTCTCCCTCTCCTTTCCTCTCCTTTCGAGACAGTCTGGACTGCAGTGGCACAATCTTAGCTCACTGCAACCTCTTCCTCCCCAGTTCAAGCAATTCTCCTGTCTCAGCCTCCCAAGTAGCTGGGATTACAGGCGCCCGCCACCATGCCCGGCTAATTTTTGGTATTTTTAATAGCGACGGGGTTTCACCATGTTGGCCAGGCTAGTCTCCAGCTCCTGACATCAGGTGATCCACCTGCCTTGATCTTCCAAAGTGCTGGGATTACATGCTTGAACCACTGCGCCTGGCCTAATACTGACTTCTAAGTACTATCCTGAGATGACCAGCAGGTGGCAGCAGTACATTAGCGTGCTGAAGGAATGACGCTGGAACCTTAGGCTTCATGGTATGTTCTGGGCAAAGGCAGAGCCTGGGCCCTGGGGCATTGGCATCAGTGGACTCAGGAGGAATTTAGAACACAGACAAGGTGGTTAATTTTCTCTCCAAATTGGAGTTAGTTGTCTGAGAGTCTGTGGTGTGGACTAGGAATAAGAAGATGACTTGGGGCCAGGCGCAGTGGTTCGCGCCTATCATCCCAACACTTTGGAAGGCCAAGGTGGACAGATCACCTGAGGTCAGGAGTTCGAGACCAGCCTGGCCAACGTAGTGAAACCGCATCTCTATTAAAAATATAAAAATCAGCTGAGTGTGGTGGTGTGTGCCTGTAATCTCAGCCACTCAGGATGCTGAGGCAGGATAATTGCTTGAACCCGGGAGGCAGAAGTTGCAGTGAGCCGAGATTGTACCACTGCACTCCAGCCTGGGCAACGGAGCAAGACTCCATCTCAAAAAAAAAAAAAAAAAAAAAGACTTGGGAAAGTCAAGACTAGTGGTCCCAATGCATGGAGGAATTTCGACTGAGGGGATACCTCCGAGAGTGCTTAGATAGAGGGCACCACATGAGTCCCAGGCTGTTGCCAGAGCATGATGAGAGTGTGTGTGTGTATGTGTGTGTGTGCGTGCAAACGTCCATCCGCCAGAGCATGGTGTGTGTGTGTGCAAACGCCCACCCCCAGAACACAGAGTGTGTGTGTGTGCGCGTGCACAAATGTCCACCCCACCCTCCAGAAAAGCAGCTGAATCATCTTTCCTGTATGCCACCCTCTCTCTTAGAGCTGTCTAGTTCTCCATCTTACTGGGGACCTGAGGCAGCTGAATAAAAAGGGCATGGGTGGTGATGCAGGAACGTGGACTATGGTGGGCAAAGGGCCTGAGAATGCAGCCCCAGGCCTCCTTTCACCCTAGGAAGCCAGAGGAACCTTGGGGAGTTCTGAAGCCCCTGGGGTCAGATGTGGAATTGTGTATGCACTTGTATAGCTTATTTTAAAAACTACTAATTTTGAAATAATTATAGATTCACAAGAAGCTGTAAAAATAGTAGCAAGGCTCTGTGTGCCTTTTGACCAGTTCCCCCCAATGGTAACATCTACATGACTTAAGTGCAATAGGTAAACCAGGAAATTGACATTGGTATGATCCAGGCCTTATTTGGACTTAGTTTTACACACACTTATGGGCATGTGTGTGCGTATAGTTCTATGCAGTTTTATCACATGTATAGATTTGTGTAACTCCCACCACAATCAAGATACAGAACTGTTCCATCACCCCAAAGATCCCTTATGCTACCCTTTTATATTAATATTTACACCCACCCTTGTCTCCCCACCCTGTCCCTGCCCCTAGCAATCACTAATCTTTTCTCTATCCTTATTATCTTGTCATTTCAAGAATGTTATATATATATATATTTTTTTAAATTTTTTTTTATTTTTTTGAGATAGGGTCTCACTCTGTTACTCAGGCTGGAGTGCAGTGGCGTGATCTCGGCTCACTGCAACCTCCACCTCCCAGGCTACAGTGATCCTCCCACCTCAGCATCCCAAGTAGCTAGGACCATATGTGTGCACCACCACGCCCAGCTAATTTTTAAAATTTTTTGTAGAGATGGGCTTTCACCATGTTGCCCAGGCTGGATCTCAAATTCCTGAGTTCAAGTGATCCGCCTGTCTCAGCCTCCCAAAATTCTGGGATTTACAAGTATGAGTCACTGCGCCCAGTCCTGTATGTTTTTTTTGTTTGTTTTTTGTTTTTGAAATGGAGTTTTGCTCTTGTTGCTCTGATTAGAGTGCAATGGCAAGATCTCGGCTCACCGCAACCTCCACCGCCTCCCAGGTTCCATTCTCCTGCCTCAGCCTCCCAAGTAGCTGGGATTACAAGTGTGTGCCACCACGCCCAGCTAATTTTTGTATTTTTAGTAGAGATGGGATTTCACCACGTTGGCCAGGTAGGTCTTGAACTCCTGACCTCCAGTGATCTGCCCGCTTTGGCCTCCCAACGTGCTGGGATTACAGGCGTGAGCCACCACGCCCGGCCCTATATGTATTTTTACAAGGGATCCACAGCCCACATCATATTCTCAAAGGCATCCACAGTAAAGTGCTGAGATTGCAGGAGCGTGGCGTGAATTCTACAAGAAGCTGAACAGCAGCAGATCCTATTCTCTTGCCAAGCAGTGCCAGGTATTCTCTGGGTGTAAGGAAATCATAATCAGCCTCTGTTGAGTGATAACTATGTGTCAGGCACCAATGGCTCAAAGATGTTAAGTAACCTGCCCGAGGCCACATGGCAGCAAGTGGCAGAGCAGGAGTGAACCTGGTTCTCTCTGCGCCCCTCTGCTTTCACAGGAATGATGAAATAGGAGATGCGTCTGCATGGAAGGGCTCGACTGGCCGCAGAAACCCAGGCAGGTCCAGAAACCAGTCCTTGAGCCAGCAGGAGGTTTGGGAGCTGCAGATGTGACTAGGCGAGCACCAGCCCTTTGGGTGCTTCTGGCAAGGGAGCTTGCTGGCTAGGATGGGTGAGCCATGGCTCGCCAGAGGGTGGCCTGCTGGTGTCCTGGTGGCACCAACTTCCTGTAAGTGCTAAGTGGCTTCCCAAGTCATGACCGTACTTGGTGGTCCAGTAAGTATGTGTGTGTGGGGAAAGCAGATGGAATTATCATGGGAAGGTAGTAGAGTTGGCCGACAGTGGTAGATGTTTGGCAGTGGGCATTTTTTGGCTACTAATCAGTGGTGGGTGTCTCACTAAATTTGGTCAAAGTTCTGCACATGAGTTGGGGCACATTTTGGAAAAAGCCAGGCCGATCTCCCTTAGTCCCTGTCACCACTTCCTGCCTCCACCTCGTGCCTTTTGGTTGTCCTCTCCTCTCCTGTATAACCAGGTGGCATGAGCCTTAGGGTACTTCACTTCCTCTCCCCAAAAGAAAGGCCTGGGGCTGGAGTTGGGGACCGGCACTATGGTGTGCACTGGGATGGTTTTTCTTTCTGTCTGCCTGTTATCTGGGCTCCTCTCTTGTTGAGGTGGGAAAGATGGGTCTCCTCCCAGGTTTCCTATTGGAGTCTGTGTGGCCATTCATGGCCGTAGGCTCTGAGGCCCACATCTCCTTTTTCTTTTCTTTTTTTTTTTTTTTTTTGAGACGGAGTCTCGCTCTGTCGTCCAGGCTGGAGTGCAGTGGCCGGATCTCAGCTCACTGCAAGCTCCGCCTCCCGGGTTCACGCCATTCTCCTGCCTCAGCCTCCCAAGTAGCTGGGACTACAGGCGCCCGCCACCTCGCCCGGCTAGTTTTTTTTATATTTTAGTAGAGACGGGGTTTCACCGTGTTAGCCAGGATGGTCTCCATCTCCTGACCTCGTGATCCGCCCGTCTCGGCCTCCCAAAGTGCTGGGATTACAGGCTTGAGCCACCGCGCCCGGCCCACATCTCCTTTTTCTATCATTTTCCTCTGCAGGGATTACCTCTCTTCCATCTATATATTCTTGCAGGGGGTAATTCCAGCTGCAAAAGCCTGAAGACTTAGGAGCCAGACCCATCTCAGCCCACCCCATGGAGCAGGGAGGCCACAGAGCTCAGTCATCTCGACAGCTCTTGTGGGGCTTAGACCTAATGCAGAGCCACCACTTTGGTGGCCATGTGTCCCTGGACTTAGGCTGTGGCCCAGGCTTCCCCACCCTAGCCCAGGATACACTCACTTCTTGCTCAATTTCAAGCCATCAATTCTGGGAGTCCCCAGGATCCTCCCAACTTCCTCTTGCTTAAGTTGGCCAGCATTGGGTCTTTTACCAGTGACAAAAGCACCCCAACTTTAGACACAGTGGAATGCAGACTCGGCCTCATTTGGGTCCCCTCCCTGTGGCCTGCCACACTCAGCAATGACAGCCCTCCTGGGGGCCCTGCCCAGCTCCCCATGATGTGGAGTAAAGGCTCTGATGGGAAGAGAAATCTTCATTTTATCCCACTATATCTCCTCTGTACAAACTTCCTTTTTCTAATTTTTTTTGAGACAGAGTCTTGCTCTGTTGCCCAGACTGGAGTGCAGTGGTATGATAATGGCTCATTGTAACCCCAAACTCCTGGGCTCAAGTGATCTGTTCTGTTGCCTAGGCTGGAATGCAGTGGTGTGATCATGGCTCATTGTAACCCCAAACTCCTGGGCTCAAGTGATCCTCCTGCCTCAGCCTCCTGAGTAGCTAGGACTGTGCGCACCACCAGGCCTGGATGTGTTTATAAGACAGGGAAGAGACAGGGTCTCACTGTGTTGCCTAGGCTGGTCTCAAACTCCTTGCCTAAGTGACCCTCCCACCTCACCCTCCCAAAGTGCGGGGATTACAGGTGTGAGCCACCACGCCTGGCCGACACAGACTTCCTTAGGGGACTTTTTAGGAAGGTCATGGCTAGGAGAAAAATTTGCTTACTCTGGGTTGGCTGGACAGATGCTGTCTTGGAAAGTAGGGTGGTAGAATGGTCAAGAGCAGTTCGAATCTGGGCTTTACCATTTATGTGCCACATGACCTTGGGCAAATTACTTCACCTCTCTGAATCTCAGCTCACATATCTGTTAAATGGGCATAATAATAGTACTGCAGGATATAAGGATTCATTGTAAAGATTAAGATGAATGAAAGTACTTTAGCATATGTCTTAGTTTGCTAGGGCTGCCATAACAAAGCACACAGGTCCCTGAGGGGCATCACTTCACTCTATGTCACTGCATTACAATGTCGATGAGGGGGAGAAACCTCCATTCCTCCCCCTGTCTGCATGGGTTTTCTCTGGGTTTCCACTTTCCTCCCACACCCCAAAAGCTGTGAATGGGTGTGTCTATATGGCCCCGGTCTGAGTGAGTGTGGGTGTGTGTGAATGGCCCTGAAATGGGATGGCATCCTGTCCAGGGCTGGTTCCTGCCCTGTGTCCTCAGCTGCTGGGAGAGGCTCCAGCCACTTGAGACCTTGAACAAGAATCAGCAGGTTGGAAGGTGAAAGGATGAATGAATGCAACTGATTGTGAAATAAAAATTAATAAAATCGTCCGGGCACAGTGGCTGACACCTGTAATCCCAGCACTTTGGGAGGCTGAGGTGGGTGGATCACTTGAGGCCAGGAATTTGAGGCCAGCCTGGCCAACATGGTGAAACCTTGTCTCTATAATAAAAACAATAATCATCTGGGTGTAGTGGTGTGTGTCTGTAATCCCAGCTACTTGGGAGGCTGAGGCAGGAGAATCTTGAACCCAGGAGGTGGAGATTGTGGTGCGCCTAGATCATGCCACTGCACTCCAGTCTGGGCAACAGAACGAGACTTCATCTCAAAAAAACAATTAATAAAATCTGCAATGATCATAGAGATGCACTGCCATAACAGATGCGGTAGGAAAGGGCCCAGTGAGCCCATGGTGTTCAGGATTATTTGTTTCTGAACTGCATGGTGATAGGAGGTGCTCCTTCCAATGTTTGCTTTGCAGACATTTATTCCTTGATTTAACCCACCATGACTGGGACCACCATCACTCACTGATTAACCAGAAACGGGAAAATTGTCTTACTTGTTTTTATTAATTTTTCTTAAAGATATGTATGGCTCACATTTATTTTATTTTATTTTTTGAGACAGAGTTTCGCTCCTGTCGCCCAGGCTGGAGTGCAGTGGTACAGTCTCGGCTCACTGCAACCTCTGCTTCCTGGGTTCAAGCAATTCTCCTGCCTCAGCCTCCTGAGTATCTCGGATTACAGGTGCACACCACCACGCCCAGCTAATTTTTTTTGTCTTTTTCTTTTCTTCGTCTTATTGATTGATTGATTGATTGATTGATTGATTGAGACAGAGTCTTGCTCTGTAGCCCAGGCTGGAGTGCAGTGGCGTGATCTTGGCTCACTGCAACCTCCACCTCCCGGGTTCAAGTGATTCTCCTGCCTCAGCCTCCTGAGTAGCTGGGACTACAGGTGCATGCCACCACTCCTGGCTAATTTTTTTTTTTTTTTCCTGAGACAGAGTCTCGCTCTGTCACCCTGGCTGGAGTGCAGTGTCAAGATCTCAGTTCACTGCAAACTCCGCCTCCCGGGTTCATGCCATTCTTCTGCCTCAGCCTCCTGAGTAGCTGGGACTACAGGCGCCTGCCACCACGCCCAGCTAATATTTTGTATTTTTAGTAAAGATGGGGTTTCACCTTGTTAGCCAGGATGATCTCGATCTCCTGACCTCGTTACACGCCCGCCTCGGCCTCCCAAAGTGCTGGGATTAAAGGCATGAGCCACCGTGCCTGTCCCTCCTGGCTAATTTTTGTAGTTTTAGTAGGGCCAATGTTTCACCATGTTGACCAGGCTGATCTTGAACTCCTGACCTCAGGTGGTCTGTCCTCCTCAGCCTCCCAAAGTGCTAGGATTGCAGGTGTGAGCCGTCACACTGGGCCTAATGTTGTATTTTTAGTAGAGATGGGGTTTCACCATGTTGGTCAAGCTGGTCTCGAACTCCTGACCTCAGGTGATCCACACGCCTTGGCCTCCCAAAGTGCTGGGATTACAGGTGTGAGCCAAGGCACCCAGCCTATCTCTGTTTTTAATATTAGAAGTGCCTGGGGTCTTTATTTTGAAGTTTGGTGATGCTTTTGTGACCAGAAATATGCTGTAGGAACTTAATTCTTGTTTGTATCAGTTAGCCTATGGTAAAATTGGTTTCGTTGTAAGTTGTTTCACTTGAAGTCACAGTTTATAAGACTCACTGACGATAAATGAGGACTTACTGTACCACCAAATGGATAGCTTAAAATAACAACCTTACCGTCTCACAGTTCTGGAGATTAGAAGTCAAAAATCAGGGTGTTTTGAGGGTCAGTTCCTTGTGAGAGCTGGAGGGAAGGATCTGTTGGAGGCCTCTTGCTGGCCTGTGGATGGCTGTCTTTATGCTCACATGGTTTTCCCCGTGTATCTTCATTTCTTTCTTTTTTTTTTTAATTATACTTTAAGTTATAGGGTACATGTGCATAGCGTGCAGGTTTGTTATATATGTATACTTGTGCCATGTTGGTGTGCTGCACCCATCAACTCGTCAGCACCCATCAATTCATCATTTATATCAGGTATAACTCCCAATGCAATCCCTCCCCCCTCCCCCCTCCCCATGATAGGCCCCGGTGTGTGATGTTCCCCTTCCCGAGTCCAAGTGAACTCATTGTTCAGTTCCCACCTATGAGTGAGAACATGCAGTGTTTGGTTTTCTGTTCTTGTGATAGTTTGCTGAGAATGATGGTTTCCAGCTGCATCCATGTCCCTACAAAGGACGCAAACTCATCCTTTTTTATGGCTGCATAGTATTCCATGGTGTATATGTGCCACATTTTCTTAATCCAGTCTGTCACAGATGGACATTTGGGTTGATTCCAAGTCTTTGCTATTGTGAATAGTGCCCCAATAAACATACGTGTGCATGTGTCTTTATAGCAGCATGATTTATAATCCTTTGGGTATATACCCAGTAGTGGGATGGCTGGGTCATATGGTACATCTAGTTCTAGATCCTTGAGGAATTGCCATACTGTTTTCCATAATGGTTGAACTAGTTTACAATCCCACCAACAGTGTAAAAGTGTTCCTATTTCTCCACATCCTCTCCAACACCTGTTGTTTCCTGACTTTTTAATGATTGCCATTCTAACTGGTGTGAGATGGTATCTCATTGTGGTTTTGATTTGCATTTCTCTGATGGCGAGTGATGATGAGCATTTTTTCATGTGTCTGTTGGCTGTATGAATGTCTTCTTTTGAGAAATGTCTGTTCATATCCTTTGCCCACTTTTTGATGGGGTTGTTTGTTTTTTTCTTGTATATTTGTTTGAGTTCTTTGTAGATTCTGGATATTAGCCCTTTGTCAGATGAGTAGATTGCAAAAATTTTCTCCCATTTTGTAGGTTGCCTGTTCACTTTGATGGTAGTTTCTTTTGCTGTGCAGAAGCTCTTTAGTTTAATTAGATCCCATTTGTCGATTTTGGCTTTTGCTGCCGTTGCTTTTGGTGTTGTATCTTCATTTCATCTTTCCTCTGTGTCCAGATTGTCCCCTTTTATAAGGACTCCATCAGACTGGATTAGGGCCCACCCTAATGACCCCACTTTTACTTGATCACCTGTGTAAGGACTCTATCTCCAAATAAGGTTACATTCTGAGGTAGGGGGGTTAGGAGGGGGACACAATTTGACCGTATCAGCATAGTACATAGCACATAGTAAGTACTAAATAAATGCTAGCTGCTATTATTCTAATAATGGTACCGCAATCCATGGTTACTTACAGTGAACACCCCTGGAAGTCAGGTGACCCTGGTATCCTGGCTGAAGATCAGGCAGCCCTGTGGGTCCCGTATCTGATGACACTGGTCTAAGGAGGTGGGCAGCAGACGAGTGCATTTGCACATGAAGGCCTTGAATTGAGTGTGCTGAAACTGGGATGTGAACTAGGACTCGTGACCAGATCTGATGGGGCGGGGGCCAGGCACCAGAGCTGAAGCCACGTGTGGCCTGGTGTCATCTTCATTAGCTTGTTGTCCAGGAAAAATATGGCTCTGCAGATCTGCTGGGGGAGATCTGAGTTTCAGGGTTCCTATCTCCCCAGGGTGCCAGAGTCAGGGTCTGTGGTCTCCCCATAGTTCTGGGACCTATCCTGGAGATCTCCTTGCATCTCAGGACATCATTGTCTTATTCAAAACACTTTTTTTTGAGACGGAGTTTCACTCTTGTTGCCCAGGCTGGAGTGCAATGGTGCGATCTCAGCTCACCGCAACCTACCGGGGTCAAGTGATTCCTCTGCCTGAGCCTCCCAAGTAGCTGGGACTACAGGCATGTGCCACCACACCTGGCTAATTTTGTATTTTTAGTAGAGACTGGGTTTCTCCATGTTGGTCAGGGTGGTCTTGATCTCCCGACCTCAGTTTATCTGCCCACCTCGGCCTCCCAAAGTACTGGGATTACAGGTGTGAGCCACTGCGTCTGGCTTCAAAGCACTTTTAGTTGCCATTAACAAGACCCTCTACAACTAATGTAAGAAAAAAAAGTAGGGGAGGAGTTGTGGCAGAGTGGCAGGGGAAAGGAAGATTTGAAGGATACAGACGCGTCCCATGAAACTCCTAGGCGTAGTGTGCAGCATTCCTCCTAGGGCTGGGACCAGTAACTGGGGTGGTGGACCTCAGAACTGAAGTATTTCTGTCTCTTGCATCCTCTTGGAGGCCATTTACTCTTCCCTTTCAGTTTCCTGTCCATCTGTGTCTTCTCTCTCTCTGTAGGTCCCTTCCCAGCTTCTCCAGGCACAGGCTGCCAAGCCTGAGGCTAACTTCACTGGGACACCAGCCTTGGGCTTGTCAGAGGCGTTTAACTGCACCACTGACTATTGTCCTTGAGTCCCAATTCCACATTTTTGGGATAGAGAATCTGACTGGCAGACAGTCCTGGTTGCCTGCTTAAAAGTCACCTGCCCCTTCGTTCTTGTCAAGAAAACTCCAGTTTTGTTTCAGGTGCCAACCAATGTACCCCACCCCAGGTGATTGACTGTGATGGTCTAAGGCAATCTTACTTTTTATTGTTTTTGCCAGATACTTGATTCCACAGCCTCCGTGCAACTGTGTGGTTCAGTCCTGGTAAAGGAGGCATCAGTGTGTTCCTACTGGGGGCCTCCTGGAAAAGGTCTTGGTTTCTTAATATCAGATGTGATTTCTGGAGCTACAGCAGCTGTGACATTACAACATGACAACCATAGGGACAAGAAGCCAACATGTTGAGGATGGTAGAGTGAAAGAATGGAAAGTGCCAGGATCCTTATTGATACTGCTAAGCGTGAGCAGTCCTGGGCATCGTCTTTTGGACTTCTTGTTTGAGCAAAAAGTGTACTCATGTTGTTTAAATCAACGTTAGTTGGATTTTCTGTTGTTTGTAGCCATAACATTCCTAACATAACCTAGTTGCAAGGAGCAGAAACCAAATGCAAACTGGATCAATTTTAAATAAAAAAGGAGGGGAAGGAAGACTGGTTCATATCATAACATTCGGAGGAATGCCTGGACTGGCCCCAGGGGCTCAGGAGGTCATCAGAGAATGTGCTCCATCTCTGTGCAGTTTCCATGGCTCTGACTGCCTCTGAGTTTTGGCCTTATCCTCAGGGTCTCCCTTCCCTCAAGATCCCAACACTGGCTATGGCAATTCCAGACCTTTCACCTTCACTCCACATCCCACAGAACAAGAGACGGAGCAGGGGAGGGGCTCTCGTTCTTCCTTAGAGGAGTCCTGAGTTTCACTGTGATTGGACCAGCCTGGGTCAAGTGCCCATCTCTCAACCAATCACAAACAAAGTAAGATACTCTGATTGACACGTCTGGACTCCCAACCTTTCCACGAACTTCAGGCGGCAGGGGTAATTTGTTGGCATACTCTCATCTCAGACTGGAGGTGGGGTTGTCCCACTCTGACCACGTGAGAGAGGGGAGGCTTCTGAAAAGAAATTTGAGGTACTATTAGCAGAATGGAGGGGAAATAGATGTTGGACGGCAAACCACGGGTATCCTTTCCAGCATATGTCCCTTGCTGAACAAATCAGCTGCTACAAGAAGGGCAGGATCATGTAGTACAGGCAAGTCTACTGGGATGGGGGTGCAGTTCTCACATGAGGGGAATGATGGCTGGACAGATATCTCAGGATGTCTCCACCACTGCTGTTAATGGTTTGTGGCTTCAAGACACTGTGCTGCTGTGATTGCCAGGTGCCTCAGACCATTCAGCTGGTCATGCTTCTCTAGCCGTCTCTACTGGCCCGGTGCAGGTCTGTAGGGGGCCCAGGGGTCGGCCAAGGAAATGCTGTGGTTGAAGCAGCCCCCTGGGTTGCAGCTGCATATGCTGGGTAGGGCTTAGAATGTACTTATACAGGAGCCCTGTACCTACCCATGCCCACTGGCTTGTATCCTCAAGCTGTCCAGCACAGACATCAGTTTATTCCCACACTCTTCCCTAGTCCCACCATGAAGTTCTTCCATTCCAGGTGGGCACAGAGGTTTCTGTAGAGAGAACTGGGCCAAGGTGACTTCTAGTGTCCTATGATACTCAGGTGTAGGAAAAGGTCAGTGTTACTCAAAGTATGCCATGTGTATTACTGTGGTATGTGACATAGTTTCTTGTAATAGACATATATAAGTGTACATTAATTTATATATACATTTTTAAGCATTTCTTATTTTTAAAATATTTTTATTATAAAATAAAATAAAGACAGAAAAACATACAGAAGATGTAAAGCTGAAAGTAGTAGTATAAATATTATAAGGCAAACACCCCAAACCCAAGAGCCAGAGAATTCTTTGTCCCCATCACAGCCTCCTCCCTCCCTGCAAAAGCAACTACTGCCTGGCTGACATGGTAACCACTCCCTTACTTGTGTTTCATCACCCAAGTGGGCATCCCTAGATACTCTGGTTCAGTCTTGCCACGTTGAAAATATAGAAAATATATCTTTTTTTTTTTTTTGGAAGGAGTCTCGCTGTGTCGCCCAGGTTGGAGTACAGTGGTGCAATCTTGGCTCACTGCAACCTCCGCCTCCCAGGTTCAAGCAATTCTTCTGCCTCAGCCTCCCCAGCACCTGGGACTACAGGCACCTGCCACTCCACCTGGCTGATTTTTGCATTTTTAGTAGAGATAGGGTTTCACTATGTTGGCCAGGCTGATCTCGAACTCTTGACCTCAGGTGATCCGTCCACCTCAGCCTCCCATTGAAAATATATCTTTTACCTCTCTGTTAATCCACGGATTCTCCCTTCATTGTTTTCTTTTCCTTTCAGTTTATCTGTTGAAGAACCTGGGCCATTTGACTGTGGTGTTTCTGCTGTATTTTGCTGACTGCCCACTCACACCCACTTATGCTCCTTTCTCTGTATTTCCTGCTCGTGTCAGCTGGATCTAGAAGCTTGATCAGACTCCGCTTCCACCTCTGGCCAAGCTCTGGGTGGTGACGTGTTCCTTCACTGAGGAGGCATAATTTCCAGCTGCTTTTCCTTTTGTGGTGTTCTCACTATCGATGCTCAACACCTAGGTCCATTAATTTACTGGGAGTTGCAAAATAGTGACATATATTTTTTTCATTGTGCCATGATTCAGATTTTATTGCTTCTTAATTTTGTCATTCTACACAGTTTGTAAGTAAATAGACTGAGAAAATAGACTACGGGTGCTAAACAGATGATGGCGACATTAGTGAGACGGCTCCAGTGTTTTACATAAGGTAATGGAAAGAGCCGCAGCCGCCACCACTACCAAATGATGATATTTTAGTTCCATTATTTTTTCCTTTTATTTGCTGGAATTCTTTATAAACAGATGCTTCTTTTCATCAATGAGATTGCGCAGTGGTACTGCTCACATAGGAGAGGCAGGATAAATGCCTCCTTCTGTCCCTACATTTACCAGCTTGCAAAATAATATACTGGCTCTTTATAATCCTCTGGAGGCAACCAATTCATTTTTCTAAATATCATTGTGAACTCATGTATTTAAGTATATCTGATTTCAATTTGTTGCAGTTATTACTGTGGTCAGAGCTCAAATTGTCCTGTCTTTGGTCAATGGAAGCCTCTTTGGGTTGGCTTTTTTTTTTTTTTTTTTTTTTGAGACAGAGTCTCACTCTATCGCCCAGGCTGGAGTGCAGTGGCGAGATCTCAGCTCACTGCAACCTCCACCTCCTGGGTTCAAGCAATTCTGCCTCAGCCTCCCAAGTAGCTGGGACCACAGGCACATACCACCATGCCTGGCTAATTTTTATATTTTTTGGTAGGGATGGGGTTTCACCATGTTAGCCAGGCTGGTCTCAAACTCCTGACCTCAAGTGATCCACCTGCCTCAGCCTCCTGACATGCTGGGATTACAGGCATGAGCCACCAAGCCCGGCTCCTCTTTGGGTTGTCTCTTTTAACACAAGCCCAGTAGAGAATGATGGTTCCTGTGCCATCATGTATATCAAGATGTTCCAAGCTCCTTTTTATGTTTTCTCATGCAGCCCTGTCAGTGGAAAGGACATTTCATGACCACATGTGAACTCCAGGGACGCTCACTGTTACTGGGTTGGTCATTGTTTCGAGGCCTTTTCAGTGGACAGAAATAACAGACATAGAGTGATAGACAAAATAACCATGAGTTCATCATACTGTTCTGTTCTTTTCTTTTTTCTTTCTTTTTTTTTTTTTTTTAGACAGAGTCTCAATATGTCACCCAGGCTGAAGTGCAGTGCGATCATCTCAGCTCACTGCAAACTCTGCCTCCCAGATTCAATTCAAGTGATTCTCCTCCCAAGTAGCTGGAATTATAGGCGTGCACCACCATGCCTGGCTAATTTTTGTATTTTTTTAGTAGAGACAGGATTTCACCATGTTGGTCAGGCTGGTCTCAAACTCCTGACCTGAGGTGATCCACCTGTTACGGCTTCCCAAAGTGCTGGGATTACAGGCATAAGCCACTGTACCTGGCAGTAATTCTTTATATTAAACATTCATCTTTCAAATTACTTTGTGGTTTCTCTCTCCTGAATAGATCCTGAGTAATGCAATGTGGTATCAAAAATTTTTTAAATTTCTCCTTTTAATTTCAGGAGAGTTTCCTAAAATGATAGCTTTTAGTATTTTTTTTCCCTATTCTCTTGCTTTGATTTTCATTTTCAGGGACTCCTGTTATCTACGTGTTGGATTTTCTTTGACCATTTCCAGTATTTGTCATTTTTTTCTTGAATTCCTTATGTGTGTTCATTTCTTTTTTATTTAAAAAATTTCCCCCTCTTCACATTCTGTTTCTCATGAAGCATCATTCGAATCACTTATGTGTCTTCTAATTTAATCTTTATATCTGAAATCATTTTTCATTTTATTTCAAAATCTGTCCCTGCTGCCATCATCTCATTTCTTGGTTTTTCCAGTTCTGATACTTTTAAGGTCTTTTTTCTTTATTTGAAATCGTTAGTATAGTTTTACTCATTGTATGGATGTTATTCTGCTCTATATTTTATTTCATTCTCACAGACACTTTGGATGTGATTTGATGTTGGTACTTTGTATTTCCCATTTTTTATACAAAATTCATTTTCTTGAACTTTCAGAATGAAGTGGGTTGAGAAAGCTTTCTCAACCTCACAGTGCTTCTCTATATATATAGTGTTAAAAACACATGGCACACTCTTAGAACTAAAAATCATGCTCAGCAAGGTGAAAGGGTGCAAAGTTGCAGGATCAGTATACAAAATCAGTTGTATTTCTACACACCTGTGATCTAAAATCTGAAAATGAAATTATGCAAGTGATTTCATTTATAGCAAGAAAAAAATAAAATGCCAAGACCAGCCTGGCCAACATGGTGAAACCCTGTCTCTACTAAAAATACAAAAATTAGGCTGGGCGTGGTGGCTCAAGCCCAAAATCCCAGCACTTTGGGAGGCCGAGACGGGTGGATCACGAGGTCAGGAGATCGAGACCATCCTGGCTAACACGGTGAAACCCCGTCTCTACTAAAAAAATACAAAAAACTAGCCGGGCGAGGTGGCGGGCGCCTGTAGTCCCAGCTACTCAGGAGGCTGAGGCAGGAGAATGGCGTGAACCCAGGAGGCGGAGCTTGCAGTGAGCTGAGATCTGGCCACTGCACTCCAGCCTGGGCGACAGAGTGAGACTCCGTCTCAAAAAAACCAAACAAACAAAAACAAAAAACAAAAAAAACCAAAAATTAGCCAGGTGTGGTGGCGGGCACCTGTAATCCCAGCTACTTAGGCTGAGGCAGGAGAATCACTTGAACCTGGGAGGCGGAGGCAAAGGTTGCAGTGAGCCGAGATCACGCCACTGCACTCCATCCTGGGTGACAGAGCAAGACTCCATCTCAAAAAAAAGAAAAAAAAAAGCCTAGGAATAAATTTAAAAACAGAAGTGTAAAATGTATGCTCTTAAAACTACAAAATATTGTGCACATTTAAAAGATTTAAATAAATGGAAAGACACCTTATGTTCATAGATCAGAAGACCTAACTATTGTTAAAATGGAAAGACTGCCCAAACTGATCTACAGATTCAGTGCAATCCCTGTCAGAATTCTGGCTGGGTTCTTTGCAGAAATGGACAAGCTGCCCCTAAAATGCATGTGGAAACTCAAGGTCCCCAGAGTTACCAACAGCAATCAAATAATCCAGCAGCCAAAACAATCCTGAAGAAGAGGACAGTTGGAGGAGTCACACTTCCTGATTTCAAAGCTTACTAAAAAGCAACAGTAAGCACAATTGTGGTAGTGGCATAAGGTTGGACATAAAGATCAGTGGAATCGAATGGAAGAACCCAGAAATCAACCCTCACATTTACAGTTCATTGATTTTTGATAAGGGTTCCAAAACAGTGAGGGAAAGAATAGTGTTTTCAACAGATGGCACTGGGACAACTGGATATCTACATGTAAAATACAATAATAAAGTTGTATACCTTCCTCATACCATCTACAAAAATTAGCTCAAAGAGCTAATTGTAAGAGCTATCATAGACCGAAATGTAAGAGCTAAAACAAATTCTGGTTTTTTTTTTTTTTTTTTTTTTTTTTTTTGAGACAGCATCTCGCTCTGTCACCCAGGCCGGAGTGCAATGGTGCCATCTTGGGTCACTGCAACCTCTGCCTCCCGGGTTCAAGCAATTCTCCTGCCTCAGCCTCCTGAGTAACTGGGATTACAGGTTCCCGCCACCATGCCTGGCTAATTTTTGTATTTTTAGTAGAGACAGGATTTCACCATGTTGGTCAGGCTGGTCTCAAACTCCTGACCTAAGTGATCCACCCACTTCGGCCTCCCAAAGTGCTGGGATCACAGGCGTGAACCACCACACCTGGCCTAAAACAAATTCTTAGGGAAAAAAAAAAACCTTAGAGGTAAATCGTTGCCGCCTTGGATTTGGGAGTGGCTTCTTAGGTATGATACCAAAAGCACAAGCAACCAAAGAAAAAATAGGTAAATTGGACTTTATCAAATTAAAAGCATTCATGATACCAACAAGAAAGGAAAAAACAACCCACTGGTGGGAGAAAATATTTGAAAATTATATATGTGATAAGGGACCAGAATCTAGAATATGTAATGAACTCTTTAAATTCAGTAATAAAAAGACAACCCAATTAAAGAATGGGCAAAGGAGTTGTGAAGTCAGAAGCCAAATTCTGTTTTTCATAAAGTTATTCTACATGTTAGATAGCAAAGTAGAAAGCACTGTGTTTATGTTGCCTTGGGATTGTAATTGAAGATCAGTCAAGGAACAAGATACCCCAGAAATGATTAAGAAATTCAAGAATATAATCATGAAAGTGTTCTTTCTGGTTTCATTTTTTTTTTCTCCTGATGAGAAAATGGCCAGAAATTAGGCAAATGACTCTTCAAGATTTTTCCCCCGGTTTAATCATTACAGTAGTTATTCTCAGAATGCTGTCTGAGAGCCACCCACATGAGAATCACTTTAGGGGACCTTACTTTTGAAGTCCAGCAGTATGAATCAGAATTTGAGGAGGCGTTGCCCAGAAGTCCGAATTTTTAACTTGTATCAAACTGATCCATAGATATAATAGATTTTTAAGAACTCGGACCTTTAGTAGGCCAGGCCTGGGGGGGCGGAGCAAGATGGCCGAATAGGAGCAGCTTCAGTCTCCAACTCCCAGCGCGAGCGACACAGAAGACCGGCGATTTCTGCATTTTCAACTGAGGTACTGGGGTCATCTCACTCGGGAGTGCCGGACAATCGGTGCTGGTCAGCTGCTGCAGCCCGACCAGCGAGAGCTGAAGCAGGGCGAGGCATCGCCTCACCTGGGAAGCGCGAGGGGGAAGGGAGTCCCTTTTCCTAGCCAGGGGAACTGAGACACACAACACCTGGAAAATCGGGTAACTCCCACCCCAATACTGCGCTGTAACACCGGCACAACGGAGATTGTATCCCACACCTGGCTGGGAGGGTCCCACGCCCACGGAGTCTCTCTCCTTGCTAACACAGCAGTCTGCGGCAATCTAACCGCAAGGCAGCAGCGAGGCTGGGGGAGGGGCGCCCGCCATCGCTGAGGCTTAAGTAGGTAACTAAAGCCGCTGGGAAGCTGGAACTGGGTGGAGCTCACAGCAGCTCAAGGAAACCTGCCTGTCTCTGTAGACTGCGCCTCTGGGGACAGGGCTCAGCTAAAGGAGTAGAAGCCTGTGAAACGCGAACGACTCTGTCTGACAGCTTTGAAGAGAGCAGGGGATCTCCCAACACGGAGGTTGAGATCTGAGAAGGGGCAGTCTGCCTGCTCAAGTGAGTCACTGACCCCTGAGTAGCCTAACTGGGAGACATCCCCCACTAGGGGCAGTCTGACACCCCACACCTCACAGGGTGGAGTACACCCCTGAGAGGAAGCTTCCAAAGCAAGAATCAGACAGGTGCACTCGCTGTTCAGCAATATTCTATCTTCTGCAACCTCTGCTGCTGATACCCAGGCAAACAGGGTCTGGAGTGGACCTCAAGCAATCTCCAACAGACCTATAGCTGAGGGTCCTGACTGTCGGAAGGAAAACTATCAAACAGGAAGGACACCTATACCAAAACCCCATCAGTCCGTCACCATCATCAAAGACCAGAGACAGATAAAACCACAAAGATGGGGAAAAAGCAGGGCAGAAAAGCTGGAAATTCAAAAAATAAGAGCGCATCTCCTCCTGCAAAGGAGCACAGCCCATCGCCAGCAACGGATCAAAGCTGGTCAGAGAATGATTTTGATGAGATGAGAGAAGAAGGCTTCAGTCCATCAAACCTCTCAGAGCTAAAGGAGGAATTACGTACCCAGCGCAAAGAAACTAAAAATCTTGAAAAAAGAGTGGAAGAATTGACAGCTAGACTAATTAATGCAGAGAAGGTCATAAACGAAATGACAGAGATGAAAACCATGACACGAGAAATACGTGACAAATGCACAAGCTTCAGTAACCGACTCGATCAACTGGAAGAAAGAGTATCAGCAATTGAGGATCAAATGAATGAAATGAAGTGAGAAGAGAAACCAAAAGAAAAAAGAAGAAAAAGAAATGAACAAAGCCTGCAAGAAGTATGGGATTATGTCAAAAGACCAAGTCTACGTCTGATTGGGGTGCCTGAAAGTGAGGGGGAAAATGGAACCAAATTGGAAAACACTCTACAGGATATCATCCAGGAGAACTTCCCCAACCTAGCAGGGCAGGCCAACATTCAAATTCAGGAAATACAGAGAACGCCACAAAGATACTCCTCCAGAAGAGCAACTCCAAGACACATAATTGCCAGATTCACCAAAGTTGAAATGAAGGAAAAAATCTTAAGGGCAGCCAGAGAGAAAGGTCGGGTTACCCACAAAGGGAAGCCCATCAGACTGACAGCAGATCTCTCGGCAGAAACTCTACAAGCCAGAAGAGAGTGAGGGCCAATATTCAACGTTCTTAAAGAAAAGAATTTTAAACCCAGAATTTCATATCCAGCCAAACTAAGTTTCATAAGTGAAGGAGAAATAAAATTCTTTACAGATAAGCAAATGCTTAGAGATTTTGTCACCACCAGGCCTGCCTTACAAGAGACCCTGAAGGAAGCCCTAAACATGGAAAGGAACAACCGGTACCAGCCATTGCAAAAACATGTCAAAATGTAAAGACCATCGAGGCTAGGAAGAAACTGCATCAACTAATGAGCAAAATAACCAGTTAATATCATAGTGGCAGGATCAAGTTCACACATAACAATATTAACCTTAAATGTAAATGGACTAAATGCTCCAATTAAAAGACACAGACTGGCAAACTGGATAAAGAGTCAAGACCCATCAGTCCGCTGTATTCAGGAGACCCATCTCACATGCAGAGACATACATAGGCTCAAAATAAAAGGATGGAGGAAGATCTACCAAGCAAATGGAGAACAAAAAAAAGCAGGGGTTGCAATCCTAGTCTCTGATAAAACAGACTTTAAACCATCAAAGATCAAAAGAGACAAAGAAGGCCATTACATAATGGTAAAGGGATCAATCCAACAGGAAGAGCTAACTATCCTAAATATATATGCACCTAATACAGGAGCACCCAGATTCATAAAGCAAGTCCTTAGAGACTTACAAAGAGACTTAGACTCCCATACAATAATAATGGGAGACTTCAACACTCCACTGTCAACATTAGACAGATCAACGAGACAGAAAGTTAACAAGGATATCCAGGAATTGAACTCATCTCTGCACCAAGCGGACCTAATAGACATCTATAGAACTCTCCACCCCAAGTCAACAGAATATACATTCTTCTCAGCACCACATCACACTTATTCCAAAATTGACCACATAATTGGAAGTAAAGCACTCCTCAGCAAATGTAAAAGAACAGAAATTATAACAAACTGTCTCTCTGACCACAGTGCAATCAAACTAGAACTCAGGACTAAGAAATTCAATCAAAACCGCTCAACTACATGGAAACTGAACAACCTGCTCCTGAATGACTACTGGGTACATAACGAAATGAAAGCAGAAATAAAGATGTTCTTTGAATCCAATGAGAACAAAGATACAACATACCAGAATCTCTGGGACACATTTAAAGCAGTATGTAGAGGGAAATTTATAGCACTAAGTGCCCACAAGAGAAAGCAGGAAAGATCTAAAATTGACACTCTAACATCACAATTAAAAGAACTAGAGAGGCAAGAGCAAACACATTCAAAAGCTAGCAGAAGGCAAGAAATAACTAAGATCAGAGCAGAACTGAAGGAGATAGAGACACAAAAAACCCTCCAAAAAATCAGTGAATCCAGGAGTTGGTTTTTTGAAAAGATCAAGAAAATTGACAGACCGCTAGCAAGATTAATAAAGAAGAAAAGAGAGAGGAATCAAATAGACGCAATAAAAAATGATAAAGGGGATATCACCACCGACCCCACAGAAATACAAACTACCATCAGAGAATACTATAAACACCTCTACGCAAATCAACTAGAAAATCTAGAAGAAATGGATAATTTCCTGGACGCGTACACTCTTCCAAGACTAAACCAGGAAGAAGTTGAATCCCTGAATAGACCAATAGCAGCCTCTGAAATTGAGGCAACAATTAATAGCCTGCCCACCAAAAAAAGCCCAGGACCAGATGGATTCACAGCTGAATTCTACCAGAGGTACAAGGAGGAGCTGGTACCATTCCTTCTGAAACTATTCCAATCAATAGAAAAAGAGGGAATCCTCCCTAACTCATTTTATGAGGCCAGCATCATCCTGATACCAAAGCCTGGCAGAGACACAACAAAAAAAGAGAATTTTAGACCAATCTCCCTGATGAACATCGATGCAAAAATCCTCAATAAAATCCTGGCAAACCGGATTCAGCAGCACATCAAAAAGCTTATCCACCATGATCAAGTGGGCTTCATCCCTGGGATGCAAGGCTGGTTCAACATTCGCAAATCAATCAACGTAATCCAGCATATCAACAGAACCAAAGACAAGAACCACATGATTATCTCAATAGATGCAGAAAAGGCTTTTGACAAAATTCAACAGCCCTTCATGCTAAAAACGCTCAACAAATTCGGTATTGATGGAACGTACCTCAAAATAATAAGAGCTATTTATGACAAACCCACAGCTAATATCATACTGAATGGGCAAAAACTGGAAAAGTTCCCTTTGAAAACTGGCACAAGACAGGGATGCCCTCTCTCACCACTCCTATTCAACATAGTGTTGGAAGTTCTGGCTAGGGCAATCAGGCAAGAGAAAGAAATCAAGGGTATTCAGTTAGGAAAAGAGGAAGTCAAATTGTCCCTGTTTGCAGATGACATGATTGTGTATTTAGAAAACCCCATCGTCTCAGCCCAAAATCTTCTTAAGCTGATAAGCAACTTCAGCAAAGTCTCAGGATACAAAATTAATGTGCAAAAATCACAAGCATTCTTATACACCAGTAACAGACAAGCAGAGAGCCAAATCAGGAATGAACTTCCATTCACAATTGCTTCAAAGAGAATAAAATACCTAGGAATCCAACTTACAAGGGATGTAAAGGACCTCTTCAAGGAGAACTACAAACCACTGCTCAGTGAAATCAAAGAGGACACAAACAAATGGAAGAACATACCATGCTCATGGATAGGCAGAATCAATATTGTGAAAATGGCTATACTGCCCAAGGTTATTTATAGATTCAATGCCATCCCCATCAAGCTACCAATGAGTTTCTTCACCGAATTGGAAAAAACTGCTTTAAAGTTCATATGGAACCAAAAAAGAGCCCGTATTGCCAAGACAATCCTAAGTCAAAAGGACAAAGCCGGAGGCGTCACGCTACCTGACTTCAAACTATACTACAAGGCTACAGTAACCAAAACAGCATGGTACTGGTACCAAAACAGAGATATAGACCAATGGAACAGAACGGAGCCTTCAGAAATAATGCCACACATCTACAACCATCTGATATTTGACAAACCTGAGAAAAACAAGAAATGGGGAAAGGATTCCCTATTTAATAAATGGTGCTGGGAAAATTGGCTAGCCATAAGTAGAAAGCTGAAACTGGATCCTTTCCTTACTCCTTATACGAAGATTAATTCAAGATGGATTAGAGACTTAAATGTTAGACCTAATACCATAAAAACCCTAGAAGAAAATCTAGGTAGTACCATTCAGGACATAGGCACGGGCAAGGACTTCATGTCTAAAACACCAAAAGCAACGGCAGCAAAAGCCAAAATTGACAAATGGGATCTCATTAAACTAAAGAGCTTCTGCACAGCAAAAGAAACTACCATCAAAGTGAACAGGCAACCTACAGAATGGGAGAAAATTTTTGCAATCTACTCATCTGACAAAGGGCTAATTTCCAGAATCTACAAAGAACTCAAACAAATATACAAGAAAAAAACAAACAACCCCATCCAAAAGTGGGGAAAGGATATGAACAGACATTTCTCAAAAGAAGACATTCATACAGCCAACAGACACATGAAAAAATGCTCATCATCACTGGCCATCAGAGAAATGCAAATCAAAACCACAATGAGATACCATCTCACACCAGTTAGAATGGCAATCATTAAAAAATCAGGAAACAACAGGTGTTGGAGGGGATGTGGAGAAATAGGAACACTTTTACACTGTTGGTGGGATTGTAAACTAGTTCAACCATTATGGAAAACAGTATGGCGATTCCTCAAGGACCTAGAACTAGATGTACCATATGACCCAGCCATCCCACTACTGGGTATATACCCAAAGGATTATAAATTATGCTACTACAAAGACACATGCACACGTATGTTTATTGCGGCACTATTCACAATAGCAAAGACTTGGAATCAACCCAAATGTCCATCAGTGACAGACTGGATTAAGAAAATGTGGCACATATACACCATGGAATACTATGCAGCCATAAAAAAGGATGAGTTTGCGTCCTTTGTAGAGACATGGATGCAGCTGGAAACCATCATTCTTAGCAAATTATCGCAAGAAGAGAAAACCAAACACCGCATGTTCTCACTCATAGGTGGGAA
>NC_045444.1:118314255-118380975 GCF_002776525.5 Piliocolobus tephrosceles
AAAAAAAAAAAAAAAAAAAAAAAAAAAAGTAGGCCAGGCCTGGTGGCTCACGCCTGTAATCCAGCACTTGGGGAGGCTGAGGCGGGTGGATCACAAAGTCAGGAGATGGAGACCATCCTGGCTAACGTGGTGAAACCCCGTCTGTACTAAAAATACAAAAAATTAGCCGGGCGTGGTGGTGGGTGTCAGTAGTCCCAGCTTCTCAGGAGGCTGAGGCAGGAGAATGGCGTGAACCCGGGAGGTGGAGCTTGCAGTGAGCGGAGATGGCGCCACTGCACTCCAGCCTGGGCGACAGAGCGAGACTCCGTCTCAAAAAAAAAAAAAAGAAAAAAATAATAACTTGGACCATAAGCAAAAGTTTGGACCATTCTGTTTTTCTCTTTTCACTGCAACCTCTGCTTCCCAAGTTCAAGTGATTCTCCTGCCTCAACCTCCCGAGTTCTCGTTTCATTTCTTTTGTCATTTTTTCTTCGTTTTCCTCAGCATCTACAATTGTGTCCTTTGGGTTGTGTTGGGCTCTCAATTTCAAGAAATTGTCAAGGCACTGATCCCATAATACATGTGGAGAAAATCACTAAACCCTTAATATAGTTTGTTCACCTGATTTTAATTTTATAAAACAGATAAGATACAAAAAAAAAAAAAAAAAGGGAAAGTTTACTTCTGACCAATTATTACAGGTCTCTATTACACTGTCATGATCTTTTATTTATTCAAATTTTGGACAGGCGCGGTGGCTCAGGCCTGTAATCCCAGCCCTTTGGGAGGCGGAGACCGGTGGATCACTTAAGGTCAGGAGTTCGAGACCAGCCTGGCCAACATGGCAAAACCCCATCTCTACTAAAATACAAAAACGCTGGGTGTGGTGGCAGACGCCTGTAATTCCAGGTACTAGGGAGGCTGAGGCAGGAGAATTGCTAGAACCCAGGAGGCAGAGGTTGCAGTGAGCTGAGATGGCGCTACTGTACTCTAGCCTGGGTGAAGAGAGTGAGACTACATCTCAAACAAGCAAACAAATCAATTTTACCTTAGGGGTGGTACTGTTTAGATAAATAATACATCTGAGCAGTTCATGTTATAATTAACTAACTCATTTGTTACTACGTCCTGTGACTCTTTAAGATTAAATATGAACGGCACTGAAGATTTTGAATAGGGTGAGAACAGATTGCTGTCCTCATTAGAGGTATAACTTAAAATTATTCTAAAATATTATCGTCTATGTTCAGTGTTCTTTTTCTATGTTTTCAAATTCACAAGATTGGGATTGGATTTTCTTCTATTGATTGAAGCTGGTTTTCCCCAGGAAACACATAAATCATTCCTTATATATCTTCCCACTTACACCTTCGAAATAAATAATATAATATGTAGTCTCTACATTGTTACAAATTGGAAATCTAAACATATTAAGAACAAGTGGGCCGGGCGCGGTGGCTCATGCCTGTAATCCGTTTGGGAGGCCGAGGCGGGTAGATCACCTGAAGGTCAGGAGTTGGAGACCAGCCTGGCCAACATGGTAAAACTCCGTCTCTACTAAAAATATTTTTTAAAAAATTAGCCAGGTGTGGTGGCAGGCACCTGTAGTCCCAGCTACTCTGGAGGCTGAGGCAGGAGAATCGCTTGAACCTAGGAGGCAGAGGTTGCAGTGAGCTGAGATCATGCCATTGCACTCCAGCCTGGGCAACAAGAACAAAACTTTATCTCAAAAAAAAAAAAAAAAAAAAAAAAAAGTGATTTACTGTGAGTCTTAACCTAATAATCAGTAGAAATAGGATAAAACCATGTAACCCTAGGCTTTTTTGTTTTTCCATGAGTGTGGGTTCCACCAGTTTTTTTTTGAAAATTTCTTTTTTCATTCTACACTTAAATATAAGTGTGTTTAATTTATATTTATCCTTCTCCCTCTCCCTTCCTTTCCCCCTTTCCATCATAGAACATCAGTAGACTATGACTATATAATGAGGTCATAGTCGCCATCTAGACTTTGGCATAAACACCAGTTTAACATCCAGAAATTTGCTACTCCTTAAAGAATGTCTTGGATATTTTTAAAAGAAGTTTTTTTCTCTCAATCCTTTAGTACCCGCACCTCCAAGTAACATTCATTCAGAGAGGGAACATACACAACATGGAAGATTTAATGTAAGCTCAAAGTCACTGGTGCAGCCACACTATACAACACTGTTCACAGTTCCTTCCTTCTTCCCTCCCTCCTTCCCTCCTCCCTCCCTCCTTTCTTTCCATCCTTCCTGCTTCCTTCCTTCCTCCCTCCGTTCCTTCCCCCACTCCCCTTTCCCTCCTTCCCCTCTCCCCTCCCCCTCTTTCCTTCCTTTTTCCCTCCCTCCCTCCTTTGTTCCCTCCTTCCTCCATCCCTTCCCTCCGTTTTCTATTTCTTTTTCTTTTTCTCATTCAGTACTAACTGGAGTAGATATACCATGCTAATTTTTCTACTATTTTGCAGCTTGTCACCAACTTTTTCGTATCAACATATGAGTCTACCTCATTTTTAAAAAATGATTACGTAATATCTCTGTGTGGACACACTGTAATTGATCTAACTAGTCTCCTAGTTTTGGATTTAGTGTATTGTACAGTTATATCCTTGAATCAGCTGTCAAACATTGAATTTCCTGGATTGCCAAATGCTTATTTATTTCCACTGTAGTGTGTAAGTATCTGTTTCTTTAAACCTTCTCCAACATTATCAAAGTTTTAGTTTTTGTTAATCTTATTCTGTAGGTGAAAACTTGTTTCTCATCGTTTTGATTTGTCTTTAATTATGGGTGAGACTGAGCATCTCTTGATGTTTACTGGCCATACTTCTTTATCTGTGAGTTGTGTGGGTTTATTTTTCTTTCCTTTTTTTTTTTTTTTTGAGACGGAGTCTCACTCTGTCACCCAGGCTGGAGTGTAGTGGCGCGATCTCCGCTCACTGCAAGCTCCACCTCCCGGGCTCACACCGTTCTCCTGCCTCAGCCTCCCGATTAGCTGGGAGTACAGGCGCCTGCCACCATGCCTGGCTAATTTTTTGTATTTTTAGTAGAAACGGGGTTTTACCATGTTAGCCAGGATAGTCTCGATCTCCTGACCTCATGATCCGCCCGCCTCTGCCTCCCAAAGTGCTGGGATTACAGGCGTGAGTCACGGCGCCTGGCCTGGAAATCGTTTTATAGTAAGGGGTGAGGTAAAGACCCTGTTTTAAATAATTAGCCAATTTTCCTAACAGCATTAATTGAATAATATTAGCTTAAAATGCCACCTTTATCATATACTCAATTCCCATGTGTATTTGACCTGTTCCTGTATTCTCTTTTATTAAAATTAATTTATTTACAATCCTGGCTCACTGCAACCTCAGCCTCCTGGGTTCAATTGATTCTCCTGCCTCAACCTCTTGAGTAGCTGGGATTATAGGTGCTTGCCACCACACCTGGGTGATTTTTGTATTTTTAGTAGAGACGGGGTTTTGCCATGTTGGCCAGGCTGGTCTCAAACTCCTGACCTCAGGTGATCTGCCTGCCTTGGCCTCCCAAAATGGAATTAACCCTGTTCCTGTATTCTCTTATGTTTCATTGCTCTGTTCTGATTGTTCCCAAGTACCAAACATTTTTCATCACAATTTGGAACTAGCCACTCACTTAAATTTTTGAGGTCATATGTAGGTATTACTTAATAATAGTAATCATTTTTCTATTGATTCTTTTAGATTTCTGAGACTTTGCTGGCATTTTCTGTAACTCATGCACTTTTTTGCCTGCTCTGTTCTAATATTTGTATCTCTTATTTCTTTGTCCTGGTTCTGATACTAATGGGAATGCTTTTTCTCCATTAAGCATGGTACAGTCTTTTTGGTTGAGATATATACTTTTTCTCATGTGAATATTCTTTTTAGTAGTAGTTAATAATAGATGGCTTTTTATCAGGAATGAAGGTTAAATTTTGTTAGTTGCTTATTCAGCATTTAAAGATTATCATATGACATTTTCCCTTTATTTTAATGTCACGAATTATAATAATGGATTTTCTCATGTTGAAGAATCTGTTTATTCTTGGAATTGAACTCCTCTCTATGTAATTCTTTTAACGTTCTACTAATTCTGTATTCTAATGGTTTACTTAAAATATTTGCACCAATCCTGACATGTGAGATTGATCTTTATCTTTTGTCTTGTGTTTTATGTTTTAGTATCAATGTTACGTCGTTTTTAAAAATAATTTGCGGGCCGGGCTTGGTGGCTCACGCCTGTAATTCCAGCACTTTGGGAGGCTGAGGCAAGGGGATCACCTGAGATCAGGAGTTCGAGACCAGCCTGGCCAACATGGCAAAACCCCGTCTCTACTAAAAATATAAAAATTAATCAGGCGTGGTGGTGGGTGCCTGTAATCCCAGCTACTGAGGAGGCTGAGGCAGGAGAATTGTTTGAATCCAGGCAGAGGCTGCAGTGAGCTGAGATGGCGCCACTGCACTCCAGCCTGGGCAACAAAGCAAGATTCCATCTCAAAAATAAATAAATAAAATAAATAAAAACAAAAAGTATTTGTAAGCAATTTGGATGTTTTTCTCCTAAAAAAAGGCAAAGGATCTGATTGGATATTTCGTATATGCAGATAGATAGAAAAAAGTCTAATAAGCACATGGAAACATGCTCTACATCATTAGCCAACAGGGCAATGCAAGTCAAAGACACAATGAGATACCACTTCACAACTGGATGGTTATAATGAAAAGACAAGGAGTAACGTGTGTTGGTGAGGACAAGGAGAAACTGGGGCCCTCATGTGTGACTGGTGGGAATGTAAAATGGTGCAGCCACTTTGGAAAGCAGCGCCTGGGACTCCCTCAAAATATTAAACATAGAATTGCCATCTGACCCAGCAATTTCACCCATAGGTATACATGCAAAGGAACTGAACACATATGTCCACACAAAAACTTACACACAAATGGTAACTTGCTGTTTTTGCTGTAGGGGTTGGTGGGTGGTCAGGCATGGGTTAGGCAGAACCCTGAGTGGGTCTACCTGGCCCATCCTCATCCTCTCTCTGGTACAGATTCATGTTCATTAAATTTATGAGATTGATGTATCAACCCAAGAAAGCCAATTTAGTTCATTTTTGTGTGTGTGTGAGAAATTGTTGCTGCCAGAGGAATTAGAAAACTCTCCTGGCCCCACAATCTGTGAATTGTTTTCTCTGTGGTTGACCCATATTTGGAAAAGCAAACCATAGACAGAAGATTGCTTGGGGAAGATGGGATAAGGGCAAGGAGACTTGGTAAATCAACCAGCAGTGGCATCCAGTCTACTCAGGAGACACATCCATGTCTCAAAGCGGTGGCCTTCCCCAGGGGGCAGGAACGCTAGAGGCCATGGCAGAGCTGCTGCCCACAACAAGACTTTGCAGGCCCCATGGGGGCTCCTTTTGTGCGTCCATGCCCGGTACTCTTCTGGATTATGCCATCTCTTTTGAGATAGGCTGTTCCACTGGGGAGCTCCTAGCAGAGGCTTCCAGGCCTGGGAGCCATTCTGGGTCTGTCAGAGGGGCTTCCATAGCTGTGGAGTTTCCTTTCCAGACTGTTTTTGATCATTCTTGGAAGGCAGACTTTTTTCCATCTCTACATTCTTGGGGATTTGAGGAAAGCCTTATTGGAAGCATCAGGGAGTGCCAGCAGACTCTCATAGAACTAATCTAGTGCTACAACAGGGCCTTGGAGCATGGGACTTGAAGTGTGCCTTTAATCCTGTGAAGGCAGGCATGTGCACTCCTCACTGTTTGATCCAGCATCCCAAGAGACAGGAGGGTGACTACCAGTCATTCTGTGCCATGAGGAGCGAGTTCACAGACCTTCCTCCACGTGGGAGAGTGGATTTTCCAGCAAGGGCTCTGACACAGGAATGGCAGGCAGGCTGTGGGTGGCTGTCCACCTGTTTGGTTTTTCCTCCAAGAGGTAGCTGGGAGAGGGTTAAATGCCATGCATAAGATACTTATTCAGAGACATTAGTAAGCCCTGACCTTCCATGACCTCATAAAAATGCAAACACCCTTTCTCTCATCCATATGTAACCTTAGAAAAAACCTGGCCTCAATCATAATTTATATAGGAATACAGTATCCCCACTTACACGTTCACGAAAATTCCCTCATCTCTGTCACTAAAAGACACACTGATTGAAAGTTTATTACCTGACACTGAAGCTTCTTATTTATGGCTCTTAGATGTATGGCCCTCAAATACAAACAGGAGAGTTCAAGAGTGTCACAAAACAAACTAGTCTAACTTTCAACAAGAACACCTTTTTTTTTTGAGACAAGATCTGTCACCCAGGCTGGAGTATAGTGGCGCAATCTTGGCTCACTGCCACCTCCACCTCCCGGGTTCAAGTGATCCTCCTGCCTCAGCTTCCTGAGTAGCTGGGATTACAGGCATGTGCCACAAGCCCAGCTTACTTTTGTATTTTTTGTAGAGATGGGGTTTTGACATGTCCCCCAGGCTGGTCTCAAACTCCTGGCCTCAAGTTTTCTACCTGCCTCAGCCTCCCAAAGTGCTGGGATGACAGGCATGAGACACCGTGCCTGGCCTACATTTTTAGCTTTTAAAAAGATTTACAAAGACTGGGCACTGTGGCTCATGCCCGTAACCCCAGCACTTTGGGAGGCTGATGCAGGCAGATCACTTAAGGCCAGGAATTTGAGAACAACTTGGTCAACATGGCGATATCCCATCTCTACTAAAAATACAAAAAAATTAGCTGGACATGGTGGGGCACACCTGTAATCCCAGCTACTCAGGAGGCTGAGGAACGAGATTCGCTTGAACCTGGGAGGTAGAGGTTGAAGTGAGCCAAGATCGCGCCACTGCACTCCAGCCTGGGCAACAGCAATACTCCATCTCAAATGAAATGAAATGAAATGAAATGAAATGAAATGAAATATGAAATGAAATGAAATGAAATAAAATAAAAAATAGATTTACATGCATCTCAAAGAGACAGAGAAAGCATTCCAATCGTGTTTCTTTACTTTTTTTTTTTGACACAGAGTCTCGTTCTGTCACCCAGGCTGGAATGCAGTGACACAATCTTGGCTCACTGCAACCTCCACCTCCCGGGTTCAAGCGATTTTCCTGCCTCAGCCTCCTGAGTAGCTGGGATTATAAGCATGCGCCACCATGCCTGCCTAATTTTTGTATTTTTAGTAGAGACAGGGTTTCACCATGTTGGTCAGGCTGGTCTTGAACTCCTGACCTCGTGATCCACCTGCTTCGGCCTCCTAAAGTGCTGGGATTACAGGCATGAGTCACCGTACCTGGCTTTTTTTTTTTCTTTTCTTTTCTGGAGACAAGGTCTCACACTCTGTCACCCAGGCTGGAGTGCAGTGGTGCCATCTTGCCTCACTGCAGCCTCAACCTCTGAGGCTTGATCTGTCCTCCAACTTCAGCCTCCTGAGTAGCTGGGATTACAGGTGTGCACCACCAAACCAGGCTAATTTTTGTAGCGATAGCGTTTCATCTTGATGCCCAGGCTGGTCTTGAACCCCTGGGATCAAGGGATCTACCTGGTTCAGCCTACCAAAATGCTGAAATTACATGTTTTCTAGAGGAAAAAAATTTCATGTTTTCTAGAGGAAAGTTCTCTTTCACTTTTGGTATCAGGGAAATTTTATTTTTATTTTATTTTTTGAGACAGTTTCACTCTTGTTGCCCAGGCTGGAATGCAATGGTGCAATCTTGGCTCACTGCAACCTCTGCCCCTCGGGTTCAAGAGATTCTCCTGCCTCAGACTCCAGAGTAGCTGGGATTACAGGCACCCGTCACCACACCCGGCTAATTTTTTGTATTTTCAGTAGAAACAGGGTTTCATTATGTTGGCCAGGCTTGTCTCAAATTCCTGACCTCAGGTGATTCGCCTGCCTCAGCCTCCCAAAATGCTAGGATTACAGGCTTGAGCCACTGCGCTTGGCCAATTTTACATTAAAAAAAAAAAAAAAAAATTGTATTTACTGTTACACAAGCACCTACCAGCATATCTGGCACACAGTAGGTGTTCAATGAATGAAAGAATGAAAGAATGAACGAACGTTGAATCCCTTCCTTTTGGAGAGCTGGACTTCCCCTGAGCCGCCAGGGTTCAAGGAACAAACTACCAGTTCCTGGTGCTGCCTGCCATGACTGCAGTTTTTTGTTTGTTTGTTTGTTTGTTTGTTTTTTGAGACAGAGTCTCGGTCTTGTTGCCCAAGCTGGAGTGCAATGGTGCTGTCTCAGCCCACTGCAACCTCTACCTTCTGGGTTCAAGAGATTCTCCTGCCTTAGTCTCCTGAATAGCTGGGACTACAGGTGTCCACTTCCACGCCCGGCTAATTTTTGTATTTTTGGTACAGACGGGGTTTCACCATGTTGATCAGGCTGGCCTTGAACTCCTGACCTCAGGTGATCCACCCACCTTGGTCTCCCAAATTGCTGGGATTATAGGAGTGAGCCACCGCGCCAGGCCGACTGCAGTTTTCTGCGGAGGCACTCGGCCTCCCCACCTGCTGCTCCTGGCTTTTCCTCCAGGACTCTGCCAGAGGGCAGGTAAGACCAGGAGGCAACAGGACCTCCAGGAGATGGGAAGGAGCCCTCCCCTATTAGGGTGGAGGTGGAGCCCAGATTGGATGAGCAGAGAGCCTGGAGACCTGGTGGGATCCTGGGTGCTCAGGTCTGGGCCCTGCAAAGAGACATTATTGCCCCCTTTTTGGGGATCCCAAACTCTGAGAGCACTCCTGCTGATCACCCAGAGCCTCGAGATACCTGAGGATTTTAGAATAGTAGACTGTCAGTGTTTGGCAGCCGGCCAGATGCAGGGACAAAGCCTGTTCTCAGGATTCCAGCAGAGACCTGCTCGAGGCTGGGGAATGTTGGGGTGTTCCACCCAGATATTGACAGTGCTTTCTCACTCTGTACCAGCGTGAAGGCAAAAGCTTTCCCTAGAGCATTTTCTTCTGCTGAGAGGGGCAATGAGTGTGAGGGTGTTTTTGTAACGGAGTGACAATGCTGAATTTGTAACTTAAGCCCCTGCACTCACAGGTGCACAGGTGCACGATTGGAATATGCACACACTCATATGCACTGACACACACTTTTTTTTTTCCGACAGGGTTTTGCTCTGTTCCGAGGCTAGAGGCTAGAGTGCAGTGGTGCAATCACAGCTCACTGCCACCTCGACATTCCGGACTCAAGTGCTTCCCACCTCAGCCTCCCGAATAGCTGGGACCGTAGCGTGTGCCATCTCACCCGGCTAATTTGTTTGTACTTTTTGTGTAGAGATGGGGGTCTCACTATGTTGACCAGGCTGGTCTTCAACTCCTGGGCTCCAGTGATCCTCCCACCTCAGCTTCCCAAAGTGCTGGGATTACAGATGTGAGCTCCCATGCCCTGCCCTGTCTTTAAATTAGATTATTAAATTAAGAGCATTTCAAAGCAGAAAACAATGTGACTTTTTAGACTGAGACTTAGTTTCTGAACTTGTTCCTTGTTGGCTGAGGACAGTCACTTGTACCAAGACATCAGGATCCACACGAGGTCCTGCCCTGCACCACCCTCTTGACCCCATTCAGGCCACCACCAACCCCTTAACCGACATACACACCTGTTTCTCTTTGGTGCAGAAGAGAGACAGTAGAATCAAGAGATGGGAGGTGACTCAAAGGTCTCCCATCCACTTTCGTCACTTTAAAAAGCAATGTGCATAAGGATTTTGTTGTAATTCTCCTCCCAGGCTTCCCACTTTAGAAAATATACTCTGGACTGGCCGAGCGTGGAGGCTAACATCTGTAATCTCAGCACTTTGGGAGGTCGAGGCGGGTGGATCACCTGAGGTCAGGAGTTTGAGACCAGCCTGGCCAACACGGAAAAACCTTGTCTCTACTAAAAATACAAAAATTAGGCAGGTGTGGTGGTGGGCACCTGTAATCCCAGCTACTTGGGAGGCTGAGGCAGGAGAATCGCTTGAACCTGGGAGGCAGACATTACAATGAGCTGAGATTGTGCCACTGCACTCCAGCCTGGGTGACAGAGCTAGACTCTGTTTCAAAAAAAAAAAAAGAAAATATACTCCAGGCTTCTCCCACGATTATTTCCTTTCATGATAGGAGCTCCTTTCCTGGTCAGTCTACCTCCTGAGAATGTTAACTGCATACAATTATGATAGTCACTGCCTTTTTTTTTTTTTTTTTTCTGATGTTGATCTCCAGGTTTAGTGATTGGAGATTGGATTTCAAAGAGAAGAGAGTCAAATGCAGTAATGCTGCCAGCCAGAAGACATCGCTTCCTCCCTGAGCTGGAATCAGTGAGATATGTGACAGGAAAGACTGTGTTGGCAGTAGGGCTTGATATATGTTTCAAGAGCGAAATGAAAACTATCCTCCATAGTTCTCAGCTATAGATCACTAAACCATAGGATTTTCTTTCTTTCTTTCTTGAGATGGAGTATCGCTCTGTCGCCCAGGCTGGAGTACAGTGGCACAATATCAGCTCACTGCAAGCTCCACCTCCCAGGTTCACACCATTCTCCTGTCTCAGCCTCCCGAGTAGCTGGGACTACAGGCACCCACCACCACACCCGGCTAATTTTTTGTATTTTTAGTAGAGACGGGGTTTCACTGTGTTAGCCAGGATGGTCTTGATCTCCTGACCTCATGATCCGCCTGCCTCTGCCTCCCAAAGTGCTGGGATTACAGGCGTGAGTCACTGTGCCCAGCCAAACATAGGATTTTTTTTTTTTTTTTTTGAGACAGTCTCGCTCTGTCAGCCAGACTGGAGTGCAGTGGCGCAATCTCGGCTCACTGCAAGCTCTGCCTCATGGGTTCATGCCATTCTCCTGCCTCAGCCTCCCGAGTAGCTGGGACTATAGGCGCCTGCCACCATGCCTGGCTAATTTTTTGTATTTTTAGTAGAGACGGAGTTTCACTGTGTTAGCCAGGATGGTCTTGATCTCCCGACCTCGTGATCCACCTGCCTCAGCCTCCCAAAGTGCTGGGATTACAGGCGTGAGCCACCACACCCGGCCAACCATAGGATTTTCTTAAGGAGCAAACACTCAGTGGGCATCGAGGGTATAGGCCAATGGGCTCTCAGACATTGCTGGGATCAACTGGTAAAATTCCTTTCCCCGAAATGGGGAAGCCATTTGGCATGAACGCTGATGTTTTAACTTTTTGACCCATTAATTTCTAGGAATTAATTCTAAGAAAATTAATTAATTAATCCTAAGAAAATAATTCTAAACATGGTAAAAGCTCAATGCCCAATTATTTTCAATATAACTTTTCTTTTCTTTCTTTCTTTTTTTTTTTTTTTTTTTGAGTTAGAGTCTTGCTCTGTCACCCAGGTTGGAGTGCAATGGTGTGATCTCAGCTCACTGAAACCTCTGCATTCCGGGTTCAAGTGACTCTCCTGCCTCAGTCTCCCAAGTAGCTGGGACTACAGGTGTGCGCCATCACGCCCAGCTGATTTTTATATTTTTAATAGAGACAGGGTTTCACCATGTTGACCAGACTGGTCTCGAACTCCTGACCTCAAATGATCCACCTGCCTTGGCCTCCCAAAGTGCTGGGATCACAGACATGAGCCACCATGCCCAGCCTACAACACTGTTATAGAGGGGGATAGAAGCAGAAACAAGTGAATCGTATCTGTGCATGGGGTTTGGTAAATATTTAATTACCTGTGCTCTACTTTGTTTTTTCCCATTGCAAGGAAGAATGACTCACGTAGGACTCGTTGCTAGGATGCCAAGCCTGAGACAGGAAAGCTGCCCAGACCAAGTCACCCTGGGGGCTCTCTCCTTCCTCCAGGGCCTTCCTGCAGGTCTCACCCCACAACTACTCCCCTTTCTTTGTGTATCTGCTGTAACCTTCATTTGTTCCTGACAGCCTTCATGTGGCCAAGACCCAAGGTCCATTGCCTCTTTCTTCCTAGCTAACAAAACCCTCTCTCCCTGTCTCTGCTCCGGCCTCCCTTTCTGGAATCTGCAGCCCAAATGTGCTGGGTGCTGATTCTCCTGTTTTCTCCCCTCTCTCTGTAGCTCTGGGACAGAACTGAACATTCCTTCAAATGCCATCTGAAGACAAAATCAAAACTGCTTTCAAATTCTTTTAAAACCGTTACATAAAATATAAATTGCTTGTCAACTTTATAAATAGCGAGAAGCAATGAATCGGCTGTCCATTTGCTAAATTCATCAAATTGGTCATACAGAGAAACTGGTAAAAAGAATTCTAAAAACACAAAATGCTGGCAAAACAGAAAATGACTTTTAAAAGAATTCAAGAGAAATCAGTATAAACTGAAAGATTCTTATATCAAAAATGTTACGAATTTGGAATATCATTATATAAAGAGTGTGATCAGAAAAAAGTTAAGTTGACCCTCTGGTTCTCAACAACTTAAACATTTCTTAAAATGTCAGTAAGATAGTACAGAATAATATTAAATATGTAAAAAGCACATTCCCTAAAATGGTGACTGGAAAATCGGTGTACTGACTAAGCTTGGTGAGTTGGTCATTTAGTGACCAGATAAAAGATGGATTCTCGTGGAATTTATTGTGAAACCCACCACTGACTTGCCCTAAGAAAGCCATGGGTAGCTTCTCTCTCTCTGGGTGTGTGTGTGTCTCAGACTCTGTCTCCGTCTCCCTGTATCTTTCTGTCCCTCTCTGTCTGTCTCTATGTCTCTATCTTCCTCTGTCTCTCTGTCTCTCTTGGTGTCTTGCTCTGTCTCTTCGTCTCTCTCTCCTCAGCCCCTCCCGTGCTGCAGCTCCTCTCTGCACACCGGCTCCTGTCTTCCGTTGCCCCATTCTTCAACTGGCCAGGGTGTCCTGCCTACCCATTCCCCCTCAGAGCCTAACTGCCCCCTACCCTGCCACTCAGTGCCCTGTTTACTCAAGGACTCTGCTTAGGCCCGTGTCCAAATTTTAGAGTCTCCCTTTGTTGCCCAGGCTGGAGTGCAGTGGTGCAATCTCAGCTCACAGCAACCTCAACCTCCTTGGGTCAAGCGATTCTCCTGCCTCAGCCTCCCGAGTAGCTGGGACTACAGGCTTGTGCCACCACACCTGGCTGATTTTTGTATTTTTAGTGGAGATGGGGTTTTGCCATGTTGGCGAGGCTGGTCTTGAGCTCCTGACCTCAGGTGATCCACCTGCCTCAGCCTCTCAAAGTGCTGGGATTACAAGCATGAACCACTGTGCCCGGCCTGAATTTCAAATTATGAGAGAGAGGAATTGCCTGACTTGGCTCAGGGCAGGGGTTTCACGAATCAGGTGGGACTGCATGGAGCCACGTGGAGCCACACCTTATGGGACATTCTGAAGGAGGCAGTAATGTGTCTAGGGTGCAGCTGCTCCCACCAGGTCCTCCCACTTCTTCCTATGGATCCAGTTCTAAAGGTGCCCTCACCTGCATGATCCCACTGCTCCCCTCTCATCACGAAGGGGCTTCTGCTGTCTCCTGAGAGTGGTTCTCCTGCCTACCCACTTTGCTAAACTAGCAACCCTCTGTTCCTGTACTCTGCTTTAGTTTTCCTCACAGCATCCTTGATGTGAAATTTCATATTTACTCATCTTTTATCGGCCTCCCCAACCAGAACCTAGGCAGGGACTTTGTCCTGGGCAGGGACTTTGTCCTCTTCACTGCCCCAGTCCTAGCTCCTACAGTCGTGCCTGAGTATTTGGTGAGTGAGTGAGAGAGACTCACATCCTCCTCAATGGGAGGCCCCCAAAGTCTTGTCCAGGAGTTGCTCCAGGACCACTTCCAAAATGGGACCACAGGGCTGGGGTGGTGGCCAGTCAGCCCTCTGCCCCCGTCTGTCTCCCCGACACCCCAGGCCTCCTCTGCCAGCTCTGGCCGCCTCCCCAGGGAGAAAGGTGGGGAAGATTGTCTCATTGTCTCTTTATTTCTCCAGATGAGCTTCACAATTATTTGGCCTTGTTTCCCAAAAAGTTCCATTGACATTTTGGTGGACACCACATTAAATGTGTACCTCCATTTAAAAAGAAAAGACATTGTTACAACATTGAGGCTTCTCACCATGAACACACTTCTCTTGTCTTCCTTTAAAACCCTCAGTAAAATTCTGTAGGTTTCAGAGTTTCTGCATATTTACTGTTAAGCTTATTTCTAGGGTGTTTGATTTTTACAGTTGCTATTGTGTGTGTGTGTGTGTGTGTGTGTGTGTGTGTGTGGAGGTGGGTCTTTCCCCTCCTTTTTTATTTTCTAATTGTTGGTATAGAGGAAAGGAAGTGATTTGTGAATGTTTCTTTTGTATCCATTCACTTTATCTAATTTCACTCTTAATAATTCTAAGAATTTTTCATTAGTTATCACGGCTATAAAACTGCATTATCGACAAATGGTAATTTTCTCTCTTTCCCTTTTCTTCCTCGAGTTGTATGTCTTTTTCAGCTGTTCCTTATTGCATTCAGCAAAGCAGATCTTCTCTTAAATAAACCTTTCATTAGGGAAGACATTCAGGACTCCGCAGAATATTTAAAGAACAAAACCATGAAAGTGACACACCTCGACTTCTGGGATGCTGCCAATGCAGTACTTAGAGAAGATTTATGGCTCCCAGTGCTTATATTAAAGAGGGAGAAACGAGAAACAATAAATCAAGCTGATACCTTATGAACTTTGTTCCCTTTAAGCTATGAACCAAGAGAATGGAGGAAAAGGAAGTAATAAATCTAAACAAAATGTAGGAAGAAGAGATAATTGATAAACTTAATCAGTAGCACATGGGAGGAAATGGCCCTTCTACAGAGCAGGCCAGGGTGGGACGGCATGGAGAAGTGGGAACAGGGCCTTCCAGGCGGCCTGGCTCTTCCTTCTCATCATGTACCGGGAGGTGGGTGGGTTTGAGGCAGGAGGCTCTGTTGAACCCATGGCCACCCACTGGCCACAGACTTCTCGGGGGAGTTTGTGCTGGAACCAGTACTCTGGAAATACTTGGGCGGGGTAGAGAATGCCCAAAATCAGGAATGCATCCGAGCAGTTGCGGCCTCCAGGGAGAAAGAGGTGCTAAGCTGGGGTGGGCAGTGAGCGTGCCGCATAGGGGCCTCACATCATACTTTGTAAATCCATCTGGTCTCATGCTGCTTAGAGGGTCCTTGTTTCCTTCTGTCTTGTCTTCAAATTTCTTTTCAGAATTCCACCCTGATGGAGAGAAAGGCAAATTGTTGGTTTTGTTTGCCCTCAGGCCAGAACATTTGGGGATGAGGGAGGGTGGAAGAGGGCACAGGTGGCTAGTGTGGGAAGACTGGTTATGCTGGGCCCACAACTACCTTTTGGGGTGGTTGCTTGGAGGATTTAAAGCTATGTTTATTTTTCATTCATTTGAGATGGTCTAGAAATAGCACAACGCTGTTTTTTTTTTTTTTAAAGGGAAAAACTCCCTTACAGTTGGTCTTTAAAAAATTCATAAGCCATTAGCCAAATTCTAAAAAGGAGCAAATGCAAATTAATACACTCTGAAAAAGGAATGAACTAATACAAAATATGTCTTACAAGCAAAATGAGGGAATCAGCTTCTCAGCAGTCTGCTTGTGTGTTTTTGTAACCAAATGGAAATTGTTATCTTCCCAGGGACTCGACATCTATTCCTCTCAACTCAATGTAATCTGCAGCAATTGGTTTTAATAGAGAAGGCAAAGCTCCCAGCTGCGTTTCTGAACACACAGAAGGACAGAAGGACATCTTGGCATAGATCTGGTTTCTGCTCATAATCGCTGGATGGCCTCTTTGTTTTACAAGGGAAAGGGAATCAGCTCCTATTTTCCAGGTGGGAGTCGGTGTCAAAACGGCTTAGCAGGCACTGGCTCCCTGGTGAGCTGAGTTCTGGCACAAGCAAACTAGAGGCTGCTGGAAGGGAAGAATGAAGACCCTATTCGTCTCTTCCAGGTCAAGATCTTAAGTCCGGAGATTTGTGGGAGGGCTCTGGCCAAGGTCTCCTGGCTGAAAGGCCTGCACCACTCCTGGCACAATGTGAGCTGAGGCGGGCAGTTCCAGGGCTCACTCACCCAGCTGGTATGGAGGTTTGGGGAGACTCCCAAGTCTGCGAAGGTGACCTAAGGAAACTGAGGTCTGGGAACCAAAATGAGGGCTACCATTGAGGTATGAACAGCAGGGGCATCACTGCAATGGTTCACAGGTGTCCTGCAGACTTTGGCACGAGTTTTTATCAGTGATACTGGGGGGCAGCAGTAGAGGCAAAGATGGCAGCGGAATCTACCTGCCTGGTGTGGGGAGGACTCAAAATGGATGGAAGCACTGACCTTCTTTGTAACTGGAGCTTATAGACATGTGATTGGACATTCAGAGATGTGATTCCTTTGTATGCTAAGCAGGTGAAGCAGTTTACTGTTCTCCATGCACTTAGTAGTATGTTAATTTTCAGCATTTGGCAAAATCAAGTTAGTCTGGGCAGCTTTAAGAAAAGAAACAGGGCTGGGTGCGGTGGCTGACACCTGTAATCCCAGCACTTTGGGAGGCCAAAGTGGGTGGATCACCTGAGGTCAGGGGTTCGAGACCAGCCTGGCCAATATGGTGAAACCCTGTCTCTACTTAAAATACAAAAATTAGCTGGGTGTGGTGGTGGGTGCCTATAATTCCAGCTATTTGGGAGGTTGAGGCAGGAGAATCACTTGAATTCGGGAAGTGGAAGTTGTAGTGAACCGAGACTGTACCACTGCACTCCAGCCTGGGTGACAGAATTACTTTTTTTTTTTTTTTGGAGACAGGTTCTCTGTCGCCCAGGGCTGGAGTGCAGTGGCGCCATCTTGGCTTACTGCAACCTCTACCTCCCAGGCTTAAACAATCCTCCCACCTCAGCCTTCTGAGTAGCTAGAACCATAGGCACATGCCACCATACCAGCTAATTTTTGTATTTTATGTACAGATGGGGTTTTTGCCATGTTGTCCAGGCTGGTCTTGAACTCCTAGGCTCAAGTGATTCACCTGCCTCTGCCTCCCAAAGTGCTAGGATTACAGGCGTGAGTCACCATGTCCGGCCAGAATTACATTTTCTTGTAGTGGTTAAATATATCTTCTAAAGGGCTTTACTTAAGGTAATGTTAGCTTCTGTAACAAATAAACCTCAAAGTATATCCTGCTTATACATGATAGGGAGTTCAAAGTGCATACTGTGGCCACATACTGTGGCTCTCAGCACTGATTCTTGGACCCAAGATCCTGCCATCTTATGGCTCTGTTATCTTCAGCATGTGCTTCCAGGGTCACCATGCTTGTTCATATCAAGTTGTCTGAGGGTGAAGAACATGGAGGAACGAACATACACACACACACACACACACACACACACAAACTTTTCATGTGCTGGGAAGTAGCACGGGTTGCTTCTGCTCATGTTCCATTGGCTGGAACTCAGTCATATGGCCACACTTAACTGCAAAGGAGGCTGGGAAATGAAGTCCTGCAATGCCTGGGAAGAAGAGGAAATTGGTTGGTGAACAGACAATGGTTTGTGCCTGTAGGGAAGAAAAATAAATCTTTTTCTTCTACTCTTCCAGGTTCTCTGGCTGGGGGCTCTGTAAATTAGACTAATGGAAGACAGATTAATAGGCAGAAAAAAAAAAGTTTATTAGCATGTGTATCATGCACGCACATGGGAGCATTTGGAGATGAGTAACTCAAAGGGGTAGAAGTTGGAGTCTAGATACTATATCCAACTTAGCAGGAGAAAGAGAGGGAGGGAAGGGGCACTTAGGGAAAAGCAAATGACATTTTGGAAATATAAGTGAGCCCTTAGGAGAATAAATGTGAGATGTAATAGTTTGTACCAGTGTCTGCCTGGGTGTGGTGCTGAGTCTTGTCTCTGAGAAGGGAAGATTAGAGGTACTCCTGGGGAGGGGATTTATGGCAATTGAGTTCTTTTGGGAACTTCTGCTTTTAGGCAGATAAGGGATTTCAGGAACTCAAATGACTTTGTCACAAAATAATTCTTATGCCAAAGTGGCACATTTGAGGGTGACATTTACTGATTCCCTCATGCCCCAGATATCACACTGATTATCACAAGAGACCCAGAGTGCCCTTCGCAAACGTTGAATTGGAAATGTCAAGTTCAGCGTGGAAATGTCACAGTCCTCCTTGAACATGCTTGTTGAATGAATAAGTGAAAAGCACACTTCTGTTGAAGGGGAAGGAATGTGTGATTCTGATCCTTGGACCAGACTCTCTTCCTTGACAGCCTTTTTTTTTTTGAAAGGGAGTTTCGCTCTTGTTGCCTAGGCTGGAGTGCAGTGGTGTGATCTCAGCTCACTGAAACCTCCACCTCTTGGGTTCAAGCGATTCTCCTGCCTCAGCCTCCTGAGTAGCTGGGATTATAGGCACCTGATACCACATCTGGCTAATTTTGTATTTTTAGTAGAGATGGGGGTTTACCATGTTGGTCAGGCTGGTCTTGAACTCCTGACCTCAGGTGATCCACCTGCCTCAGCCTCCCAAAGTGCTAGGATTACAGGTGTGAGCCACCGTGCCTGGTCTCTCTTTCTTGGTAGCCTTTCATCTTAGTCGTTCTGAGAGTTTGTGCCAAGGAGCACAGTGACCCATTCTGTAACCCTTACCTTGGAACCATTGTTCTGGGGACTCTTCACAACCCCACAAGTGTCATCTACCCGGTGACATCACATTCATGCTGCTTTGGTGTCCAAGGCATTGAAGGCCATGCTGAGAGGGTGATGTCGGTGTTTGTTACAGCTGGAGTGACTCCTTCAGGGTCATCTTATTTTCTCCTGACAAATACATGTGCCCTCTCAACCCCTGGATCAACAAGGGTGCTTTTTGTTCATCTCAATAAGAAGTACTTTCTTTGTTTCCTTTGCCGCATGCTCTGCCTCGTGGCTGCTCCAGCGTCTGTACTGATCAGCATCCAGTGTCTGGGCACTGTGCTGACACTCATTAGGCTTTAGATCCCCCGTCCTAGTAGCCACCTGCAGGGCAGGGCTCTGCAGTAGACTCTCGGCTCTGGTGGGGGTCTATTTGAGTGGTCCAGAAACCCCCAGGTTCTCTGGCTTCTGGGGCATTTTGTAAATGGCTATTTTGTGCTATTTTACTAACGGTGTCAGATAATGAAAAGACAAATGCAAATCAAAAGTACCATGAGCTATCACCTCCCATTCATTAGTATGGCTACCATTAAAAAAAAACCTCAGAAAATAACAAGTGTCCGTGAGGATGTGGAGAAATTGGAACACTTATGTGTTGTTAGTGGGGATGTAAAATGGTACATTCTGCTGAATAGTCTAGGGAAAAAGGTAAAAAATAAAAAATATGGTGGCTCACGCCTGTAATCCCAGCACTTTGGCAGGCTGAGGCGTGTGGATCACCTGAGGTCAGGAGTTCGAGACCAACCTGGCCAACATGGCGAAACCCTGTCTCTACTAAAAATACAAAAAAAAAAAAAAATTAGCTGGGCATGGTGGTGGGTGCCTGTAATCCCATCTACTCAGGAGGCTGAGGCAGGAGAATCACCTGAACCCAGGAGGCCGACGTTGCAGTGAGCCGAGACGATGCCATTGAACTCCAGCCTGGGCGACAGATTGAGACTTCATCTCAAAAAAAAAAGAAAAGAAAAGAAAAGAAAATGCATCTACTGTGGAAGATAGTATAGAGGGTCTTCAAAAAATTGAAGAGAATTGTCATCACTTCAGGGTATATACTGGAATTGAAAACAGGGTCTTGAAGAGGTATTTGCACACCTGTGTTCAGAGCAGCATTATGCACAACAGCTAACACGTGGAAGCAACTCAGCTATCCATTGATGGGTGAATAAATAAGCAAATTGTGATTATATATAAAAGGAAACACTGGTCAGTCTACAAAAGGAAGGAAATTCTGGCACGTGTTACAACGTGGATGAACTTTGAGGACATATGCTAAATGAAATAAGAGTCACCAAAGGAGAACTAATTTAGCCAGGCGTGGTGGCGGGTGCCTGTAGTCCTAGTTACTGGGAGGCTGAGGTGGGAGGATTGTTTGAGCCCAGGAGTTCAAGGCTGCAGCGAGCTGTGATTGTGGCATTGCACTCCAGCCTGGGCAACAGAGTGCGGGCCTGTCTCTGAAACAACAACAAAACAAGACAAATCCTCTGTGACTGCATTTATCTGAAGAACTTGCAGGAGTCAAAATCATAAAGAGAGAGAGTAGAATGGTGTTGCCACAGGTTGGGGGATGGGGAGAATGGGGACTTACTATTTAGTAGACATAGAGTTTCAGTTTTACAATATTAAAGGGTTATGGAGGTGGATGGTGGTGCTGGTTACACAACATTATGAATCTAATGCCACTGAACTGTACAATTTAAAATGATTAAGGGCTGGTGTACAATTTAAATGGTTAAGGGCTCACACCTGCAATCCCAGCACTTGGGAAGGCTGAGGTGAGTGGATCACTTGAGGACAGGAATTAGAGACCAGCCTGGCCAACACGGTGAAACCCTGTCTCTACTAAAAATACAAAAATTAGCCTGTCATGCTGGCAGGCATCTGTAGTCCCAGCTACTTGGGAGGCTGAGGCAGGAAAATCACTTGAACCTGGGAGGCGGAGGTTGCAGTGAGCCGAGATCTCACCACTGCACTCCAGCCTGGGGACAGAGCAAGACTCCGTCTAAAAAAAAAAAAAGAATAAATAAAATGGTTAAAGTGGTAAATGTTATGTATATTTTACCACAGAAGAAGTAAAAGAAAACAGGTAACTGTACCACTTGTGCCTGGGATGGGGAGGGGAACAAAGGAGGCCACCCATTTCATATCACCGGGGAAGTACAGCTTTTTATTATTATTATTATTATTATTATTATTTTTTTGAGACAGAGTCTCGCTGTCACCAGGCTGGAGTGCAGTGACACGATCTCAGCTCACTACAACTTCCGCCTCCCGGGTTCAAGTGATTCTCCTGCCTCAGCCTCCTGAGTAGGTGGGACTACAGGTGTGTGCCACCACGCCCGGCTAATTTTTGTATTTTTAGTAGAGACGGGGTTTCACCATGTTGGCCAGGATGGTCTCGATCTCTTAACTTCGTGATCCACCCGTCTCGGCCTCCCAAAGTGCTGGGATTACAGGTGTGAGCCACTGCGCCTGACTGGAAATACATCTTTATATAGCTCTCCTCCCCTTATGGGGGCTTGTGGGGAAGTGAGAAAGGAAAGCAGGGGAGCCTGGAAGCCTCTGGAAGCTCTTTGGTACTTCCAAAAGGTGGAAATGAGGAAACCTCTGTTCAGCAGAGCATGGTTTTGAATTTTGGGGGTTGCCCAGGGAGGCCTGGAAGCCAGTGCGGGGAGGGCCACATTGTTCAGCACACCAGGATGCTGGGTTTGAAGGGGGCATAGGGAGGACCTCAAAATTGACAGCAGGGACCATGTGCAGTGGCTCACACCTGTAATTCCAGCACTCTGGGAGGCCAAGGTGGGCAGATCACCTGAGGTCAGGTGACCAGGCTGGCCAACATGGCAAAACCCCGTCTCTACTTAAAATACAAAAATTAGCTGGGCATGGTGGCACATGCCTGTAATCCCAGCTACTTGGGAGGCTGAGGCAGGAGAATCACTTGAACTCAGGATGCAGAGGTTGCAGTGAGCCAAGATTGCACCACTGCTCTCCAGCCTGGGCAACAGAATGAGACTCTGTCTAAAAGAAAAAAAAAAAAAAAAAAAAAAAAAAGGAAGCAGGGCGTGTTGGGGTATGGAACATATTCAGGAAGCTGCAGGAGGAAGTTTCTAGTGATGGAGACCTAGGAAATTGTTAAGACTCTAAGAATCTTTGCATTGAAACAGCTCCATTACTACCTACCAAGACCCAGGTACTCACTAGGGCCTGGACCCTGGTCTACCCCTGTAAGGTACATGGATGTGCTTTGGTCAAGGAATAGGCAGAGGCGGATATCCAGGCCTGCATGACTCCGTGAGTTTGGCGTGCAGGCACACACCTCCACTTGTTATATAACCCATTTGTGTAAGTTCATACTTGGCTCTGAGCCACTATTGTCTGTAGAAGGTATAATTGCCCTGCTAATGCTGTACAGGGGCTCTCGAGGCTCGGCATGGCTCAACATGGCTAGACATGGCTCTTGTGCAGGTGTGCTGACTCCTAGAGAAAGAGCTAGAGAGCCAAAGCTGTCTGTCTTGCAGATGGACAGGAGGGAGCCAAGACATAGCTTGGCTCTCTCATGCCCAGAGAGAGAAAGAGTTAAGCTGCTGACCCTGAAGGCAGTGGAGCGCTGGCCGCACAGGTGTGCATGGGAACTGCAGGACTAAGCAGCTGAGCCAGGGCAGACAGTGTAAAAGAGCTAGTTTGAGTAAGCTGTGTAAGAGAGCGGCTGCTGAATAAAACCATATTCACCTGCCTACGGCCCTCCAGGTCTTCTTTCTGCCTATCCACCCACTCCCCTCGGACTTCAGCATGGGCTGGACCCTTACCCCAGGACCTGATAACCCCTGTACTTACTGTCTGTGTGACTCTCTCCTTCTTTTCCTCAGTTTAGATTTCTGAGAGAGAACCTGATTGGCCAATCAGTTTCCACTCCCCTTTCATGTCAGGCACTCAGAGGTCAGATTCCTGCTGTGACCAATCAGCGGTGGCCCGGGAGTAGGGAACATGGCCGCCCTCACTAGCAACAACCTGACGCTGCTTCTTCCACCAAGGGCTGAGTGGGTGAGTGCTCCCCTCAGAGTGAGATTCCCTGCTGCTCCTGGAAAGGACCGAGTAGTACCGTGTACCTATTTTGCCCAAAGTCATATGGCTGTTAAGGGTCAGAGGCAAGTTTCAAGTCTTGGTCTGTTGACACCAAAGGCCCTTACCCATCTGTCCTTTTTTCTACATTGGCCTTTTAGAGCAAGATGTAGGAGACACAGGAGGGTGGAAAGAAATTCTTTGTCCAAGACTGAAATATGGCCAGATGGTGGAAATAAAAAAGTATTATTTTTGATCACTTCTATAGAAGATACATTTACAAACCTTCTATCAAGAACAGTTATTAAGCCCCTAAACAAACAAAAATCCCTCACGCTACAGGATAATACAGGAAAGAAAGCCAATAAATCATTACCCAAATTTTGGAAAAGTGGCATGAATTGCACTTTATAAAGTCAAGGGAGTGGAGTGAGGTCATCTTAAAAGGCAGAAGGCCCCTCAAATTAGAGCCAGCTGTGCTCCGGCTCCACACCTGGCTCCACACGCGGGCTCGTCCGCATGAGAGATGAGCCGGGAATGGGATAAAAACCATCCCAGAACCCACAGGAAATGCAAGTCCCTCGCCAGGTAGAGGCTGAAGTAGGAATGCAATGATATTAGCAGCTCTTCAAACTGCATAGTTCAGTACTTCTGAGAAATCCTCAAGGGCTTTTAAAGCTTTCTGCTCCTTTGGTTTATTTTGTTTTTAAAAACTGCCTTCTCCCAACCTCTTTCTCTTCCTCTAGTCTCATAGTTACTTCCTGTTCCAGGCACCTGCACAATAGTCCCAATTTCCCCTAATTAAGACCCCTAAGTATTTGTCCTAAGTTCCGTTGGAGAGCTCTGTACCCCAACCTCCTCCACGAAAAGGGGCGGTTCATAGAGGAAATTCCAACCAAGACTACTTGGGTCTGAATCCCGTTCTCATTTTTACTAGCTGTGTGATCTAGATTCTATGCCTTGGTTTCATTTGCAAAGTGGGGATAAGAATAGTAACCACCTGGCTGAGTGCAGTGGCTCACACCTGTAATCCCAGCACTTTGGGAGGCTGAGGCGGGCGGATCACGAGGTCAGGAGATCAAGACCAGCCTGGCCAACATGGTGAAACCCTGTCTCCACTAAAAATACAAAAATTAGCTGGGCGTGGTGGCGTGTGCCTGTAATTCCAGCTACTCGGAAAGCTGAGGCAGGAGAATCGCTTGAACCAGGGAGTCAGAGGTTGGAGTGAGCCGAGATCAGGCCACTGCACTCCAGCCTGGCGACAAAGCAAGACTCCATCTCAGGAAAAAAAAAAAAAAAAAAAAAAAAAAAGAACAGTAACCACCTAACAGACTTGTTGTAAGGGTTAAAGGAGATGATTTATGTTTATTACTGTAGTGGCTGGCACATGGTAACTGCTTAATACATATTAGCTACTTTTACAGGGAAGTAGAGGATAGAAAGGAGTTGCATTTGTATTGGATAACAACCCTAGACATGTTGTCCATTCCAGAGAAAGGTATGAAAAGGAATTTCCTGGAGCCGCCTGGTCTGGGGCGTGCAGGCATCCCTACTGGCATCTCTCTGTGGGTCTTTGCTTCTCCCAAGCATCATGGCTGAAAGGAATTCTATGAACTGTTGCCTTTCAATCTATTTCCAATCTTATGTGCATGTGCTTTGCTGCAAGATGATAAGGTGTCTCCCACTGGAGTAGGCAGAATGTATTTCTCGTGCTTTGGCCATTGAAGTGTGGGCAGAGTGACAGTATGTGAGTTCCAAAGAGCGTCAATGCTGCCACCCACCCCTCTTGCACTTTCTGCTTTTCACCTTGGGAAGACCATACCCCAGGTAGCCACTGGTCTCAGAAAGAGAGACACATGAAGAGAACTAAATGCAACCCAGGGCCTAAGGAGAGCTGCTCTGGCCAGCAGGCACATTTGTGAGGGTGATATAGATCATTGCTGCTCTAAGCCACGGGGATTGTGGAGTTTGTTATCCAGTAGGAGAACAGTAGAAACCTGGCGGATACAATGTTTTTAGGCTCAAGGTGATCACAGCATGAACAGCAGAGTACATGGTTCCAGACATCCGATAAGCTGCCGTCTGAATAAACTTCTAACATCACGCCTTTCCCCTGCTGCCTGTATACTTAAGTCCACTCTCCTTTGCTCTGCAGTGAAGGCTCTTCTCACTTGAATTGCAACCAAATTTTCCCCACCTGTCCCCTCCTCCCTTAGCAAATTTTCCATTCCAGGAGCAGTGGCTCACATCTGTAATCCCAACACTTTGGAAAGCTGAGGCGGGAGGACTCAAGCCCAGGAGTTCGAGACCAATGTGGGCAACAAAATGAGACCTTCTCTCTACAAATAATAATACAAAAATTAGCCAGGCCTGGTGGCACATGCCTGTAGTCCCAGCTACTCGGGAGGATGAGGTGGGAGGATCACTTGAGCCTGGGATGTCGAGGCTGCAGTAAGCCATGATGGCACTACTGCACTGCAGCCTGGATGACAGAGTGAGATCCTGGCTCAAGAAAACAAAAACAAAAATAAAAAACCCAAAACAAAAACAAATACAAAAATCTTCCATTGCAGCCATACTTAAACCATGTGTAAATTTCTGCTCCTGACCGCTTTTCTCCACCTAACTCCTAAACTTCATGAAGACAACCAGCCGTCCCATTCATCTCCCGCTTCTTGTAACACAGGTTGTCAGAGAGGAACGGGGCCCACCCCTGCTTCACTCACACCCTCGCCGTCACTCTGGTGCCTTCGCCCTACTCCACTCCATCCCTCTGGGTTAGAAGTAGGATGTGGTACCTACCTGCTTCTTATCCAGATCTCTCTGACATGCAGTCCTGGTGCCCTTTGTCACCCCATGTCAGCTCTGGGCACCCTCCCTGGTCCACCTTCATGTTAACAGAACCCAGGTGACTCCTGGCACAAAGGGGGATATTGGAAGCTGAGGGAACATTTCCTTGCAGGGGCAACAGAGACAGAGAAGAGTCCAGGCAGCCTTGAGGTGTTAATGGAGACTGACCTGGAGGCCAGGCCACGTTTGTTAATGAACCTGAGAAGCTGCTGAAGAAGGCCTGGGAAAGCCCTGACTTGACACCTGTGGCCGCTTCGAGCTCCTGAAGGCCATTCTCCCCTGGCAGGTGGATGTCGAGAAATGAATACGTTCAAAGGACAGGGGGAAAGATATGCTTTGAATCTGTGTCCCGCCAGATCTCCTGTTGAATTGTAATCCCCAGTGTTAGAGGTGGGGCCTGGTGGGAGGTGGTTGGATCATGGGGGTGGATTTCCCTCTTGGTGCTGTTCTCGTGATAGTGAGTGCATTTTTGTGAGATCTCATTTAAAAGTGGGTGGCACCTCCCCGCTGTCTCTCTCGCTCCTGCTCTGGCCATGTGAAGTGCTCACTTCCCCTTTGCCTTCTGCCATGATTGTAGGTTTCCTGAGGCCTCCTGGAAGCCGAGCAGATGCCAACCTCATGCTTCCTATACAGCCTGCAGAACCATGAGCCAATTAAACCTCTTTTTCTTTACAGATTATCCGGTCTCAGGTAGTTCTTTATAGCAGTGTGAGAACAGACTCATACAGGGAGTGAGGACCTCTCTGATCAAAGAAAAGCAGCCACCTGGTTTTTGTCCAGTGGTTCACTGAAAATATTTTACTGAATAAAACTTTTCCTAACTGGCAAGAATGGTCTAGAAGCAGATTGCTCAAATAATGGAAGAAGTCCTCTTGAGGCCAAGGTAGTCACTGACGCCTTGACTTAGAACAGCAAAGCCACTACCGGAAAACCTGAACACGCAAGATCGCAGTTCACAATTCAGAGCAGAGGGCCTGCAACCCTTCAAGGCCCGAAGCCAGAGAATGTCGGAGGAGAGTTTTATTGCAGGAACCTAAATTTAACCAGCTGGAACTCTTTTTAAACAATCATCCTACTCATATATTTAAAATAAATTGTGCATCTTTTAGCAGACAGTCAGCATTTGGTAATTAAGATGGAAGATGGGACAGAGTGTTCTTGGCTGCATTGATCCCAGAATCCCAGGCTCCTTTTCAGGAGCGCTTAGCATGTGGTAAAGACATTTGCGAAGGTAAGTGTGTTTCAGGCCCGTCAGATTGGAGCCTGCATACCTACACAGCAAGCAGCCACTGGTCCACTGAGCTCCAAAGGGAGAACTTTCCAAGGTGATGTCATTTTCTCCTGACATTCTACCAGTAGCCTGTAGGGAGCAAGAAAGTTGGAAAGAAAAAGGACGTTTTAGAAGGCTTAGTGGATTTACCAAAATCTCCTGGTAAAAAATAATAAAATATTTAATAGAGCTACAATAGTTGAAACAGTGTGAAGTGATTAAAAAAGGAGCAGTTCAGGCCGGGCGCGGTGGCTCACGCCTGTAATCCCAGCACTTTGGGAGGCCGAGACAGACGGATCATGAGGTCAGGAGATCGAGACCATCCTGGCTAACACGGTGAAACCCCGTCTCTACTAAAAAAAAAAATATACAAAAACTAGCCGGGTGTGGTGGCGGGCGCCTGTAGTCCCAGCTACACGGGAGGCTGAGGCAGGAGAATGGCATGAACCCGGGAGGTGGAGCTTGCAGTGAGTGGAGATCGCGCCACTGTGCTCCAACCTGGGCAACAGAGCGAGACTCTGTCTCAAAAAAAAAAAAAAAAAAAAGGAGCAGTTCCAATAGATTTTTTTTAAAATTGACTTTAAGATACATAGGAAGTCAACATGTCAACATATAATAAAAGGGAAAAGGAAGCTCATTCCTTGAAAAAAACCAATACTATTATATGAAACCTGACAAGTTTTACCATGAAAAAGTATAGACCATTAGGAATGAGAAATAACCCCTGGTACCAGAACCTGACAAGTCGGCACAAAAAATTAGACAGCTCAATCTCTTTTCTTTTTTTTGAGACAGAGTTTCGCTCCTGTCACCCAGGCTGGAGAGCAGTGGCACGATCTTGGCTCACTGCAACCTCCACCTCTTGGGTTCAAGCAAGTCTCCTGCCTCAGCCTCCAAAGTAGTTGGGATTACAGGCACCCACCACCATGCACAGCTAATTTTTTTATATTTCGTAGAGACAGGGTTTCACCATGTTGGTCAGGCTGGTCTCGAACTCCTGACCTCAGGTGATCCACCTACCTCGGCCTCCCAAAGTGCTGGGACTATAAGCATGAGCCACCATGTCCGGCCTCTTTTTCTTCTTCTTTCTTCTTCTTCTTTCTCCTTCTTCTTTCTTCTTCTTCTTTCTTCTTCTTCTTTCTTCTTCTTCTTTCTTCTTCTTCTTCTTCTTCTTCTTCTTCTTCTTCTTCTTCTTCTTCTTCTTCTTCTTCTTCTTCTTCTTCCTTCTTCCTTCTTCCTTCTTCCTCTTCCTCTTCCTCTTTCTTCTTCTTTCTTCTTCTTTCTTCTTCTTCCTTTTTTTTTTGGAGACAGGGTCTTGCTCTGTCACCCAGGCTGGAGTGCAGTGATATTATCACTTCTCACTGCAGCCTCAACCTTATGGGATAAATTGATCCTCCCACCTCAGCCTCCTGAATAGCTGGGACTGCAGGTACATAACCATGCTCAGCTAAATTTTTTATTTTTTGTTGAGACAGGATCTCATTTTGTTGCCCAGGCAGGTCTCAAACTCCTGTGCTCAAGCGTCCTGCCCACCTTGGCCTCCCAAAGTGTTGGGATTACTGGCCTCCCAGCCAGATCAATCTTTCTTTTGAATATTGATACAAAAATCCTAAATAAAATATTAGCAAATTCTGTTCATCAATATTTAAGCCATAGTTTTATCACAGGAGTGTAAGAGAAGTTAAAAATTTGGAAAATTTGGTCCTGTAATTTACTGCATTAATAGGAAAAAGGTTATAAAAATATAATTATTTTCAATGCTTCTCAAACTTTGATGTATATAAGCATTATGTGAGGATCCTTTGATGCATATAAGAATAAAAAAATGCATATTCATGGCAGGGCTCAGTGACTCACGCCTCTAATCCCAGCATTTGGGAGGTTGAGGTCGGTGGATCACTTGGGGTCAGGAGTTTGAGACCAGCCTCGCCAACATGGCAAAACCCCGTCTCTATTAAAAATACAAAATTAGCCAGGCGCAGTGGCTCACGCCTGTAATCCCAGCACTTTGGGAGGCCAAGGCAGGTGGATCAACTGAGGTCGGGAGTTTGGGACCAGCCTGACCAACATGGAGAAACCCCATCTCTCCTAAAAATACAAAATTACCTGGGCATGGTGGTGCATGCCTGTAATTCCAGCTACTTGGGAGGCTGAGGCAGGAGAATCGCTTGAACCTGGGAGGCGGAGGTTGTGGTGAGCTGAGATTGCGCCACTGCACTCCAGCCTGGGCAACAAGAGCAAAACTCCCTCTCAAAATAGATAGATAGATAGATAGATAGATAGATAGATAGATAGATAGATAGATAGATAAAGTAAAATTAGCCGGGTGTCGTGGCGCACGCTTGTAGTCCCAGCTACTTGGCAGGCTGAGGCAGGGGAATCACCTGAAGCCAGGAGGTGAGGGTTGCAGTGAGCCGAGATCGTGCCAATGCACTCCAGTCCTGGCAACAAAGCAAGACTCCATCTCAAAACAACAACAACAACAAAAAAAACTGCATATTCAAAATCAGTACGTCTGAGACAGGGTTGAGTATGTGCATTTCTTTCTCTTTTTTTTTTTTTTTTGAGACAGAGTTTCGTCCTTGTTGCCCAGGCTGGAGAGCAGTGGTGCAATCTTGGCTCACTGCAACCTCTGCCTGCTGGCTTCAAGGATAATTCAAGTGATTCTCCTGCCTCAGCCTCCCGAGTAGCTGGGATTACAGGCGACTGCTACCACACTTGGGTAATTTTTTGTATTATTTAGTAGAGACAGGGTTTCACCATGTTGGCCAGGCTGGTCTTGAACTCCTGACCTCAAGTGATCCACCCACCTTGGCCTCCCAAAGTGCTGGGATTACAGGCGTGAGCCCCCGCGCCCGGCCGAGTGTGTGCGTTTCTAAAAGGCTCCTGGTTGATGCCAATGCTGATTTAAAGATCTCAGTTTTAGTAGCAAGAAATGCAGAATCTCACACCCCAGCCACCCCAGACCCTACTGAACCACATTCTTCATTTAGTAAGATCCCCACGTGACTCATATGCACATCAAAGTTCCAGAAGCAATGATCTAGCTCAACAATTCTTTTTTTTTTTTTTTTTTTTTTTTTGAGACGGAGTCTCACTCTGTCGCCCAGGCTGGAGTGTGGAGTGCAGTGGCCGGATCTCAGCTCACTGCAAGCTCCGCCTCCGGGGTTCACGCCATTCTCCTGCCTCAGCCTCCCGAGTAGCTGGGATTACAGGTGCCCGCCACCTCGCCCGGCTAGTGTTTTGTATTTTTTTTAGTAGAGACAGGGTTTCACCGTGTTCGCCAGGATGGTCTTGATCTCCTGACCTCGTGATCCGCCCGTCTCGGCCTCCCAAAGTGCTGGGATTACAGGCTTGAGCCACCGCGCCCGGCTAGCTCAACAATTCTTAACACTGGGTAGCTGTTATAATTACCAGAAGGGCTTGAAAAAAGTACTGGTGCCTAGGCTCCCCTCAGACCAATTAAATCAGTATCTGGGTGAAGGGGCATCCAGACAACAGTATTTTTGAAAGATTCCAGGTGATTCTAGTGTGAAGCCAGTATTGAGAGCCACTGATCTAGGTAAGCGCTGAAAAGACACTGGACACAATTCAGCATTCATTTCTGACCAAAATACTCAAAACCCCCCAAAAAGGAGGGTGATTTCTTAGCATGGTTAAAAATATGTATTAGAAACCAACAGCCAATGTTGTACTTCATCAAGGAAAAATAGATAACTTTATTAAATCAAGAACAAAACAGGCATGCCCACTATCACTTTCTTCTTTTTTTTTTTTTTTTGAGACGGAGTCTTGCTGTCGCTCAGGCTGGAGTGCAGTGGCCGGATCTCAGCTCACTGCAAGCTCCGCCTCCCGGGTTTACGCCATTCTCCTGCCTCAGCCTCCCGAGTAGCTGGGACTACAGGCGCCCGCCACCTCGCCCGGCTAATTTTTTGTATTTTTTTTTTTAGTAGAGACGGGGTTTCACCGTGTTAGCCAGGATGGTCTCGATCTCCTGACCTCGTGATCCGCCCATCTTGGCCTCCCAAAGTGCTGGGATTACAGGCTTGAGCCACTGCGCCCAGCCCACTATCACTTTCAACTATCCAATAGCTCTAGATGTTACAGGCAATAAAATTAGATAAGAAAAAGGAAATTGAGATATAAATGTTAGAAAATAAAAGATAAGTTATGAGGCCAGGGGCCGTGGCTCAAGCCTGTAATCCCAGCACTTTGGAAGGCCGAGGTGGGCAGGTTGCTTGAGCCCAGGAGTTTGAGACTAGCGTGGACAATGTGGTGAAACCCTGTCTCTATAAAAAAATACAAAAAAAATTAACCAGGTGTGGTGGCACACGCCTGGTTAATTTAAAAAAATGTTTTAAAAAAAATTAACCAGGTGGGTTCGCAGCTACTCCAGGAGGCTGAGGTGGGAGAATGGCTTGAACCTGGAAGGTGGAGGTTGCAGTGAGCTGAGAGCATGTCACTGCACTAGAGCCTGGGCAACACGAATGAAACTCTCTCTCTCAAAAAGAAAAAAAAAGATAGGCCAGGTGTGGTGGCTTACACCAGTAATCCTGGCACTTTGGGAGGCCGAGGAGGGCTGAGGAGGTCAGGAGATCGAGACCATCCTGGCTAACATGCTGAATCCCTGTCTCTACTAAAAATACAGAAAAACTAGCCGGGCGTGGTGGTGGGTGCCTGTAGTCCCAGCTGCTCAGGCCTGAGGCAGGAGAATGGTATGAACCCGGGAGGCGGAGCTTGTAGTGAGCCGAGATCGTGCCACTGCACTCCAGCCTGGCGACAGAGCGAGACTCTGTCTAAAAAAAAAAACATATGATTTCCAGATAGGATTATTATCTTCTTAAAAAGTAAATAAAATCACTTAATAGAGTATTGAAGCAATACAAAACTTATACAATGTGGCCAGTGCAAGATAAACAATCGAGCCTTTTTGTATGTCAGAAATAAGTTAGGAAATACTATTTTTAATAGAATTATTTGACAATAGAAGCCATATATATGTTCTACTATCTTCATGAGAAATGTTTATGCCATGCTTAAAGGAAATGGCAAAACTTTTTACCAAAGTCTTGACAAAATGAAAAGATACAATGTCCTTTCTGTGGTTGGAAAATCTTGCTAATATAAAAGTGTCAGTTGTACCTCAAATTAGTAAATACATTTAACACAATTGCTATCAAGAGCTTGATGTGGGCTGGGCATGGTGGTCACGCCTGTAATGCCAGCACTTTGGGAGGCCAAGGCAGGTGGATAGCCTGAGGTCAGGAGTTTAAGACCAGCCTGGCCAACAGAGTGAAACCCTGTCTCTACTAAAAATACAAAAAAATAGGTGGGCATGGTGGCAGGCGCCTGTAATCCCAGCTACTAGGGAGGCTGAGGCAGGAGAATTTCTTGAACCCAGGAGGCGGAGGTTGCAGTGAGCAGAGATCACGCCCATGCACTCCAGCCTGGGCAACAACAGCATAACTCTGTCTCAAAACAAAAACAAAAAACAAACAAAAAAAACTCGATGTAATCTTAGACTGGCCAAATATGGTGACTCATACCTGTATTCCCAGCATTTTGGGAGGCCAAGGTGAGAGGACTGTTTGAAACCAGCCTGGGCAACACAGTGGGGCCCTGTCTCTACAAAAAACAAAACCAGAAAATTAGACATGGCTAAACAATAAAATAATGTTCTAGTTGAATTTATACGTGTATACATATACATACAAAGATCTAAAACTTCAATATGGCAAATAACATTATCTGGGCAAAATAATAGCAAAATACATGACAGACAAGGAGTAAATGTGCCAAATGTATAAAAAACTACTTTAAATCAATTAGAGGAAAATGGTCAAAGAACAAGTCATTCACTGAGGAAGAAATTCAGATGGCCAGTAAACACAAGCAATGGAGCTCAAAGGAACACACATGATCACAAATATCTGGTTGAGTATTGTTTATCTGATTGACTTTTTAAAACATTAAAATAACCATTTTTGGTATGTAGAATCAGACATCCACACATATTTTTTAACGAAGGCTTAGTGCTGAGTGGTGTTTTACAAAGGGCTGCAAAATGCTATCATGCAGGATCCCATTTAATCTTCATAGCAATTCCATGAAATAGGAAGGTGAGATGTTACCCATTTTACAAATGAGGAGTTTTGGATTCAGTGATGTTACCTTCCCAATGTAATGGAGATAGGGGTTAACTTGTAGTTTGCTGAATGTTTATTACATTATCACTTTCTTTGGGCCATCATGATTAACTCTTTTTTCAATGAATTTCCATTACTTCAAAAGTTTCAGAATTATCGATGCTAACATATTATGCTCTCATTTCAGGGGAAGATACATTTAATGTCTTAGGAATCTCCAATTTTGTTTCTTAATGAAACAATCTATTCAGGGTAAAGCACAATTGATAGCTTAAATATCTAAAAGGAATGTGAAAATGACGGCATTATATTACTTCTTTAGTATTACAAGGAAGCAGTGAGTTATAGTACCACAGACATTTTAATGTATTTAAAAAATTTGTGAAGTTGATTAATTAATTGGTTAATTTCCTCCTTCAACAAGTATGTTTTGAGGCTCTACTGCAGCACATGCGCTTCTCTTGACCCTGCAGATGCAGAGATGAGCAAAACAGGCAAAACTGCCGTCTGCAGGGAGCTGAGCTTCTAAATTTATTTTTGGCATATGATAAAATAATGTTTGTGCTAGTCGAAGTATAAAATACATGACTGTACCGCTAATATTTTATATAATTCAAACAAGATAAAAAGCAGATAATTCAATAAGCACACACTGCAATTAAAAGTACACAAAGATGCTCACTAGCTTTGCCTGAAAATTAAATCTGGGATTGTAGGTGTGTTAAGGTATCCTGCTAGAGGTTAAGTTTATATTTTGTTCCTCCTCTTTTTGTGGTGTTTTTTTTGTGTGTATGGAGACCAGTCTCACTCTGTGGCCTAGGCTGGTCTTGAACTCCTGGGCTCCTGCCTTGAGTGACTATTGGGATCCCCCCAACTAGGTGCCGGGATTACAGGCATGAGTCACCATACTCAACCCCTCCCCTATCAAGAAGGTGCCACCAGCCTGGGCAACATGGCAAAACCCCATTTCTACAAAAAATAAAATTAGCTGCGTGTGGTGGTGCTGCCTGTCATCCCAGCTACGTGGGGCTGAGGTGGATTACTTGAGCCTGGGAGGTTGAGGTTGAGCTGCATCGAGCCGTGGTTGTGCCACTGCACTCCAGCCTGGGCAACAGAGTGAGACCCTGTCTCAAAAAAAAAAAAAAAAAAAAAAAAAAAGAAAAGAAAAGAAAAAGAAGAAGGGCAAGTGGGCGTTGAAAGGAATGTGACAATGGCCTGGGTCAGGGGGAGGTAATTAGATCCCCTTTGTTGCTAAAGGTTTAAAAGAAAAAAATCTGACCAACAATGTGGAGAGAAACAGCGAACCTTAGCTTTGGTTCTGGGAAGTTGGGCTTAGAACAGCTTCTGGGTGTCCAGGGCCAGCTCACCTGGGGCGTGGTCGTGCGAATGCACCACAAAGAGGCCGGCCCTACTGACCCTGCTGGCTCAAGGAGCAGCTGGACAGAGCACGGACTCCTCTCCTGCTGTCCACGCCCAGTCTGACCGCCAGGCGGCGCCTTGGTGCCTGGTGCCAGAGGCCGCAGGACCAGCAGTGGCTAAGGCCGGCGCTTACATTCCCAGGGATCACCCAGAGGGTACAGTCGTGGTTGTTGGGGACCCAAGCACCTGTCTGTTGGATGGGAGCACGGAAGGGGGTGAGAGGACACTGCTTATCTGGTGATTGAAAAGATTATATTTTTTGAGCTGGCCACTAATTATTGACTCAAGGCAAAAAGCTGTGTGACACAGCTAGAATATTATCCACCTTTTCCCACCTGTATACGAGCATATGTGAGCTTGGGGTGTGTGTGCTGGTGGGAGGTGGGGGTGTCTCTCAGCCCCTTGGATTTGATAAAAGCTCAGCCTGGGGCCCCATTCCACCCCCTGAGGAGTTTCAAGCCCTGCCCAAGATCTCAGCAGCGCCCAATGCAGCGGCTTGCCCCACGTCAAGGTGCAGTGTCGCCCCTGGGGGCAGTGGCCCCAAGGCAGGAGTCAAGAGTATGAGGCTCCGGCTCTCCTTAATACCCCGTCCCCCATAGGGCTCGCCCTGACAGGAAAGGGGACTCACATCTCAGCAAATTCACCACCACGTCCCTGAGATGCACCTGGTGCCAGGATCCCACCTCCTTCTTGGTCTCTGCTGTCCTTGGATGACCCTCCTACGCTCCCATCTCACCAGTGCCCCCTCCCCTGGCTGCCCTATTCCCTCGCTCTTTGTTCTCTCTCCCTCTCGGGAGCAGAGCCAGTCTCCTCATCTCGCAGAAAACTCAGTTTGCCTCCCCGATGGCTGGGTGCCTGTGCCCTTACACGTTTGCAAACCTCGCCTTTTCCAGGTGTTTCTACTTCAAGACAGCAGCCCTCCTAGAGGATCCCAGCTGCCAACTGTTGAGCTAATAACACATTCACTGCCGTTCACCAAACGCCGGATCTTTGAAGTAAGTTCATTAGGGATGAGCTCTTTGATATCAATCTTTTACTTCATAACTATTGGTCATATGCACAAACATTTTCTCTTAGCCTCTGGATATGCAGTTGGGGGTTTGTTAGTGATGGATATTTCAGAGGTTAAAAGGTGAAGACCATTTCCAGAGGTTACAAAACAACCCTTAAAATTCTATAGTGAATTGGGCCAGGCATGGTGGCTCACACCTGTAATCCCAGCACTTTGGGAGGCCGAAGTGGGAGGATCAGTTGAGTTCAGGGGTTTGAGACTACCCTGGCCAACATGGCAAAATCCCATCTCTACTAAAAATACAAAAATTAGCTGGGCGTGGTGGCGCATGCTGTAATCCCAGCTACTCAGGAGGCGGGGAGAACTGCTTGAACCTGGGAGGCGGAGGTTGCATAGTGAGCTGAGATTGCACCACGCACTCCAGCCTGGGCGACAGGGTGAGACTCTGTCTCCAAAAAAAAAAAAAATTCTATAGTAAATTGTATACTTTAAATGGTAAATTAGCAGGGTACAGTGGCTCACACCTGTAATCCCAGCTACTTGGGAGGCTAAAGCAAGAAGGTGGCTTGAGCCTATGAGTTCAAGGCTGTAGTGAGCCATGATCATGCCACTGCACTCCAGCCTGGGCAACACAGCAAGATCCCTTCTAAAAAAATGGTAAAGTGCGTGGTATATGAATTATATCTCAGTTAAGCTATTATAAAAAATAAAAATGTCCCTGGCAGCTCAGCACTGTCCTCCCTGGACCAGCCAGGCTGTCGTGGCATATGAATTTCCCACTGTTGCTCTAACAAGTTACCAAAACGCTGTGGCTTCGAACCACACAGATTTATGTGACAGTTCTTGTGGATGAGAGGTCCAACATGGGTTTCATGGGCAAAATGAAGGTGTTGTTAAGGCTGCGCTCCCTTCCGGAGGCTCCAGGAGAAAACCTGCTTCCTTGCCTTTTCCGGCTCCTAGCGACCACCCACATTTCTCTTGACTTGGGTTCCCTTCCTCCGTCTTCAAAACCAGCAGCGTTGCATCTCCCCGTCTTTTTTCTGCAGCCACTTCTTCCTCTGATGGACTCATCTACCTCCCTCTTCCACTTCTAAGGACACTTGTGATGACATCAGGCCCCACCAGACCACCCTGCGCCGTTTCCCCACCTCAGGGTCTGTATCCCTAATCTCACCCCCACAGGCCTTTTGCCATATCATGTGACACATTCACAGACTCTAGGACTAGGGCATGGGCTTCTTTGGGGAGTCAGTGTTCTGCCTCTCACACGTTGTGAGACTGCTGAGCCAATCCGGCAAATGATGGAAGAATCTGGAATTGTTGATAACCAGCCCCCACTCCATCCCCAACAGCCAACTGCACTTGGGACCCACACCTTGCTGAGGGCCTGGGATTGATTATGCTTAGCATGGATGTTACTCCTTGGCTTCTAGGCCCCAGAGTTCTTTTTTTCTTTTCTCTCTTTTTTTTTTTTGAGATAGAATCTTCTCTGTCGACTAGGCAGGAGTGCGGTGGTGCCATCTTGGCTCACTGCAACCTGTCTCCTGGGTTCAAGCACTTCTCCTGCCTCAGCCTCCTGAGCAGCTGGGATTACAGGTGCCTGCCGCTGCACCCAGCTAATTTTTTAAAATTTTTAGTAGAGACGGGATTTCACCATGTTGGCCAGGCTGGTCTTAAACTCCTGACTTCAAGTGATCCACTTGCCTCAGCCTCCCAAAGTGCTGGGATTACAGGTGTGAGCCACCACACCTGGCCCCCAGAGCTCTTCCAAGGAGGTTTACCCAAGATCCAGGCAAGGTCTGGCTTCGTGGTAGCCCAACCTGGCCTGAAGGGGAGAGTGTGGGTTTCCACTACTGAACAGGGGCACGTGGGCATTTGGGTAAGGTCAGCACCTGCCTCTTCACATGCTGTCCAGCAAGGTGTCTGTGGACATGAGCCATGTGCATGGGGAGGCCTTGGCTGGGAGCTGGGCCTCATGGGCAGGGCTGGTTGGCAGAGATGACCAGTGCTTCACCTGCACGTCCAGGAGGAGGCTATGTCTTAGCCCACTTTGTGCTGCTGTAACAAAATACCTGAGCCTGGGTAATTTATAAAGAACAGAAATGTATTTTCTCAGAGTTCTGGAGGCTGAGAAGTTCAAGAGCAAGGTGCCAGCAAGTCCATTGTCTGGTGCAGGTCTGTTCTCTGCTTCCAACAGGGTGCCTTGAATGCTGCATCCTCTGGAGGGAGGAGCGCTCTGTCCTCACATGGCAGCAGCTGGAAGGGCAAAATGGAACCAAACTCCCTTCTTGATGAGGGAGTCAATGGCACCATCAAGCCCTTTTAGAATGGCGTTAATCTATTCAGGAGTGCAGAGCGCTCATGACCTCACCACTTCCCATGTTCCAACACTGCTGCTTTGGGGAGTGAGTTTCCAACACACATTTGGGAGACATATTCAGACCACAGCAGGCTGGAACCTCCAAGCATCCAGGAGGGAAGGCTCCTCGCTGGGAGTGAGAACAGGGTGTCAGCCTGGGACTGGGTACAGCCTGGCAGGGCCCAAGGATGCCCAGCAGGTGCACGCATTTTGATGACCCAGCTGCGTGCCAGCCCAGAGCTCTTCCCTGCCCCAGTCAGGGCCCAGCCGTCACTAGCAGGAGGCTGTCTTCAGGGCGTCGGCCAGAGCAGAGTTCTCTCACCTCCCCAGCCTCAGTGGAGGAGGAGAAAGTGGCTGTGGCCTCCTGTGGAAGGCGCGGCAATAGGGGACTCTGGCAGTTCCAGGAACTTTGGCCACCTTGAGGCCTTCCAGGAGCTCTGTCTTCTGGGGGGTGGTCTACCCAGCAGTACCTGCAGTGCTGGGGTCACTGTGCGCTGGTCAGGTGGCCTGACTGTCTTAGGCACTGCCCCTGCTCCAGTGTCCCCACACAATACCTGGCTGCAGGAAGCACAGTGCCGCTGTGTGTAGAGCCCAGGCAGTTTCTGTTTACCCTGGCAGGGGTGGAGCCGGGCACGGACACTGCTCTAGCCCTGGGAGCCAGGTTCTGGGGCAATCAAGTTCCGGTCCCCATCCAGCTCTGTGACACTCACTCAGTCTGCCCAGCCTCATTTAGGATGAAGCCCATCAAGGGCCTTTGTGGTGGGGGTGGGGGGTGTTCATCACAGGACCCGTGTACTACAGTCAACTGGCCAAGGGGTGGGTCCTTGACCCCAGCTAGGCCAACTGGGCCCACCTCTGTTTTGTTTGTTTGTTTGTTTGTTTGTTTGAATCTGGAGTGCCTTTTCCCCTTCACTCCCTTTCTGATCTACATCCTGGGAGGTGAGAAGCATCATGGTTTTAGCTGATCTGAGAGAATGTGGCTGACCCTTGCTCCCCAAGCCAGAGAGTTGTTACAGACCAAGTCCCTGTGGCCTTGGTGATGCTGATTCCAAGCCCCTGCCACCCCCAAAGGCACTTTTCTCCCGGTGCTTGAGGGCTTAGGTTCTTCCAGCAGAGCCATGGGAGTTGAGCGTCTCATTTGCACACCCCACCCTGCCCCCTCAGCAGACAGGCAGGGCTGGGCTGGACCCAAGCCAGACTCTCCTCTCGCAGGAGCTCTTTGAGGAGCAGCAGGGTGCAGCCAAGAGCGAGCACCTGAGAGGAGAGGGGTCTGGAGTCCCCTGGGCAGAGGGAGAGTCCAGCTTCCAGGGAGAAGTGGGCCCTCCAGGGTCTAGGGCTGTGTTTGGGGAGCCAGCCCCACAGGGAGTCTGGGCACAACCCGGTGTGGTCTTTGGAACAGCAGGGACTTGGACAGAAAGCTGTTAAAAAGGCAAAGAGGGGCCCATGATCCAAAGGCCCAGTCCATCTTTGCAAACAGTGGTCTGTGCCTGCCTCTTGGAAAGGCCCGTGGTAATAGTTCTCCAACAAGAATGATGTCCTTTGGGTGTTTTGCTTTGCTTTTTTTTTTTTTTTTTTGGAGACAGAGTCTTGCTCTGTCGCCCAGGCTGGAGTGCAGTGCCGTGATCTCGGCTCACGGCAAGCTCCACCTGCCTGGTTCACGCCATTCTCCTGCCTCAACCTCCCGAGTAGCTGCGAGTCTACAGGCACCCACCACCATGCCCGGCTAATTTTTTGTATTTTCAGTAGAGACAGGGTTTCACCGTGTTAGCCAGGATGGTCTCGATCTCCTGACCTTGTGATCCGCCCGCCTCGGCCTCCCAAACTGCTGGGATTACAGGCGTAAGCCACCGCGCCCAGCCTTGCTTTGCTTTAAAAAAAAAAATTATAACATTGCAAACATTTGGAAGATTGAAAACCAACAACAAAAAAAATCCCCAGCAACCTCTTCAAGTGTAGAAAAATGCTTTTTAGTTAATTTTCTAGCCAGTGTGGTGGCTCATGCCTGTAGTCCCAACACTTTGGGAGGCCGAGGAGGGCAGATCACTTGAGGCCAGGAGTTTGAGAGCAGCCTGGCCAACATGGTGAAACCCAGTCTGTCCTAAAAATATAAAAATTAGCCGAGCCTCGTGGTGCGTGCTTCTGGTCCCAGCTACTTGGGAGGCTGAGGCACAAGAATCGCTTGAATGTGGGAGGCGGAGGTTGCAGTGAGCCGAAGTTGTGCCACTGCACTCCAGCCTGGGTGACAGAGTGAGACTCCATTTAAAAAAAAAGGGGGGGGCCGGGCGCGGTGGCTCACGCCTGTAATCCCTGCACTTTGGGAGGCCGAGGCGGGCAGATCACGAGGTCAGGAGGTCGAGACCATCCTGGCTAACACGGTGAAACCCCGTCTCTACTAAAAATACAAAAAATTAGCCGGGCGCGGTGGCAGGCGCCTGTAGTCCCAGCTACTCAGAAAGCTGAGGCAGGAGAATGGCATGAACCCAGGAGGTGGAGCTTGCAGTGAGCCGAGATTGCGCCACTGCACTCCAGCCTGGGCGACAAAGTGAGACTCCACCTCAAAAAAAAAAAAAAAAAGAAAAAAAGAAAAGGGAAAAAATGTTCTAGCATGCAGTCTAGTACGGTGATAGAAGCAGGTTTGGCCTAGATAACCTAAACCAGTGATTCTCAAGTGCAGTCCCAGGAACAGCAGCAGCAGCACCTGGAAACTTGTTAGAAATGCCAGTTCTCTGGGCCGGGCGTGGTGGCTCACACCTGTAATCCCAGCAGTTTGGGAGGCCGAGGCGGGCGGATCACAAGGTCAGGAGATCGAGACCATCCTGGCTAACATGGTGAAACCCTGTCTCTACTGAAAATACAAAAAATTAGCCGGGCGTGGTGGCGGGCGCCTGTAGTCCCAGCTACACGGGAGGCTGAGGCAGGAGAATGGCGTGAACCCGGGAGGCGGAGCTTGCAGTGAGTGGAGACTCCAGCCTGGGCGACAGAGCAAGACTCAGTCTCAAAAAAAAAAAAAAAAAGAAAGAAAGAAATGCCAGTTCTCAGGCCCTACCTCCGACCTGTGAAATTAGAACTGAGGGTGAGGTCCAGTAAATTGTGTTTTAACAGATCTGAATGTGTTCTAGTTTGGGAGATACTGACTTAACACTTTGTAATGTCATGAAGTCCTACTGCTTAACCACCAGAGGGCACCAGGAGGCTGTGGTTTTCCCCTTAAAATTGCCAGCTTTTAGATTCTCAGGGTGTGCCACAGATACTACTAAGACCTTCCTAGACTTTAAAAATAAAGAATGACGGACAATATGTTGAGAATTATTGGCTAACGTTAAATACCACCATGTTTGGACCAAATTGTACTGTCACTGTTGTTAGTCCTTGCCCAACTGCAGAGCCAGCAGTGTCTTTTGGTGGTGGTGGAACGCATTTGGTAGTGCTTCTTTTGTTCGGAACATAAAGAAATGTAAAAGCACTGGGGTCAGAAACAAAGACAGTCTCCTATTAAAAGTCTGTATTCTATATGGCTAGGCATGGTGGCTTACGCCTGTAATCCCAGCACTTTGGTAGGCTGAGGCAGGTGGATCCCCTGAGGTCAGGAGTTTGAGACAAGCCTGACCAACGTGGTGAAATCTCTACTAAAAATACAAAAAATTAACCGGGCATGGTGGCAGTCGCCTGTAATTCCAGCTCCTCGGGAGGCTGAGGCAGGAGAATCACTTGAACCTGGGAGGCGGATGTTGCAGTGAGCCGAGATCGCACGGTTGCATTCTGGCCTGGGCAACAAAAGTGAAACTTCATCTCAAAAAAAAAAAAAAAATTTGTATTCTACATGACCAGGTGCGATGGCTCATACCTGCAATCCTAGCACTTTGGGAGGCCGCGGTGGGTGCATCGCTTTAGCCCAGAAGTTTGAAACCAGCCTGGAAAACATGGCGAAATCCTGACTCTACCAAAAAAAAAATACAAAAATTGGCGGGTGTGGTGGCACGTGCCTGTAGTCCCAGCTACTCGGGAGGCTGAGGTGGGAGGATGGGTTGAGGCTTCAATGAGCTGAGGTGGTGCCACTGCACTCCAGTCTGGGCGACAGAGTGAGATCCTGTCTAAAAAAAAAGAAGTTATATAAAAGGCAAAATACAGTTCCACTGTGGACACGCCTGCAATCCCAACACTATGGGAGGCTGAGGTGGGCGGATCATGAGGTCAAGAGATCAAGACCATCCTGGCCAACATGGTGAAACTCCGTCTCTACTAAAAATACAAAAATTAGCTAGCTGGGCGTGGTAGCATGCCTATAGTCCCAGCTACTCAGGAGGCTGAGGCAGGAGAATTGCTTGAACCTGGGAGGCGAAAGTTGCAGTGAGCTAAGATCGCGCCACAGTACTCTAGCCTGGCAACGGAGCAAGACTCCAACTCAAAAAAAAAAAAAAAAACTTATTATAGATACAGGTATTTGCGTCTCCTCCCGTACCTGCTTCAAACAGTGTTTGGGTGCTGCATTAGCACCCAATGGTCTTAGAAAGTGCCTTCAGAACAGTGGGCTCCAGGCAGGGAAGGCTCCCTTGGAGGTGGCCTTTGGGCCTCCTCAAGCTTCCCGGGGGTCTAGGAATGACCTGGGTGATCTAGCTTCCTGCCCCCTCCTGGAGCATTAGACTTTCTTCTTCATGGCCCCCAGCGCCCTTTTCTGAGAACATCACTGACCTCAGCATTTCTCTGAGTGGTTTGCGAAGCCCCAGGCATGTGTGCCAAGGACTTCGCTGAGGTGCCTGGGCTGCTCTTCGCGCTCACAGAGCTTTCTGGGGGTTTTAATACAATAAACCATCAAAAGTACAGATTAGACTTTTTTAGAACTGCCTAAAAGACACTTCCATTAAACTCCATAGTTTTTTTTTTCTTTATTGTAACTGTGCTGTTACCCAAAACTCAGCCATAGACATGACGATTTATTCATTTGACTGAAACACTGACATTTTTTGGGGGGGTGGGGAGCAAAGTCTGGGCTCTGTCACCTAGACTGGACTGCAGTGGTGCAATCATGGCTCACTGCAACCTCGACCTGCCAGGTTCAAGCGATCCTTTCCCCCTGCCTCAGTCTGCCAAGTAGCTGGGACTACAGGCCTGCACCATCATGGCCAGCTAATTTTTAAAATTTTTTGTAGAGACAAGTTCTCCCTATGTTGCCCAGGTTGGTCTTGAAATCCTGGGCTGAAGCAATTGGCCTACCTTGGCCTCCCAAAGTGCTAGAATTATAGGCATGAGCCTCCATACACAGCCAACAAACATTTATTGAGCATTTAAAGTGTTCTAGGGGTCGGGTGTGGTGGCTTACACCTGTAATCCCAGCACTTTGGGAGGCTGAGGCAGGCGGATCCCCTGAGGTCAGGAGTTCAAGACCACTCTGGCCAACATGGCGAAACCCTGTCTCTACTAAAAATACAAAAAGTAGCCAGATGTGGTGGTGGGCACCTGTAGTCCCAGCTACTTGGGAGGCTGAGGCATGAGAATCACTTGAGCCCAGAAGGCGGAGCTTGTGGTGAACTGAGACTGCGCCACTCCACTACAGCCTGGGCAACAGAGCAAGACTCCATCTCAAAAGAATAAATAAATAAATAAAAAACAAACAAACAAATAAGCACAGAAAATGATATCAGAAGGAAAAGAAAGCAGAGTGGGGCCTACCAGGGCGTGGGCAGCGGGGAGAAGGTTTTCCAGAGAAGATGTTGGAAAAGGCCTGACTGGGGGATTGGCATTGGAGCGGAGATCTGAATGAAAAAGTAAGTGAATGCATCCTGAGAATGTCTAGGGGAACAGCTGTACAGGCAGAGAGAACATCAAGTGCAGAGGCCCCGCAGTAGGAATCATCCCTTAGGCTTGCAGAGAGGGGAGTATGACTGGAAGCAGGGAGATTCCCCTCTCCACGCCCAGGCTTGTAGTTGCCCAGGCATGAGATGGAGGTGGCTGGAGCAGGGTGGGAGCAGAGGAGGGGCAAGATGTGGCTGGATCCAGGATGAGCTTGGAGGGTGGGTGGCCAGCATCCGTGTCTGCGTCTTGTGAGTTACAACCTCTCTAGGTATTGGTGGCTTCAGCTATTCTCCTTACAATTCTCTTTTGGTGATATATGATCACCATCTTATATGATATAAGATGATCACCTAGGAAAGCCCGTAGCTTCCTCTTCACCCTGTATGCAGTATACGTTGCCAGAGAAGCCCATGCATGTTATGCAAGTACTATTTTTTTTAGACAAAAGCTCACTCTGTCACCCAGGTTGGAGTGCAGTGGTGCGATCTCAGCTCACTCCAACCTCCACCTCCCAGGTTCAGCCTCCCGAGTAGCTGAGGCTATAGGTATGCACCACCATGCCTGCCTAATTTTTGTATTTTTAGTAGAGACAGGGTTTCACTATGTTGGCCAGACTGGTCTTGAACCCCTGACGTCAAATGATCCTCCCTTCTCGGCCTCCCAAAGCCATGTGCATCCTATTGTTGGTCTTGTCACTTATTAAGTATTCACTGTGCCAACAGCAAAGACTTTTTCACAGAATCCAGCATCTGGTTTCCCATCCCCACTCGCAGCCCTCTGAATTAGGTGTTATCCCCATTTGACAGACAAGAAACTGCGGCTCAGATGGGCCAAGATGTTTGTCTAACCAAATGTATTCTAAGATGTTTGTCTTCAGACCTAAGGATCAGAGAGACTTTCTCATTGCAGGAGGGGACCACAGAGGGGAAATGCTGGCCGAAGACAGATGGATGTGGTGCCCTAGGAGAAATGGGCTTTGCGGGATCATAAAAGAAATCTTAAAACTTTGATAATGACAATGACAGAAATTGAGCAGCCATTTCTGTGGCTCCCTTTTTTTTTTTTTTTTTTTTTGAGACAGTCTCCCTCTGTCGCCCAGGCTGGCGTGAGTGGCGCAGTCTCAGCTCACTGAAAGCTCTGCCTCCCAGGTTCAAATAATTCTCCTGCCTCAGCCTCCCTAGTAGTTGGGATTACAGACATACACCACAATGCATGGCTAATTTTTGTACTTTCAGTAGAGATGGGGTTTCGCCATGTTGGCCAGGCTGGTATTGAACTCCTGACCTCAGGTGATCTGCCTGCCTCAGCCTCCCAAAGTGCTGGAGTTACAGGGATGAGCTACCGCGCCCAGCCCTAAGCAGCCATTTCTGTGGCTTTTGGACATGAAGATGTGTGGGGAGGAAGGCTGGTGTGGGAAGGAACACTTCCTGGCCGGCGGGGGGGATCTGTCCTTCTTCATGTGCCAGCCCCTCCCTTAGAAGAGACCTCTCCTGGGCAGCGTCTTGGAAGGTAGGGTGGCCAGCATCCATCAAGGGACAGAAGCCAACGTTCCCAGGCCGGCCACGTTGGTTTTACTTGCTGATAACAGAATGTGGTCCTCTGCCCCTCCTGCCAACAACCCTCCAGCAAACTTCCGAGGAGCACCTGGGACGTTCCAAGAGCTGGGCTAGATGTCGGGAACACCAAAACAAGAAAGGCCCCATTCCTGCCCTTGAGGGAGTTGCAACCACCTTTCGGGTATAGCAGAGCATCTTGGCTGTGCCCAAATGGGACCACTTTGATGGACCAGGGAGCTCATGGCTCTTCGTAGCGTTGACAAGCACAAGGACCCGCGTTGCTTGGCTGGTGGAGGTGGAGAGTTTGCAGGTGTTTTGGGTGGGGAATGAGAACAATGTAAAGACAGAAATAAGCATTCGAGGAGGAAGGAGGGGGTGGCCTGGGGTCATCTGCCATCCTTCGCCTCTGCCCCTCCCCACCCACATGTATTGACTTCATGCTCAAAGGCCACAGCAGCTGGTGGCAGTAGCCGATGCGACAGCTCTTGTGATATGAAGACCACAGATTCAGCCCAGCAGCACCACTTAGACAGCATGAGACTCAGAATCCTCCCCCACTGCAGCCCCAAGCTGGGCACCCTGGGAGCTCAGGAGGACCCAGTGCAGGGCAGCGTCCCTGGGGGGGAATTGCCAGCATGTGGGGTCCAGGGTCCTCTCTGAGGGCTGTGAGCCATGGACTATCAACGTGAAGGAAAAGGGAAGAAAGTGAATGGGCTTGTCCTGTTCACTGGTGAGGTGCCTCTGGTGTTCCCCTGAAGCCATGGAGGTGACTGTGAGGAGGCGGCACAGTCCTCCAGGCTGTTGTGATTTGGGTATCACTGTTCATGGGACTGAGATTTTGCTTGCAGTTTGGGAAGCCCAGGCACTTGGGTGGCAGAGGTGCATGACTGGTCTCATAGTGACCACAGCTCTCTACCTGTCAGGCTTAGAGTGAGGACACGGGTCGTCTCATGCCATCCTTGTGGCAGCTCCACGAGGTAGTACTATGATTGCTTCTAGTTTACAGAAGCTGAGGTTTCACTTGGCCAAGATTCCCCAGAAACAGGAGTGGTGCCAGGAATGACCTGACCACCTGACACCTTGGTGAGGGTCCCCCTCCCCTGTATGCAGCTCAGGAAACACTGCTCCTGGAAAACGTCTAGTGTCACACACAGGGCGGGGTCTGGGTGCAGCAGTCTTTATTCTGAGAGTCTTTCTTCCATTTTGAAGTAACTTTTTAAAAAAATCATAGCTTTATTTTGATATAGTTCACACACCATACATTTCACCCATTTAAAGTGTACAATTCAATAATTCAATTGCCACATATCAAAACTTTGGAATATCGATACAATCATACTCTGGAATGTGTCCAGTTAAGCATTTAGAAAAGGTTCAGAAAATTAAAACCAATATAAATAAAATTATGAAGTAATAAATAAACATGTAAAAATAAACAGATTAGACAATAACAAAATAAAACAACTAAAAACTTATATTCTGATATCTTACATAATTAAAAAGTTAATGAAGTGGTTGAACTTCCCATCCTCACAAATTGGAATGTAATTTATTAAATGGTTTCTGGCTCCAAAGCTGTTTATTTGTTTATGTATTTATTTTTGAGATGGAGCCTCGTTCTGTTGCCCAGGCTGGAGTACAGTGGCGCAATTGCGGCTCACTGTAGCCTCAGGTTCCCAGGTTCAAGCAATTTTCCTGCCTCAGCCTCCTGAGTAGCTGAGCCACCCAGCTAATTTTTGTATTTTTAGTAGAGAGGGGTTTTCACCATGTTGACCAGGTTGGTCTCAAACTCCTGACCTCAAGTGATCCACCTGCCTTGGCCTCCTGGAGTGCTGGCATTATAGGTGTGAGCCACTGCACCCAGCCTCAAAGCTGTTTTTGGAGGGGGCTCCATGCAGGGAGACATCGATGTGGACTCAAACTCGAAACACTCCAAAGCGAGACCGACAGACAATGCCAAATCAGGAAGAGGAGGGAGTGAGACTAGAAGGAGCCGGTGAGGAACAGCTAACCCTGCCTTGGGTTTTGGTTCATGGACCAAATGCCACAATGAGGAATGAGTAAAAGCATTCACTTCTCCATTCTTGGGGTCTCCACTCGGAGCCCCAGGACTGGTGGGCTGCCAGCCGTTCCTCTCATGCTCCCTGAGATGGGCAGGCTCTTTTCCTGCCATCTGATATTCTGCCATTTTCCCAACATCTTTCTCCAACTAAGCACAGATTGCAAATCACAAAAATGGCCAGGTGAGATGGGGTGCTCACACATGCCTTCAGGATACACAGAGAACAGATGTCTGAAATGTATCTGCAAAAGGATCTAGAAGAAAGTCTCAGTAAACTGTGCTACATTCGATGTTGGATGCGGGAGGACGTGGTCTCTGTGAATTAGGAGCTAAAATGAAAAGGCAACAGAGTGAGATCAAAAGGGAACCAGCTAAGACAAAAGGCGAAAGATCAGATACAGAAAACTTACAAAGAGATAGAAAATGTAGTGGAAGATTGACTCAGAAGTGTGAAAAACGAACTGAAATTCTCGAACAGGACAGAGTAGACCATGGGGATGTTGGGGATGAGGCGGGCTGCTCTATGGCTGGTCTGTCCCGGAGAGGAACTGACTGGAGCTTGCCAGGAAACATTTCTGCTACTGTCCCTTCACTGGACAACAAATGGCATCCGTCCAGGGCCTGGGCCAGGATCGGATAGAGAACATCAGACACTCTGCCATCAGGGAGGGGACACTGTCCACTGGCACTCTCTGGGACAGGGAGGGAGGACCAGTGACCCACTAGGCAAGCCCATTACAGCTATAAATGTGAGGTCACTCCTAGGATCAGACCTAATAGTTACGCTGTGCGCACACTTCTGAGGCGGTCACTCCTGTCTTCTGCAACCGAGATAAGAAATTGCCTCTAGAGAGGTGGTATCTGCCCCCGCCCTGCTGCCTGACCTCATCCCTGTGAGAGGGAGTTGCTGGCTGACACCTCAACCCAGGCCCTCCTTTGCTGGTGGTTCACAGCCCTGCCCAGGCCCCTCCTGCTTGCTGCTTGGTTTCGAGCCAATTGGATGCACCAGCAGGAGGCTGGAGGGGAGGGGAGAAGAAGCCGAGGTCTTTCTCGTTCCACATCCCTGCAGGAGCTCCTGCCCCACGGCACAGCTGCTGCCGGAAGACCCCCACCCAGCTCAGCTCTGAGGATGGCTCCCTCCCTTCGGCCCCAGGGAAGAAACTGGCTTCCCATTAGGCGCCTCCCTCTCAGCTGCCCCCTACTCTGGAAATTGTCACTTCCTTAAAGCTCTTCGGAGTCAAATCTCGTTTTTTTTTTTTTTTTTTTTTTTGAGACAAGGTTTCACTGTCACTCAGGCTGGAGTGCAGTGGTGCAATCTGGGCCCAAGTGATCTTCCCACCTCAGCCTCCCAAGTAGCTGAGACTACAGATGGGCACCACCATGTCCAACTAATTTTTGTATTTTTTGTAGAGACGGGCTTTTGCCCTGTTGCCCAGGCTGGTCTTGAACTCCTGGCCTCAAGTGATCCACCCACCTCGGCCTCCCAAAGTGCTGGGATTACAGGCATGAGCCACCGTGCCGGGCCTCAAATCCCATTTCTGATGGGCTCCCCGACTGATACTTCCTCCCCACTTACCCCCCACAACAGAGGGTTGGGGCCGCTCAGCATTCCCCACTCCCCCTCCTCCTGACTCGGCTAAGGGCTCTTCCTAAGGCACTAACAGGGTCTGGATATTGAGGCCTCTCTGATCACCCCCAGGGCATCCCACCCGTGCAGAACCCTATCACCCACCACCCTGGCCGGGTGGTGACTGTCAGGGGAGACCCTCTTGCTTGTTTGGCGGGGAAGACAGGCTTCCAGACCACTTGCTGTAGGCCTAGTGGTACCGCCCCACCTGGCCAGGGCCCACACCGCCTCCATGGCAGGTGCACCACCTCTGCCTCCCAGGTGCTGCCTCTCCACGTGATGTCCTCAGATGGGCTTCACAGACTGGGCCTTTCCTCCAGGCGTGTGTGGGGGCTCAACGTGGGCTTCCTGGGCCTAGGGCTGTTGGGCCAGGGTTTCCACATGTCAACAGCTGCGGCACCAGGGACCAAGCAGGCCGGGCGACTCCTCCCCGTGGGCTCCCTGACTGCCCCAGTGGCTGCGCTGCTGGAAAGGGAACGAGGTCCTCCAGTCCCTGAAACTCTTTTTGCCTCTGTTGCGCTCTGGCCTGCCCAGTCTCATGGCGTTTCCCAGGGACTCGCCTACAATTGATCTTTGCTAAAGGCCAAGAGGCAATCAAGGTGAGTCTTCCCGTACTGCAGAGGTGCCCGTTTTGAGAGGACCGGGACTCCAGGGAGCCCCGCCTGGGCGCTGTTTCTCCAAGCTGGCCCGGGCTGTTGTCACCTCAGGTGGGAGAGAAGCCACAGGTGCTCCAGGCAGCTTGGAGATTAGAGGCTCCCCAAGAGGAAGGAGGCCAGGACAGAGGCCCAAGCCTGGCAGCTCTCAGGTAACAGCGCCTGGTCCATCCCTGCAGGTGTCAAAACACTTCCTGTTAGTTACTGAATATTTGTCAATCCTTCCGGGCTTTCCCGCAGAAATCTCTGGCTGGGACAACATATTCCAGTCGATGCTGAGGAAGCAGTTGCAGGACTTCAGGTCTGGATGTGAAAGAGGAGGACTGGCTGTGTGGCTAAAGCAACAGGCGGAGGGGCTGGCCTTGACAGCGGAGGGCTGTACTTTTTGTTTGCAGGCAAATGCACAGGACAAGAGCACTTGGGAGGACAGCGTGTGTAGCTTGGACCCTAGAGGCCGTATTGACCCAGATTACTGGCAGCCCAGGCATTGTCCACAGGGAAAACCCTTTAGCTTCTAGTGGGGGTTCTCTAGATCCCAGAATTTGCCATCCCTTTTGCCTCTGGGCCTTGGGAAGACGTGCCTGCCTCACCACCAGCAAAGCTGGCAGTGTCACCTCCTGACACCCCCTGCTCCCTCCCTGGTCTGTAAGGGGTCTGCAGACAGCACAGAGAGCTGGGGCATTCACTGGTGAGGCTTGGGTGCTGGAGCCCACAGCATCAGTGATGCGGGCCCCTGATCTTCCAGCCACGGAGGTGGGAGTGGGACAGAGGAAGGTAGCCATGCCCTGGGTGGCTTCCACAGGTGTCCCCAAGGAAGGAGGACTGGAAATGTCCTCTGGGGCTCCTGTGGAAGTTGAGAGAACTTGTGAGGGAAGTTGTAGAAGCTGGAACATGTCTTGTCTTTCGTGTGTGTGTGTGTGTGTGTGTGTGACAGTCTTTGTTGCCTAGGTTGGAGTGTATAGGGGTGATCACAGTTCACTGCAGCCTTGGCCTCTGGGGCACAAGCAATCCTCCTACCTCAGCCTCCCCCTGAGTAGCTGGGACTACAAGTGGGCACCGTCATGCCCAGCTAATTTTTTATTTTTTGTAAAGATGGGGGTCTTGATAAGTTGCCTTGATTGGTCTCGAACTCCTGAGCTCAAGTGATCTACCCACCTCGGCTTCCCAAACTGTTGGGATTACAGGTGTGCCCACCGTGCCCAGCAAGGAACATGTCTAAAAGGGGATTTCTCACCTGGGCAATGTCACTGTGTTGGCTACTCACACACTCGAGAGGTTGCTGCTGGAGGGCTACCTGGAACAAAGGTCCCAGGTCTCAAACACCCACAGAAAGACCAGGTGTCACTGGCTACCTTCCCAGGGGGTTTTCCTCTGGTGCCTGCGGACCCATATGCACAGGGCATCCCTGCTCCCAATTCCCCTGAGCAGGGTGCCCCCAGTCCACTGATGTTACTGGCTCAAGAGGGTATGTCCCCACCTTCCCCTAACAGGGGCAGATGACAGGGAAAGCTGCACAGGTCTTATCATCCAACCAAACGTGTGGTGAGAGTACCTTGGAATTATTTCAAAGTTTCCTGCTGGTTTTAGGAGAAGAGATTCTAATCTAAATTACGTTCGTAAATTCTAAATTATATTCATAATTCCACACCCATAGCTCCATGGGGCATAAGAAATGTAATTGTTAGTGGCTTCAGGTGAAAAGAAAACCCACAACCCTCCCACAAAGCACAGCATACCACAGATATGAAATTTGATAACGCTTTTTCCTTCTCTCTGAGGTCTTGGCTCCCAGCTGACCATGGCATTCGTTATGAGGCAGAAACTACCATCCACTCCACACTTTGTGAGCAAGTCTAGAAAACAGAGCTGCTGAGATTCGTAAGGTGATCTGGCCAATTCTGCAAGATACGCAGAAACCTTCTAAATCTCCCCTAAACAGAGAGGGAGTTAGCAGCTATTTCTTCCACTAATAGCAGAAGATGGAGTAGAATTTACAGGACCCTAAGTCAGCTGAATTCAAAATTAATTTTTTTTTGAGACAGAGTCTCGCTCTGTTGCCCAGGATTGGGGTACAGTCTGTGATCTCGGCTCACTGCCACCTCTGCCTCCCAGGTTCAAGCGATCCTCCTGCCTCAGCCTCCCAAGTAGCTGGGGTTATAGGCACCTGCCACCACACCCGGCAATTTTTGTATTTTTAGTAGAGATGGGGTTTCACCATATTGGCCAGGCTGGTCTTGAACTCCTGACCTCAGATGATCTGCCCACCTCGGCCTCCCAAAGTGCTGGGATTATAGGTGTGAGCCACCGCACCCGGCCGTTATTAATTTAATTCATAACATCTGACTTCCTAGCAGTCAGGTGTTTGAGCAGAGCTTCCTGACCTGGCTGAACTGGTCAGAATCACTTGGACAAAACTTACACAGCTAGTCCTATCAGATTCGGTAGATCAGAGGGTGGAGGGAGCAGGAATCTGTATTTTTAGCCAGGCCTCCAGGCCTTGACACAGAGAAATCCAGAATTGGGTATCTGGCTGTCACATCTGTCCGGAGGCAAACGCCTTTTCTTCACATTCTCCCTCTGCCTCAGCCTAAGTCTTAAAAAATAAAGGCAACAAGTAAATAAAGACAGTTTTCAAGATATTCATGGAATGACTTTTTTTTTTTTTTTACATTTTTTCAACTAGTTAGGACAAAAACATTACAACGATTGACTTCTTTCATTTAGTTACATAAATAAAATTTTTATAAATATCTCTTTATAAACAATATAAATAGCTTTACAACATAAATACATTTATGCATGACATGAATTTACAAACAGCAATGTTTTACAGCTGGTTCTGTCAGTCTCTTAAAAACTGTCCCTTGTCATCAAGTCGGTGTAGGTGTGTGTGTTTCATGTATATAATATATATATAATATATAACTTTTTATTTTTCATTAAAAAAAACCAAATAATAAAATCACAACCCCCTCCCCAAATAATAATAAAACAGCTGGTGTTGTGTATTCCCAGTACCAGGAAAAAAAGAAAGAAAGAAATGTAAAAGCCACATTGTGTTGGAGGTGTTTCCAGATGCTGGAGCTGATGACCAAAGGTGACCTCAGCACAACGGAGCCAGTTCCCAATCCTGAAACACAGAGTGAACACAGATGCTCAGTTCTGGCCCCTTAGCTGAGAAATCCTAGCAGGCAGGGTGGTTCTAGAAGCTTTCCTCCCCTTCCCCCAGCAGCTTGAGGGATGTCCCCCGACCTCCGCAACCCCCAACCCACCAGGCCTTCCTGCAGATGGGAGGGGCCTCCCACTACACACTCCCCAGGCCCCTTCTGCTTTGCTGCCCCAGCACAGGTGGAACCAGAGTGTCTGCAGCCCTCCTTTTCCCCCAGTCTAACCACAGGCCTTGCCCTTGGCACTCAGGGAGGCGCAGTGAGAGAGAGAATGGAAAATCCCCCATCCTTTTTGCTACAACACAAACCCTCAGTCAGTGTTCGCCCTGGGTTCGCGTGTCTGAGTGACTGTGGATGGAAGGAGAAGGGAGACATCTCAGGATCAGGCATCCTGGGCCCAAATCTCTCCTCTGACATTGACTCCCTGGATGACCCTGGATAGCTGGGACTGTTCACCCATAAAATAGGATAATAGCCACCTCCCAGGGCTGGCTTTCGGATTCAACAGGGAGCCTCGGATTGGGCATCGGCAGTGTCTGGGTCACAGCCACCACCCAGTAAACAGCACCTCCTTCCTTAGCTGGTTGTGCAGAGGAAAGGGTGTGGGTCCAGGTCCCCTTCAGAAGCAGAGGAAATGGTGTCTCACACCAGCCTTGGGGAAATGCATAGTCATGGGCTCTGGGTTGAGCATTGTCAGGGAAAACTCCCTGCTAATGGGTGTGTGGGTGCCCGGGGCCCAAGGAAGGTAGCCTTCTGGGGCAGTCAGTGCCCTCCCAAAGGACAGCATGCACAGAGGGGACCTGGGCCAGAATGGCTTGATGAACCCTCCCCCACTCCCTTCTCTGGCTCTGCCATGAGTTTACACAGATGACAGCTGTCTGTGATGTTGCTGGGCCCCAGGGGCAAAGTATTCATTCAGGTTTCACCCACAGCTGGTCTCTGTCATTAGCATTTTACAATCAACACCTAGAACCATCAGCGACCATCATTATGGTGGCTTAGAGCCCAAGTCACCGCCTGCGTGGAGAAACGGCCACAACCTCAAAGAGTTTTCATTAATGTGACAAATATAAGCTGTCTTTCTCTTTAACCCCAGTGGTATATCCTGGGCATCGCCACCAGGAGCCTGCAGGAAGGATGTTCTGCTCTCTCACTGGGAATGGGGGGCAGTGAGGGTAGCGTTTTTATTTTTCATTAAAAAAACCCAAATAATAAATCCACACCCCCCTTCCCAAATAATAGTAAAACAGCTGGTGTTGGGCATAAGCCGGTGTTGAGGACGTTGATGATAAGTGTTCATCTAGGCTAAGAGAGCTAGTAGGAGATTAATGAACCCCCTGATCAAAGGGGTCGAGAATTCTTAGCAATGTGGATTCCTCCTACACAGCGTCTTTCACCACCCGTCTGGTCATCACTTGGTGACCACAGACAGCCAGGCCCAAGAACACGGCCCCTGTGGGAATGCGCATTCCAGGTACAAACCCATGGAAGAGTCGCTAACATTTGTTCCGGTTCTAAAGTTTGAACTTGATGCTTAAATCAAACTGAAAATTTGAGGCCTCAGACTCCGTCTCTTTGTTGTTTAGACAGGAGAGAAGAGAGGAAAGGCATTCCAAGGGTAGCTACTGAAGGCTGGTCCCCAAGTGTCAGAATCATTTTTCTCCCTGTGCAGGGGAGAGTCAAGATCACAGACAACTGCAGCCTTTGCAGAACTGGGGAGAAGCCCACAGCCGAGGGAGGTCTGGCTGCAAAGAGAGCAAGGGCACTGGTTAAAACCTAGGGCAGATGGGAGTGGCCATGGGCTAGGGTGTGCTGGTTTCTCTGGTCATCCACAAATATTTCTGAGTCTGTACCGGGTGCAGTGGGTCCTAGAGTGCCTTAGGCCAGCACTTGGCCCTTAAGCTGTTCAATACAGGGAGGTGAATGGGTTCACAAACTGTGCAAAAGTGTTCTGTACTGTGAAAAAGAGACAGTGTGCTGGAGAGGCGCTCTCGTTTCCCTCCGGGGGAAGACCCAACACTGACAAGGGTTTCTGGGCTGGAGACAGCAGCTTTCCCATAGCCTGGGATGGGACAGTCAAAGTGTGGGACAGGCAGTGGCAGCTGCCGAGCTGGAGGCAAGAAAGCGAGAAAGCCGAGTGAGCCTGATCCTAACACACATGACTGTGGATGTCAGAGGCTGGGATGCTGTTATTCAGTGGGCACAGGCAGGCGGCAGGAATAGAGAGGAGGGAAAGAGGAGAGGTGAGGCTCTCTGCAGCGGTAAATTACCACCATGTGGCACCCGACGAGGGGTGACGCTAGGGCAGAGGTTTCCAGCCCTAGTGCGGGGTGAGATCCCACATCAGAAACGGAGCCCAGAGCACCGGTTGGGCGGGGGACAGGGTTGGTGAGGGACTCTGGGACATGTCGAGTTTGAGGGTGGGGCAAAAAATACTTAGTATCTTTCCTAGTTCCTGAAATAGTGCCACAAGCACTGAGATTCACCCCTGAAGCCACCGGGCTGCAGCTCCCTGGACAGACCAGTTTGCCCACTGCCTGGGTTTAGAGAAGCGACAGGACCCTGGACAGACCAGTTTGCCTGTCTAGAGAGAAGGGACAGGAATCGGAGTGCCCCAGGCAGAAGGGCTCCCTGACGGTGCCAACAGAGGACTACTCTCGCTACAGGGGGCATGGCGGCCGGCAGATGATCAATGTCCCCTGGACTTGTGGGTATAACCTTCCTTCTCTGCTCCCACAAACCCATGATCTCCCCTCAATCCCCCCACCAGCTGGCCAGCTGGGGGCAGTACTGCTAGTTCAGCTAAGGTGCAGGGGTGGGTGAGAGGCCACCAAGCCTGTTTCTGCTTCTCTAGAAGAAGCCTGGTGGGTTCAACCAGGCTGAGCCATTTCTGACCTTGCCAAAGTTCCCCGATCACTTTATCCTTCGCTTTCTTTGTCTGTAAAGGGGGATAATAAAGGGGGCGGCCGGCAAACGCCTGGCACAACTCGAGCAAAGCCGGGCCGGGCTGGGGCTGGGCGCGGGGTCGGCGGTACTCACCGCCGCCAGGGGGCGCCGCACTAACATCCCAGGCCGCTCATGGAGCCGATTCGGTCCAGCTTGAGGCCGAAGCAGCCCTTGGACAAGCCCTTCTTGTTGGCTCCTTTGTATTTGCGCGCGTTGGGGTGCTCGTGCAGAAGGCGGGCCCACGCTGCCCGCGACTTGGTGTCCACGCGCAGGTCCCGGAGCAGTCGCGATCGGTCGCCCTTGAGGTTGGCGCCCCCGCCTCCGGGAGCCTTGTCGCCCTTCTTCTGACCGCCGCCCGCAGCCTGCGGCTCGGCTAGCTCCTCTCCCGGCGGGTTTCGCGGGACCTGTCCGAAGAAAGAGCGGGCAGGTGAAGGGACGTGCGGCTGCAGCACGGGAGACTCTGATGCTCCAGCCCCACGCGCCCGCCGGCGCGGGGTGTCCCTCCTGAGCCCAGAGCCGCCCCCACCGATGCCGGCCAGCTTGGCCCCGCATCCACCTGCCACGCGGCCACCTTCTCCGCTCCCTCTGGAAGCCCCCTGCCCTCCCCTCCTGTGCTGCTCGCCGGGCAGGCCACGCTGGGGCAGGGGGCTGCGCATGGGCCAGCGTTCTCCGGAGGCTGGGGGAGTGGACCCCCGAGTCCGCGCTTCGAGGGCTCCCCGGCTCTCGCCCACGCGCATCTCGGAGGAGAGAGCCGCCTGCCTTCCCTCTCTCCTGGGTCCTGCGCGCCGCATTCTGCAAGCCCCCAGCCTCCCACGACTCTCAGGCTCGGCGTCCCCACGACAGCACCCACCTTCGGCGGCGCCCCGGGCTTGGCTTCGGAGGGCCGGAGTGAGAGCAGCGTGAGCAGCAGGGCGCAGGCCAGCAGCTGGGAGAGATGCATGGTGCCGCTGGGGTCTAGGGGCGCAGACGGGCGGCAGCGAGGGCGCGCGGGTCGGCGGGCAGACCAGCAGGCTGGTGCGGAGCAAGCTGGCTGGGGCTGCAGGGCGAGCAGGCTCCCAGTGCTGCGCGGCGCCGGCTGGGTGCGCTCTGAGCCCGTGACTCCGCTCGCGCCTTTATAATCCAACCTGCCGCTGATGTCATCCTCCCGCCCACCGGGCTGCCCGGGCCAATGACACCACGCACGCGGCCGCGCCGAGGGCCGGGAGGGGGCCGCGGGGGCTCCCCTCCCTTATCCCACCCCGGAGGGATCCCGCGGTTCGGCCGGCTCGCTCTAGGCTGCACTTGGAGCTGCAGAGCGGCGCGCACAGGGGAACTCCATTTGCAGCGAGCGCGCGCCCTGGCCTGATGAGCATCCGTGCGCCTGGTGCCCTGTGCACCCGCTGGGTCCTCACCACACTCACTCTACCTAGAAGGGATCTGTAGCTCTCTTTGCAGGTGCAAAGACGGGCTCAGAGGAATGAAATTACTTGCCCAAAGTCATACAGGCAGAAAGTTGGCGCTGCCCGAAATCCACGCAGCCCTGCTGGTCGCCAAACTCTTCCCTGGGCACCTGACAGCCGCGGGATGGGCATTGTAGCTCCGCCTCTCACCTGCTCGCCAGGGCGGAAGGGCAGACCACAGAGATGTTGTTAGTTTGGGGAGGTAGAGGATGGGGTTGGAGGACTGGAGTGGCAGGCACAGAGAGAGCGGGGTTCGCCTGGGCCGCGGCGGGGAGCGCAAGTCTTCCACACTGGAGAGTGCAAGCCTGTCGCCAGCCTGAGTGTTTGAGCGCGAGGCGGGAACGAGGGGACTGCGAGCGCGGAACCAAGATATTCATGTTCATGCGTGTGCTCGGCGGCATCGTGTGCTCGCCAGTTATGGCTCTAGGTTCACGTTCAGCCGGTTTCGGCTACACAGAACGTCCCTGGGTCTGACTCCGCTGGTGAACTCCGTCTGTGGGAACAATGCGCACCTGACCTTGCCTGCACCCACGTGAGGATCCGCTGCTGCGGGAAGCCCGCTCCAGTATCCTGTGCACTTTCACAGGCTGGGGAGGAAGCTTCCTAACCAGCGGCCCAGTCCAGCCTCTGCCAGCCGTGACAGGTGGTCAACTTCCCACTGTTGACTGTAGAGAGGTCCTCGTGGCTCTCGGGACACGGCCACATATCCCTACCACTCACAAACTTGCTCTCCTTGCACTGGGCTTCTTGGTCCCTTGGGCACTAAAGAGTGTGGTGGGCACTTGGGCACTGTGGTGTGGGCCGCAGAGGCGGAGAGCCCAGATCCCCCAAATTGAGTGAGGTGCACGAATCTATGACTGGCTGCTGCTGAGCAGGACGCCGCAGGCTGGAGAGAGAACAAATGTTGCCGCAGGAGTGCAGTGGCTGTCCCCAGGCCTGAAGAGGGTTCCGTGGAGACAGTAGCCCAGACTAGCTCTTCCAGGGAGAGGAAGCTGTGCCTGAGGCAGGAAGGCGGCTGGAGTGAAGAGGGGTTTTGAGAACCAGGTTCCCTCCAAACCACCAAACCTCCAAACCACCAGGTTCCCTGGTAGTGAGCCTGGTCCCAGAGCTGCTAAGACAGCGGCCTCGTGGTCTGCTCTGTAGGCCCTTTTCTCAGGCTACCCCTTCCCACTCTCATACCCTGACTCACAGCATTGGAGCAACCACTCCACAGGTCCTTTTGCTTAGGAAACAGCTAACACCTGAGGTCTGAGTTTGGGGCAGCAAAGTTTCCGGATCTCCAGGAAGATCCAGACATCAACAGGGCACCTTTTGTGGGTTCTGATGAGTTGACTCACCACCTCCATGCAGCCCCCCAATTCCTCTCTGGGCTAATACCCATAGAGTGGCATCACTCTTTCATTTGAGGAGAAAGGAAGAGAGGAACGAGAAGGTGGAGTAGGGAGGGGTATCCAGGTGGGCTGTGAAAGTTCCCTCTGCTTTTTCTCTGCTGTGCAAAGAAGGATGTTACTATTTGGAACTTCTCTGACACTTACTTTCTTTTTTTTTGGAGACGGAGTCTTGCTCTGTCGCCCAGGCTGGAGTGCAGTGGCCAGATCTCAGCTCACTGCAAGCTCCGCCTCCCGGGTTTACGTCATTCTCCTGCCTCAGCCTCCCGAGTAGCTGGGACTACAGGCGCCCGCCAACTCACCTGGCTAGTTTTTTGTATTTTTTTTTTTAGTAGAGACAGGGTTTCACCGTGTTAGCCAGGATGGTCTCGATCTCCTGACCTCGTGATCCGCACGTCTCGGCCTCCCAAAGTGCTGGGATTACAGGCTTGAGCCACCGCACCTGGCCCGACACTTACTTTCTTTATACCTGTTTAAGGAGCCAGGCAGAGCCACACAGATTGACTCTAGAGTCAAGCACTGGGCTGGTTTCCAGGGGCCAGCAGTACATCCTCTAAGGCCTTATTAAGGGGATGTTGGAAGCTTCTGCTGTTCATGGCTGCTTCCTTCTGCCTGAACGTCCTTAGGCTGGTCCTTCCTGTCTTCTATGTTCCTAGATACATTCTCATCCAGATGATTGCCCAGTGACTATCTAGGTCTCCTCTCTGTTTGAGCTTTGAGGCTAAATTAGTAAAACGGACACCCCCAGCCTACTGTGGCAGAGCCGATTCCCTGGAATCACCTTCCCCTCTTTGGAAGGGAAATCTGGTGAGCTGCCACTCCTGACCACTGGGCGGTGGTCATCTGCAGAGGGAGGCTTCCCCAGGGCAGGCTGTGGATCAGCTTCTACTTAGCTGGGGCCTGGGAGGTGGGGTGGGTAAGAGTCAGAGGCCCGGGCTGGAGGGACTGCCGGGAGGTGCGTCATCAGCACGTAACTGCCTTGGAGATGAAGATTTCCCCTCTCCCTTCGCTTTCCTTGCCTGGGGAACCGCAGAGGAGGCCCTCTCTTCCTCCTGAGCCTAGATTTGGAACTCAGGCCCCTTCTTGCTGCTTTTCCCTCATGAAGTCTGCTTCTTCTGCCCCCAGGCCCCAGGGGCATGGCCTGGGAAAGTTGAGCTCACTGAGCAGCTGAATATGAGCTATTCAAATCATTTTATTGACTGCTCAATTTCAAATTTCCTCCTAATGGCAAAAGAGGGAGAAAAGGTCCCAAGGCCCCGGTATTTCTGTAAGGAATCCTGTCATTTTCACTGATCTCGCTGATCTCCCGGTATCTACTGAGCATCCCTGAAGCCTGCAGGGTTCCATCCCAGCCAGGAAGACGCCCCCAGGAGACAGACATGAGCTTTGTAGGCTGAAAAGGACAATGACAGGGAAGGGAACAGCTTAGGCTGAGGCCACCCAAGGAGGGCTCCTCCTCCAGCCTGGACTAGCAGGGTGGGCTTCCTGGAGAAGGAAAAGTCCGTGCTGAGCCTGGAAACACAGGAAGAGAAGGGAAGAGAAGAGGAAAACCTCAATAGAAAACCCGGCTAACAGTGGAAGGTACTAGAGTCAGCCCTAGAGGGGTTCTGTTTGAGAAAAACAAAATGAGACACCTCACTAAAGGCAACGCAAAGGGCAGGGGAGGCCGGTGAGGCTGCAGAACCGCACGTGCCCAGACCTAGGGAGGGTGGAGTGCTTCAGGCAGGGGTGCCCAGAGGAGGCAGGCTGGGGAGAGGCAATTCTGAGGTCGGTGGTGTTCTGGAGGCAGGGGGTGTGATGGAGAGAGGGGAACCTGCTGAGCTCTTGGAGGTGGGAAGGGCAAGTGAGCTTATTGGGGGTGGCTGAAGATGAGGCAAGGAAAAGGGGGTCAGCTAGGTGTGGGGGGAGTGGGAGGGCGCAGGAAGTGGGAGACAGAGCCAGCCTGAAGCATGCAGAACCTTCAGTGTCAGAGGTTGCATGGGTGAGTCCAGGGTGTTGGCTCTGCCACAGTAGGTTGGGGGTATGCAAGGCCTTCAGCATCGGAGAGAGGCATGGGTGGGACCGTTTTCTCCCTTCTGGTCCTCTGAAGGGCGGGACCCCATTCTGTGGGCCCCTCTTCACTCTTTCTCTCCTCCCAGAAGGACAAAGTGCGACTCTCACACCTACTGGAGAAGGGCCCTTCCTTGGGACAGGTGATGTCTGGCCCGGAATCAGGACGTGATGGAAAATGAGAGTGGGCCCTGGTCAGGATGCCTGGTGGGAGAAAGGTGTGTGGAAGGGCTGCTGGGAGGCTGGAGAAGGAGCAGCTAAGACAGGACTGTCCAGCCTAGGTCCCCAGGAGGGAGGAACAGGAGCCCCGCGAAGCAGCGCCCCCTCCTGGCCCCAGGGCTGCAGGGGAGGGCGCTCAGGCACACTGGAGGGGAGGATTGTAGAGCTGCCCATCTGTTTCTCTGCAATTATTTATCCCAGGGCCTCCTTCCAGCTGCATAATTTCTCAGAGAAGACACTAAACAGGCAGTGAGCAGGTCTTGAGGCCAGGCAGGGAAATTGCTGTGGGACCCTGGCCAAGTCCTGTCTCTGCGTGGGGCCCTTAGTTTCATCACCTGTAATTAGAAAAACACCGTCTTTGCCTTCTAGACAGGGCAGAGTGAATCTGGGGCCTGATAAGAGGCTTCCAACCTCTCCCTGGCCAAACACAGCAGGAAGCAGCTGAGGCGGAAGAGAGATCTGAATGTCACTGCATGTATACTGGTACTTCTGGGTGGGAGGACCCCTGCAGTCCCCAAATTCCCCAGGACTGTTTAGTGGTGCAGCCCCTCAGAGGACACAGAGGCTGGGCCATGGCCAGGTCTCCTTGAGCTTGGTACCTTCCTCTGGGAGTCCTGCACCCATGGGGCTGGACTGGAGTACCAGAGGAGCTAGAGGCCAAGGAAGCGTCATTCATCCTTCACGGGCCAGAGATTCCAGGAAAGCTTAACCTCGTTGTACCATGAGTCTTTGACCCCAAGACACCCCCATCTGATGAGCCAGCTGCCCTCCTTCCCTTTCCCAGGGGCCCTGCCAGCACCTGCTCCAGATGGCCTCCAACCCCACTGTCCTACGCAGTCCATGACGTCAGAGTTCATTCCTCCTTTCCCCTGCTTGCCAAAAAGAAAAGACAGGTCCTCCACAAATAGGCTCAGTTCCCTGGGGGAATCAACAGCTCTCCATCTGGCTGTCAACGGGCAGGTGAGTGGGGCAGAGACTGAAGCCTCAGCCCTGAGAAAGTGAGCAGGGTAGTGAGCAAGAGTGCCTCCCCAGCAGAAAAGAGTTCGGCACCCCAACCTCAGCTCAGAGCCTGCACCAGATGTTTGCAGAGCAAACGGATCTGCTGCCAAATTCTTGCCCTGGGGACAAGAGATTGTCTTGGCTAGACTCTGGTAAAATGTTGGTCATATGGAGCTTTTCCAAGCAGTGAGCCACTCTTTTCCTGCTCCGGGGGTCCCTGCAGTGAGCCCACCTTCATGGTCTGTACCTGGAGGAGAATGTCTATTGTCTGGTTTTGAAGACCTTGTTTCGGATTTGAAAGTGGCCACAGTCTCCAAGGAGAAGGGGGCTTCTCCCTATGGATAGAAGGGACCCCTATGTATCTTACAGAAGCCCCCTAACTTGGCACCTTTCCAGAAGGGATCATGGAATGGACTTGCTAGGATCCAGGACCACCAGTCATCTCAAGGGAGCCATGTCTCTGGATTTTTCCAAGCCAGAAACTTCTCTGCAGACTTCTGCCCCGTGAGTGTGTCATCACCCACTGCCTTCTGGTGAGCGGTCAATTTCTAAGATGTGAATGACCAGAAACACTTGTAAGAAATGGACCTGACCAAGCCAGATGCTGATGAGGGATGGAGGGAACAAACTTTTTGCAATCTGGGCTCCACAGGGATTGGAAAACACTTTTAAGCCCAAAGCCATAAATTGTTCGAAAAACCACCATTATGCCTGTGTGAATTGCCTCTGGGCCCAGTGTGTAACCTTACACAACAGACGTTTCCCGAGGATTGCCCAAGAAGGTCCCTGATGTCCAGTGTACACTTGGCAAGGAGAAGAAAGGTCGTTCTCCTGAAATGATGGCCTGTTTTGCCTTGTGGGAGAAATAATTTACGAGATAAAGTCCCAGCTTAGAGTTGTGGAGGGTTCAGAACTTCCCAGGAAGCAGTTGATTAAGGATGTTGGTGTCCACAGAGGTGGTAAGGGGTAGAGACGAGTGTCCATGTGACGTGGGCACCTGTCCATCCGTGGTTGCTGCTGTCCGGCATCACAGCCCACTGGAGAAGCCGAACCATCATGTGCTTGCTTTCTTGGGCACCCTTGCAACCGGTGCCTGGGTATGTGACCTGGATTGCCCCAATTCCATTGCACCAGCCCTGAGTTTCAAATTGGGTGCCATCATCTCAGAGAAGCCAGGTCTTCAGGGAATGCTCTGAATCATACTACAAGAGGAGTTCCTGGGCAGGGTGGTGGTGGCAGTAGCACCCACTGTTGTGTGACAGAGTTGTCATTGATAAAGGCTGGCACATAAAGGCTGGCCCCAGTGGCTGCACTGAGGTCCTCCCTCCACCTGTTCTGCACTTGATATTGGAAACGGACCCTGGGTGAGTTATTCCCAAGCCTTCCTGACTGCCCAATGTAATGGTGCAATCTTCACTCATTGCAACCTCTGCTTCCCAGATTCAGGCGATTCTCCTGCCTCAGCCTCCTGAGTAGCCGGGATTACAGGCTTGTGCCACCACGCACAGCTAATTTTTGTATTTTTAGTAAAGATGGGGTTTGCCATGTTGGCTAGGCTGGTCTCGAACTCCTGACCTCAGGTGATCCACCCACCTCGGGCTCCCAAAGTGCTGGGATTACAGGCGTGCGTCACCACGCTGGGCCTCCAGGGCCCTTTTAATGCGTTCCTTTCCACTTCCCTCAGCCAGAGTCAGCTTCTGTTGCTTACACATCAGCCATAGGCATCTTCATGCCCTCGGTGCCCACTGCTTGACCTCCCCCACACTCTACTCTTGGAATAACCGTTCTGCCAGAGCCCTACTGCCCTCACAGACAGCCCCTAATGTGAGAGGGAGGACATCTGGGGGTGTTCTTGCCTTCCTCCCTCAGGGATGGATAGAAGGGCAAAGGGGACAACATGTGGAGAGGCAAAATTAGGAGTCCCCGATTGTTCCCCTATGAAAATAACAAAGCAAATCCTCAGGGCAGTGTTCAAGGACTGGGCCCAGGCCGACTGCTAGTACTGCTGTCTTTAAAAACCATATTCAACATCATTTGATGGAGATGATTCTAATGATCACACTGCCTCTAAAGAATGAGTTGCTGACCACAGCTTGCAGCCTGAAGGGGGAGCGTTCACGTAGATAAAATGAATGAGACATAAGCTCATATGCATTACCAAATCAAGAAAATATTTCTAACTTCAGCACCTTCTTACCCATTAGATCCAAATGTGTTCCTCAAGCAGAACAGGCATCACTGAGCTTGCAGACACAGTGTGGCGAGTGAGGTGTTACAAGAAAATCCGGAAAGCTGGGTGGTGGCTGAACCAGGGAGGGCGGGGGAAGGCCCGGAGTCTGCAGGGTGGGAGACAGGGCATCTGGCTTCAGAGGACAGAGCCCAGACGGTGGAGCCCTGCTCCTTCCTGTGACCCGAGGAAACTTTGCAGGGTTGGAGAAGTTGTGTTGGACTCTGGGTAGCCTGTCCCCAGACTCCAGATGCTAGACCCTGCCTGGGCCCAGGCATGCCACCTTCTCGCTGTCCCCTTGAGTTCCCTGGGCAGCAGAGCAGCAGGCAGATGGGTGGTGGGCCTGGGTTGCTCCCTGAGAACCTCCCAAGAGGTGAGGTTGCTGGAGGAGTGTGTGACCCTCAGGAGTGCTTCTGGCAGACGGGCCTGGCCAGGACCTGAAGGGAAGTGAGAGAGCCCGGGAATCTTTTCCAGGGTGCGCCCACTCTGCTGAGCCCTGAGGCTTGCCCTCCCTGGGACTGTGCCCGTCGCTCCCACAGGCTGCTCCCCTGGCTCAGCACAGGCAGCCAGGATCCAGCCGCGGAGTCCCTCAGCTCCCGAGCATGTTGTTGTCACAGCCTTAGTGGCATCAAAGCTTCCTTCTCTCCCTCCACCAGCTTTTCCAGGGAACCCCTGTGTTCACCTCAGTAGCCCCAGCTCCCAGCCTACTGCCTGCTAAATTGGTAGGTGCCCAGTAAACGCACAGTGACTGACTCCCAGCACTGCGCCGGGCCTCAGGCACAGCAGGGACAGGCCACCTCTGCCCTCAGACAGAAGGTGCTGGCAAAGTGACCAGCCACCCCCTTTTGCAGATGGGGCTGTGGAGGAGCCCCCCGCTGGCTTCATGGTGTGCCCTCAGCCACATGGGCTCAGCAGGCTGCTGCAGCCACTATGAGCGAGTGGGCTGAAATCCAGCCAGCCACGGGGACCGGGCTGGGGAGCGAGCAACCCTGCTTCCCTGAGAGCACATGTGTCCAGAGGAACAGCTGTCTCCAGCCCGCGCGCAGCGGGCTCCCGCGGGAATGTGGTGTGTGGCTTGGCAGACAAACGGACACAGCTCCTCCACCACCTGTGGCCTTTTTCAGGGTCGGGGGCAGTTTAGAGCCCCGGGGCCTCTGTCATATCTGTTAGTGGCCATTTCTCTGGGTCCTCACTGTCCCTTTTCCCATTCTTTCCCTTTAAATTCTGGGAAGTCTGGAAAGGACGAGGCCAGACTGATTGGGAATGTTGTGGCTGGAGGATTTAGGAAGGCAAGAGCCCTAGTTTCAGAACACCAACACTCTTCGTGGCCAGTGTGCAGTGGTCTGAGGCCCGAGCATAGGAAGTGGGAGGGGTAGGGTTTTGAGGCCTAGACGAGGACCACCGCCCACAGGAACAGAGCAGGGCCAGGGGGACATTCTCTCTCCAGTTGTCTGTGAGATCAGGACTGCTGGGACTCACCTGGGACTCCATTGCTGCAGGACCTGGCACACAATGGAGGCCCTCTTTTGTGAGACTGAATGAATGAACCAGATCCGACCTTCTGGGAGAAACCTCACCCCATACCAGCCACCCAGGGTCCCTGAGGGCAGGGCCTCCATTTCTGCCCCTTCTCCAGTGCTCAATGACTCCTCTGGTTGACACCCACCTGGGAGATGGCCTCTGGGCTCAGGGTTGCTGCAGATTCTGGGACTGAGACAGGAGAGACAGAAACAAGACAGCGGTTCAGCCTGGACAGGGCCTGGAGGCCAGGCAGGGTCCACCTGGTCACAGACTAAGGCCAGGCCATCACTAGGGGGCAGGGCTGGAGTGAGAGAACTGCCTCAGCCCCCCAGGACGGAGGCTAAGCTCACACAAAGCTCTCTGTTCTGCCTGCAACCACAGAGTGGGAATCAGGGCAGCCCTGTGTCTCCTGGGGGCACAGAGCAGGGGCTGGGGGTTGGGAAAGGAGCTGCCCCTGGGGGTTATCTGACCCCAGGAGGACTTGCCCAGCAGCAGTGAGCTCATGGGCACTGGAGCAGAGCTAGGCATTGACAGGAAAGGAACCGCATATGTTTGCTGGAGATCTGGAGGTGTGGGCCTTTCGCATGAGCTCATGTGATAAGATGCTCCCAGGCCTCGCCTGGCCAGGGGCTCATGGGCAGCTGCTTCTGTAGGAGGAGCCCCATCTGCTGGCCCTGCAGGCCTCTGCCCTGCACACACCTTCTCTTGTTTTCTTGGAAACTGCAGGCTGAGCCCAAGGAAGATGACCTGGCAATGCTGAACTTATTTGGGTGGAATGATGAATGGCCCCTTAAAAATCAATGCTTCTTAGAAATTTGGTATAGAATATTTATCCAGTGTTACAGTGCAAGATAAACAGAAAAATCAAACTAACAGCAAAATATGCACAGCTCCACTGATATAACATGGCTTGCCTACTACTTTCCTGGTTTTCAGATCCTCCAGGCGACTTTTATGTCTAGTTGGATTGGAAGTGCACATAATATCTTGTGATCAACTTTTTCATGTAATATGATTTGATAAAACCTTTTCCATGAACCTGCATAGTCTGCAGTATAATGGTTCACAGTCAGGATTTGGGCCGTTTTTAGTGTCATGTGCTTACAAATATCGCAGGTAAAAACATCTCTATATAAACAGAGTTTTTCTCTTTTCTTTCTTTCTTTCTCCCTCCCTCCCTTCCTCTTTCCTCCTCTCCCCTTTTCCTTTCTACCTTTCTTTCATCTCTCCTCCCTCCCACCCTCCCTCCCTCCCTCCCTTCCTTCCTTTTTCTCTTCCTTCCTTCCCTCCCTCCCTCCCCCCT
>NC_045444.1:118385975-118410506 GCF_002776525.5 Piliocolobus tephrosceles
CCTTCCTTCCTTCCTTCTTTTGTCTCTTTCTTTCTAATTGCTGGTTAAAATGGTTTGATAGCATGAGCACTCTTTGTGGTTTGGTTGAATTTTGTCAGCCCTGTGCCAATGGACATGACCTGGTATATGGGCTTTCTTAAGTATTTTTATCAGAGTGTTAGATATATTGATATTATCATTTTCATGTTTACTATGAAATGGCCTTTCACTGTATTGCTTTTCTATGCTCATATACAGATGTTTACACATTTTTGAGATGTTTTGAGTGCTCATAGCCTCCTGCACTTTTCTTTGACTACATGCTTGTGTGGTTGCCTGGCTCAGGCCATTTCTCCCAGGGGCCATTTGTTCCTGGAGAGCAGGGATCTTGTTTGTTTTGCTCTCTGCTGCCCCAGCACCCAGCCTGGATGAGTTCACTATAGAGGCTGAAAGTGGGGACCACATAGTGGCTTTGATTCTTGCGAACTGGGTATTTTCACCTACATTGCATAGACAGGAGACTAAGTTCAGAAATGTTAAGTACTTGAGTGAGCACCATGGCTGGGACTGAAACTCAGAAGTCTGTCTGCCCTGAAACCCACCCTTTGTCCTGACACAGATGTCTCCATAGATAGGGGGAGCATATGCTTTTATATTCTTCTGTTGTGGTTTTAAAAAATGGTTGTGTGAGTGTGTATGCATGTGTGTATTTAACTTTAACCTGTCTGGAATGTTCTGTGGTAAATGGTGAGTAAAGACCTGTTACTCACATGTCACAATTACCCATTTCCCATATGATGTAGTGATAATTGTTTCTTTCATTGTTTTCTTCTCACTTGATTCATGGTAAATATTCAACTCAGATAAATATGTTCTGTTCTTCCATAAAGTTTTGAGAGCTACGGCATATGTTCTATAGACTGGTAGGCATTTCCCCTGGTTTTGCCTTAAAATAAAAAAATTTCCAAGCAGCTGATTTCTTATATAAATGTTATTTTTACTTTATAAACTTTTATAAAAGTAATTTTAACTTTAATTAGTTGCATTTCATTTTCATTAAACTCTCTTTCTTTTCTTTTTTATTTTTTGAGACAGAGTCTCGTTCTGTTGCCCATGCTGGAGTGCAGTGGCTCGATCTTGGCTGACTGCAACCTCCACCTCCCAGTGATCAGCCCGCCTCGGCATCCCAAAATGCTGGGATTACAGGTATGAGCCAACGCGCCCGGCCTCATTAAACTCTTATTATGGGTTTTTAACTTTATTGTATTGTGGTCAGATAATATAACTTATACAGGTTGAATATCCCTTATCCCAAATGTTTTGTACCAGAAATGTTTTAATTTTGGATTTTTTTGGATTTTGGAATATTTGCATTATACACTTACTAGCTGAGCATTCCTAATCCAAAACTCTGAAATTCAGCATGCTCCAATAAGCATTTCCTTTGAGCATCATGTTGGTGATCAGAAAGTTCTGGATTTTATGCGTTTTGGATTTCCAAGTTTGGAATTAGGGATATTCAAACTGTAATATTTATAAGATTTGAGCTTTCTTGAGATTTTCTTTTTCTTTTTTTTTTTTAAGACAGGGTCTTACTCTGTCACCCAGGCTGAAATGCAGTGGTATGATCATGGCTCACCATAGCCTCGATCTCCCGGGCTCAAGTCCTCCCAGCTCAGCCTCCCAAGCAGTTGGGACTATACACGCACACCATTACACCCAGGTAATTTTTTTTAAATTTACTTTTTGTTTTTGTTTTTGAGATGGAGTCTTGCTCTGTGGCCCAGGCTGGAGTGCAGTGGTGTGATCTTGACTCATTGCAATCTCCACCTCCCAGGTTCAAGTGATTCTCCTGCCTCAGCCTCCTGAGTAGCTGGGACTACAGGCGCGTGCCAACACACCGGGCTAATTTTTTGTATTTTTAGTAGAGACAGGGTTTTGCCATGTTAGCCAGGATGGTCTCGATCTCCTGACTTCATGATCTGCCCGACTTGGCCTCCCAAAGTGCTGGAATTACAGGCGTGAGCCACCACGCCTGGCCTTAATTTAATTTTTTGTAGAGACAAGGATCTCACTCTGTTGCCCAAGCTAGTTTTGAACTCCTGGGCTCAAGCAATCCTTTTGTCTTGGCCTCCTGAAGTATGAGGATTACAGGCTAACCATGAGCCACCATGCCTGGCCAGATTTTCTTTTGTGCCTGAATATTTGTTGTTTTTATAAATATCTCATGTGCATTAAAAATATGACTATTATGTGTAGGGCACAAAATTTAATATATACAACTTTCTTAACTATTTTCTGTACACTTATTTTTCAGCAATTGATTTGTAAAGGCTAATAGAACTAGATAAAACCCCCATATATTTGGTAACTGATTATTTCAGTACTTGTCTGGACGTTATTATTGCTTTCTCCTGTGCAGTACCAACGTCATTTGGGAACTCTCTCTCCACTCTAACCCTATTTTACTGTGGCCTACCAATCTCAATAACCCATCTCTTTTATTATAGACGCAAGCACATGACCCAGATCCGGCCGGACCCAAGCCCCCAATAGGTCAATGACAGAAACGTAACTCCAGCTATAAGGAACTTTATTGGTTGCATAACCAGGAAGTCCAGGGCAGGGGGCTATTCGCTGGCTCAGAGGCCACCAGATTCAGTGACTCAAGTGATGTTGAGCCTCTCGCTTTCTCCTGGTAACTTCTCTGTCTCCATGTGATGGCCTTACTCTCTCCTCTGTGTGGTAGGGGATGCAGGCAGGGAGAGTGATGCCCTCAGATGTCTTCCTCTGATGTCTAGACAGAATCTTATGGAAGGACCAACTGGCGTTGTTGGCATTGTTTGACTTGTTTGACTTGGCCAGTCAGTGTGGCCAGGGAGACGGTTTTTCATAGATTGCCCAGACTTAGCTCAAGCACCCATCTCTGGGGCCCCAGAGGTGAAATATGGAGATTGCCTGCCCCAGCAGAACCCTGGAGAATGAAGAAGGGATGAGTCTCTAAAGGAAAATGGATTACTGTTAACAAAAGGATCAGGGAAAAGGGTGTTAGGAAGGGAAGAACAGGTGTCTACAATGGGCTGCACCCCCTGGCTATACAATTGGTTCAGGGATGGGCATGTGACCCAAGCCAGCCAATTAAAGAACTTCCAGGGATTTTTTTTCTCTCCGTGGAGCTGGCAAGGGTGAAATCTCTTTCCTGTAATGCTAGGTGGTTGGCCTGGAGCTGCCTATGGGCATATTCAGTCTCTGAGTTCAGTCATACTCCTGTTGTGTCAGTTTTTTGAGCCAAGGACCACTCTGTTCCCTTTGTGCTTAAGCAGATTGGAATTGGGTTTCTGTTGCTTGCAACCAGAGACCTGCCCAATGCAGTACTGTTATGCCTTCCTTCCACAGTTTATACTTAATAATATAAAGTGACCTTCTGTGTCCTGTGTAACTTGCCCTAGATCACAATTTATTAAGGGGCTGAGTCAGATTAAACCCAGGTGGGTTGAACCGAGGGCAGCACTTTGGGATAGCTGAACATTTCGCAGAAAGCAATTTGGTCTCCTCACCAGGGGATGGTGGGGGATGACTTCTGAGGTTCCAGTCCACCATGCAGGCCTAAGCATTGTAACTAGATTTTTTAAAATATGAAAGGTTTTACTTTATTTTATTCTAATTAAAAAAATAAAAATCGCTTTTTTTCCTATTATGTAATTTGGGCTGCATTACCAAGTTCATGTGAAGATTTCTCATGTTAAGGTTGAGCAGAAAATTCTTAAAAATCTGTTTTCTTGACCATTTCCTGAATTATTTTTAAAAAGGTATCACATAGTCATTAGAATACCGATAATACAGGGCTGGGCATGGTGGCTCCTACCTGTAATCCCAGCACTTTGGGAGGTCAAGGTGAGCAGACTGCTGGAGCCCAGGAGTTTGAGACCAGGCTGGCCAACATGATGAAACCCTGTCTCTACCCAAAAAAAAAAAAAAAAAAAAAAAAAAAAAAATTACGAAAATTAGATTAGCTGGTCATGGTGGTGTGAAACTGTAGTCTCAGCTACTCAGGAGGCTGAGGTGGGAGGCTCTCTTGAGATTGGGAGGCAGAGGTTGTGATGAGTTGAGATTGTGCCATTGCACTCCAGCCTGGGCAACAGTGAGACCCTGTCTCAAAAAAAAAAAAAAAAAAAAAAAATACAGATAATATAAATGATACAACTGAATGCAACTGAATGTGAAGGAGAATACCTCCAGGTCCCTCACCATGAAACAATCATTGTTCATATTTTGGTCAATATCCTTCCAGAAATTTTTCTATGTATATAAATACATAAAGGTGCATTTATTTTAATAATGCAATTCAATTGCATTCTAATATGGTTTTGTAGCCTTTTTTTCTACTTGCCCTCACCTCTGGAGCATTTCTTTGTGGCCCATACAATTGTAAGCACTTTACCTGAATTATTCATGGAATCCTCCCATCTGCTCCATTCCACATGACTATATCTAGGATTCTGTCATCATTTTCCATGGCATTCTGTTGAATGGAGGTCTCGTAATTTATTTAAATACTCACTTCACTTCCCTGTTGATGAACTTGTAGGTTGTTTCCACGTTTTTACTAAAATATAACAAACTGACCACAGATGGATGTGAATACCTTAGATCTTGTGATATACTGTGATTACTTTAATGAGATCAGACAAGCCAACCCCATCCTGGTCCCGCATGACCGGTTTTTCCACTGTCAGATAATGTCCTGGGGCAGGAAGAATAGGGTGAATGGGGCCTCTGATGACGATGGCAGAAAAGGATCCTCTCTCTGGAGCTGAGGGTTGGGTCAATTGGGCCTGGCTTTGCCATAACAGGGGCACTGGGGCAGTTCCAGAGGCAGCAGTGAGCTGTCCCTGGCCACCAGGAAGCAGGTGCTTCCCTGTGAGCCGGCTGAGCTGGGTCTGGGCATGCGCAGTGACGTTGCTGCCTGTGCTGTGCTTCCCTGTGGTCTCAGACACCCATGAGAGCCTGGCCTTTGCTCTGCTGGTGGATTGAGAGGAGGGGCCAGTGCCAAGCTCTGAATGGAGTAGCCAAGGGAGCTTTAATCAAGGTGATAAATGGTCGTATGCATCTAAACTCTCTTCACAAAATGACGAATACACAGGGACTTCCAGTGGACAGGTGATAGGGAGCCCTATCGCACACAGGGGTCCATACTTGCATCACGGTATGGGTTTGCTCAGCAACACTAAGGCAAAAGAAATGTCACCTTTAAACTTTTTCCAAACCAGATTAAATATGGCTCAGCCTTCAGCTGTCCTAATGATAGAATAGTCAATTTCATCATTTTGGGGAGCTACTTCTCTATCCTAGGATTCTCCAAGAGTCTTGGTGGGGAGAGGCGTTGGAGTCAGCATTGTGGCAACTCAGAGGGTTTTACTGGGGGAGTTTCTTGACAGGACTATTCACATGATATGAAAACTAAAAGGGGACTGTAGCAGAGAGCTGACAGCCTGATAGCGGATCCTCCCGACCGGACCTTTATCCACTGAAAGTAACCCCTCATGGAACCACGACCATGCAGCACAGAGAATAAACAGAGAGAATGTGGGGGCTGAAGAGAGCTGTGGATAACAACTAGCACTGGAATTTCTCTTTACCCTGGTCTAGGGAATCCGCTTCTCACGGGGAGGAGCCTCCTCCCGTCTTGTGATCGTGGCTCCATGGGCAAGCCCTGGGTGCTGGGTCAAGTGTGAACGAGGAAGGCTGTGCTGCCCTGAGTTCCCGATGCTTTCCCAGGACACCTGGAAATGGCGGGAGGCTGCCTCTCTTCCCCTGTCACCTAAGGGACCACCGAGGGAGGGGCTGGTCTCCGGGGCGGCAGCAGAGGCAGCGGAGAGCAGCACCAGAGCCGTAGGGACTGTTTCTGAGCCTCCCGCGGGAGATTTCACTGTGGTTGGACCGGCAGCGGCACTGCGGCCAGCAGAGCTATGGGCTGGGGCCACCTCAGACACTGGGGCTGCAGGGCTGGAGGTACCAAAGCCAGCCATGAGTGCATGGAGGCTCACAGTGAAAATTCACTTTATCTGGTTGTGTGCTTGAGTTTCACAAGAAACTTTCTTCATAAGAAAATTCGGGTTTCCCTCAAGATTTTTATTGCAAGTCAATGCCTTGGACAAGTTTATATCTCTGGAAAAGATAAAGTCATTTGAAAGATGGAAATATTTAGTCAACAAAGAACCAACTCTTCCAGATTTGTTGAATCTAATTCAATAAATTGTTTCAGATCCCATATTAAAGGTCAACATGAAAATAAACTTTAGTGTCATGATTTTGTAAGGATCAGTAAATACAATGGATTGAGGGTTAAAATAAATGAACTTAAATACCCACACACACATTTCACCTGTTTTGAAACAAAGTAAATTTATTTTGTGATGGCTTTTTGAGGTATAATTCACATACTACACGATTCACCCACTTAAAATGCAGAATTCAAAGGTGTTTAGTTTAGCCACAGAGTTGGGCTACCATCACCATAATCAATTTTAGAACATTTTCATCACCCTGAAAAGGAACCCTGTACCCCTTAACCATCAACCTCCAATCCCCCCCAACCAGGCCTTGGTAACACCAATCTACTTTCTGTGTCAATAGATTTGCTTTTTCTGGGCCTTTTCTATACATGGAACTATACAGTAGATGTGGCCTTATGTGTCTGGCTTCTTTCACTTAGCACAATGTTTTCAAGAATTCTCCATGTTGTAGCATGGATCAGTCATTTGTTTCTTTTTACGGCGAGATAATATTCCACTGTATGAATAACACCACGTTTTGTTTATCTTTTCAGTAGTTGATGGACATTTGGGTTGTTTCTCCTTTTTGGCTATTATGAATAATGCTGCTATGAGCAGGTATGTACTTTTTTTTTTTTTTTTTTGAGATGGAGTCTCGCTCTGTGCCCCAGGCTGGAGTGCGGTGGCGTGATCTTGTCTCACTGCAAGCTCTGCCTCCCAGGTTCACGCCATTCTCCTGCCTCAGCCTCCCGAGTAGCTGGGACTACAGGCACCCACCACCACGCCCAGCTAATTTTTGTATTTTTAGTAGAGATGGGGTTTCACCGTGTTGGTCAGGATGGTCTCGATCTCCTGACCTCATGATCCACCTACCTCGGCCTCCCAAAATGCTGGGATTACAGACGTGAGCCACTGCCCCCGGCCGGTATGTACACATTTTTGTATGGGTGGATATATGTTTTTATTTTATTTTATTATTTTTTGAGACATATCACTCTGATGCCAGGCTGGAATGCAGTGTCCTGATTTCAGCTCACTGCAACCTCTGCTTCCTGGGTTCAAGCAATTCTTGTGCCTCAGCCTTCCGAGTAGCTGGGATTACAGGTGTGTGCCACGACCCCTGGGTAATTCTTTTTGTATTTTTAGTAGAGACGGGGTTTTGCCATGTTGGCCAGGCTGGTCTCGAACTCCTGACCTCAAGTGATCTACCCGCCTCGGCCTCCCAAAGTGCTGGGATTACAGGCATGAGCCATGTAATAAAAAACCCACCCATATGTTTTTATTTTCTTGAGTATATATTTATGATTAAATTTGATAAATTATTCCTTCCCTTACTAGTGAAGAATAAAGTATAGGGGAAAATCAGAAGGAACAATTTATCAAACCAGATGTGGAAAAAAAAATACCCGTAGAGTGCTTACTGTATACTGGGTGCTATTCTAAGTGCTTGCTTAGCCACTAGCTATTAACTTACTTAATCCTAATGGCTATTTTCATTCCCATTTTATAGATGGGGAAACCGAGGCACACTGAAGTTGAATAACTTGCCCAAAGTCACATAGCTGGGAATGGCAGAACCAGAATTCAAACCCGGGCAGTCCAGTTCTAGACTTTGTACTCAATAAAATGTCTGTGTCATATACATTGGGGAGGTTAACAAAGGCGAACCAAATGTGTCTGCTGTGCTGATTGAAGCCACCTGGCCTACCAAACCCTTACATAAAGATGTGACAAGTGAGCCTCCAAGGATCACTGAAAACTGCTGAAATTCACACTATGGATACCCAGGGGTCCAAATGGAGGTTTTCTTCCAGGACGGAGAAAGTAGTAATGAGTTTAGAGCAAGAGCCAGACAGCTTCCGAATTGTTTCATGTGCTCTTTCGTCTCTCACTAGAGTTTCTCACTTGCTCACCTGGGCTGCCTAATAGCTTTTTCACGGGCAGAGCTCATATTCAGAGCAAAGTGTGTTCAATTTACCGACCATCTGTTGATAAGAGGTGAGAGGAGAAAATACTTCCCTTGAGGTGTGTCTAGAAAGAGTTTTAAGAAATCTTTGTAGGCAAACACTTCCTAACAATTTAAATGTAGCTTGTCCATCTCGGTCTCCTCAAAACAGTCATCTCACCAGTTCTACCAAGCCAAGGGTGGTTTGTAGCCAGAATGGCTTTGCCATGGGTGAACACAGAGCTGTGTGTTTGGGGGAGGGGGCAAAGAACACGTGGGGAAGGAGAAGGATCCACCTAAAGGTGGTGGGAAGCAGGCGCACCTGTGCATCCGAAATCCAAGGGCTCACCCTGGAGTCGTACTACCATTTCATCATCAATTCTAGAACATTGTCATTCCCACAAAATAGAAGGGAAATGTGCATTCCACCATAGCCTCATCTTATCCCCAGGTTTGTCTAACCACTACCCTTTAGCAATATCAGGTTATGTTTAAACAAAATGGTTTGCAAAATACCGTGAGTTAAGTAGTCCATCTCCTTTTTTTCTATTTTTTCTGTTGAGACAGACTCTTGCTCTGCCACCCAGGCTGGAGTGCAGTGGTGTGATCTCCACCTCCTGGGTTCAAGCAATTCTCCTGCCTCAGCCTCCCAAGTAGCTGGCATTACAGGTGCCAGCCACCATGCCCAGCTAAGTTTTGTATTTTCAGTAGAGACAGGGTTTCATTATGTTGGCCAGGCTGGTCTTGAACTCCTGATCTCAAGTGATCTGCCTGCCTCAGCCTCCCAAAGTGCTGGGATTACAGGCATGAGCCACTCTGCCTGACCTGTTGGGGGGCCTTTTTTGATGCACAGTCAAATCATTGAATAATTAATAATGGTGATATGGTTTCCTATTTTCCAATTCTATAATTGCGTTTAATGAAATAGTCTTTTACAGAGCATATACAAGTGGACCTATTTAAAAAACACTTATTTATTTATTTATTGAGACAGAGTCTTGCTCTGTTGCCCAGGCTGGAGTGCAGTGAGGCGATCTTGGCTCACTGCAATCTCTGCCTGCCAGGTTCAAGTGACTCTCCTGTCTCAGCCTCTGAAGTAGCTGGGATTACAGGTGCACACCACTACACCCGGCTAATTTTTGTGTTTTTAGTAGAGACGAGGTTTCACCATGTTGGCCAAGCTGGTCTCAAGCTCCTGACCTCAAGTGATCACCTGCCTCAGCCTCCCAAAGTACTGGGATTAAGGGCGTGAGCCACTGCGCCCAGCCTATTTTTAATTTTAAATAAAAATAAAAACGTTTCCTACCTGACAACAATTACCCATTAGCAAATACATCTTTAAAATTCCATTACCAATAGCAATGTCAGAAATTAAACACCAAAGGGACAAAAAAGAACACTTAACTAAGCAGAACTGGAGCACGTGCCTGCATGGGAAGATGTACTATTATCAAGAAGTAATTCTCCCCAAAGTACTACATAAATTTTACATGGTTCCAGACAAAATCTCAATGGCTTTGTGAATGTGGAAAATCTGATTCTAAATTTTCTCGGGAATAATAAATACATGCAAATAACCAAGAAGGCTTTTTAAAGTCTTAAGACATATTTATCCTCTTAGATTGAAAAAATGTTATAATACTAATTTAGGATGTGTTTCTGGTGAAGGAATAGATAAGGGGAAAGAAATAGGAGTTTCTGACAAAGGCCAGGTTGATAGAGTCAGTTCTCAGTGAACTGGACCTGATGACTAGATTTAAAATAATAATATCAGTGAGGGCTGGGCGCAGAGGCTCACACCTGTAATCCTAGCACTTTGGGAGGCCGAGGCAGGTGGCGGTTGCCTGAGGTCAGGAGTTCGAGACCAGCCTGGGCAACATGGTGAAATCCATCTCTACTAAAAATACAAAAAGCAAAATTAGGCATGGTGGCGTGGACCTGTAATCCCAGCTGCTGGAGAGGCTGAAGCAGGAGAATCTCTTGAACCTGGGAGGTGGAGGTTGAGAATCTCTTGAACCTGGGAGCCGAGATCGCACCACTGCACTTCAGCCTGGGCAACAGAGGGAGACTCTGTCTCAAATAAATAAATAAATAAATAAATAAATAAATAAATAAACAAATAAAAAAAACCAGTGTATTGTTAAAAAGTCCCATGCATGAATCAGAGCTAACATACACATACTCACAAGGCATCTTTTGGATAGAACAACCAGGTCGCCAGTGGGTGCCTCCTGCTGCTGCACTGAGGATTCCCCGCTTACTGGCCAGAGTCACACGGGTCACAGGCCAGGCTGTGAACCAAGATGAAGAAGCTTCCCCTCTAGGAAGCACCCTCCCAGCCAGTCCCAGAGAAAAACCTCAGGCTCAGGGAACCACTCTGGCGATGTCCTGGCGGTATACACAGGGTGATGGGCTTTGCAGCTGGGTTTCCACTAAGCCCCCAGTTCTTGGCATAGCTGTTCCCCCAGATCCCGCTGGTCCGGTTCCTGTGACCTGGAGAAAGCTCGACTCTCCTGTGCCTGCAGAGGTTGAAGGTGGTCCCCTCCTTGGCCGGGCTGCCTGCGCTTCAGATATTGAATATGTGGGTGGAACAGACTTGGGGTTGAGGTGGGGAAAGCCCTCAGCCTCTTCTTGAGGCTGGGAAGTTTGGGGACAGCTTTGTCATCTCATACGTGGTAGCTCCCTGGTCAGGAATAGAAGTCAGGAATAGAGGGAGAGACTGGCCTCCAGACTGCCCCTAAGTCAGGTGCACCAGCATCCCTTCCTCAGCCTCTTCCAAGAACTCCTCCAGCCTCGGAAGGCTCCCCTCCCTCAAGTTTCCTCACTGTGTTCAGGAACGCAATGAGAACATTTTGTTAAACAGTAAATGAGTGTTTGGATACAGGTATTTTCAAGCTGAAGATGCACTCTTGTCTGCAGAGAGAGGCATAGTTGGTGGGGAAGATGTCAGCCAGTTTTTTAGGAAGAGTTCAAGGAGAACACAAGCATAAGGCAAATGAGTTTGTTATTTATCTTATTTTCCCCCTGGCTGATCACTTGTCATCCATAAAGTTGAGACAAGAGTGTAACTGTTTTTGTTGCATCTGACAAGATAAATCTGGTGAATATGAAGTCTGAGAAGTTGGTTTAAAACGTTCACGGCCAGGGCAGGGCACGGTGGCTCATGCCTGTAATCTCAGCACTTCGGGAGGCTGAGGAGGGTGGATCACCTGAGGTCAGGGGTTCGAGACAAGCCTGGCCAACAGGGTGGAACCTCATCCCTACTAAAACTAACAAAAATTAGACAGGTTTGGTGGTGCACGTGTGTGATCCCAGCTACTTGGGAGGCTGAGGAAGGAGAATTGCTTGAACCTGGGAGGCAGAGGTTGCAGTGAGCTGAGATCTTGCCACTGCACTCCAACCTGGGCAACAGAGCGAGACTCCGTCTCAAAAACAAAACAAAACAAAACAAAAACAAATTTCACGGCCAGTGTGAGGCAGCAGAAAGCTCCAGTCTTCTATCTCATAGGGGCCTGAGGGGCCTGGTCCTACCACAGGAGGCAGTGACGTGGAGGATTCTAGGTCAGCAGCAAGAGAAATAGCCTGATCCATAGTTGGGGACAAAAGAAGGGGCAACCAAGATGTAGACCTGAAAGCGACGCTTGAGCAGAGCTCTTGATGACAGGCCATGCCTGGTTTGTTCACAGAGGTACCATAGGACCTGGGTCTTTGCCAAGCACCTTATATACATCTTCTCAATCATTATGAGGTAATGATCACTGTCCCCATTTTGCAGAAATGAAAGCCTTGGAGAAAACCAAGAAAACCAGGGCTTGACCCAAGGACAAGCCTGTCAGGTGCTAGAGGTGGGTTTTCAACCTTTTTGAACCACAGGACCTATTACCTCTATAGAGTAGAAACCAAGAAAATGCCAGTTGGACAGATGGACAGATAGTGGATGCCAGGATGGGTGCTGCTGAATGGGAATGGGCACAGGTCTTTTTGCTGGATATCCTTTCGTGCCTTTTGAGTTCTGTACTGAGTGCTTCTTTCTAAAATAAATACAGAAAATGACAAAGAGGACTATTATCCTACAAGCAGAATAAAAGACCGCTTTTGAAGGCTCTAAAATCAGCTTAGCTCCTGCTTTCATTTTTCCAAAAATAAACATTCTAAGCCCAGTATGATGCTCTGACTGCTGATGCCCCATTCTTGTACATTACAAAGAAATGAGGCAAAAATTGGGCAGGAAATTGTTTGCAGTAAGAATGATAGGACATAGTATTACATGTTATTTCATTTTATTTTTATAATTTATTTAAATTTTAAATTTAAATTGACAAATAAAAATTATATGTATTTATGGTGTACAACATGATGTTTGATATATGTACACATTGTGGAATGCCAAAATCAAGTTAATTAACATACTCATTACCTCACATACTTATTTTATTGTGAAGAGAACATGTTTAAAATCTACTGTTACAGCAATTTTCAAGTATACAATACCTAGTAACTGTAGTTACCATGCTGTTCAATAGATCTCTAGAACTTATTCCTATCTGAAATTTTGTATTATTTAACCGACATCTCCCCAAGTCCCTCCCCAACCCCTACCTCAGGTAACCACCATTCTGCTCTCTACAACTATGAGTTCAAATTTTTTAGATTACACATATAGGTAAGATCATGAAGTATTTGTCTTTTTGTGCCTGCTATTTAAAACTTTATTATGTATTTATTTATTTTTTGAGACAGAGTCTCACTCTGTCACCCAGGCTGGAGTACAGTGACACAAACATGGCTCACCACAGCCTCCACCTCCCAGGGTCAAGAGATCCTCCCGCTTCAGCCTCCTGAGTAGCTAGGACTACAGGCGTCCAACACCACACCTGGCTAATTTTTGAATTTTTTGTAGAGATGGGGTTTCACCATGTTGCCCAGGTTGGTCTCGAACTTCTGGGCTCAAGCACTCCAGCCGCCTTGGCCCCCCAAAGTATTGGGATTACAGGCATGAGCCACCATGTCTGGCCCTTGCTTTATTTCACTCAGTATGACATCCTCTAGGCTCATTCATGTCGCAAATGACATGACTTCCTTCTTTTTTAAGGCTGAATAGTATTCTATTGGGTATATATACCATTTTATTTATTTATTTATTTATTTTTAAAATTTTTTGAGATAGAGTTTTGCTCTTGTCGCCCAGACTGGAGTGCAGTGGCATGATTCGGCTCACTGCAACCTCCGCCTCCCAGGTTCAAGTAATCCTCCTGCCTCAGCTGAGATTACAGGCATGTACTACCATGCCCGGCTAGTTTTGTATTTTTAGTAGAGATGGGGTTTCACCATATTGGCCAGGCTGGTCTTGAACTCCTGACTTGAAGTGATCCGCCAGGCTTGGCCTCCCAAACTGCTGGGATTACAGGTGTGAGCCACCATGCCAGGCCTCATTGTGGTTTTAATTTGCAACACTGCACTTTAATAAGAGACTTTACAAATTAGTTGAATTGAAGGCCTTAACAGAGAATTGGGTAAAAATCATGAAAAAAAAATATACTCAGAAGAAAATACTTTTACAGCACCCAAGAGAAGTCAAACATCTGTAGTGATCATAGAAATGTAATTAAAATGTAAATGAGGCACTATTTTTAATCACTAGTTTTAAAAAAACACTATACCCAATTCTGACAAAAGTGTGGTGTTTTGAGGCAGTATTAATTGATATTGCCTCAATATCAATTAATCAATTGATCAATTTCAAAATTAATCAATTAATACTGCCTCAAAACACCACACTTTTGTGGTGTATCAATTGATTAATTGATACAATATGTATTTGAAATAGGTACTGATATATATCAATTGTCATTGATACCTTCATATCCTTTGAGGAATCTCAAGCTTGTATAACATGTGTAAGGAAATTGTCCAAATGAACCTGAACCAAATATACAAAAACCATTATTGCCCCATTATTTATAATGTTAAAAAATTGAACGTAACTACTGGAAGTAAACTTAATAGAATATAAGTCTTTGAAAACAAAAATCATTTTTCTGAAGAAAGTAATTTAATGCATGTGCAAAGATTTATCTGCATGAATATTCACTAAGCATTGTTTATGATAATAAAAGATTGGAAATAACCTATGTGTCGAACAATATAGTGTAATTTTTTCAAATAACTAACATAAATAATAAATAATGGAAATTCATAATGTGGGATACTATGTGTTTATTTAAATTGGTGCTACAGAATTACATTTGTTGATATGTAGATGCGACTACTTCTACACTTTTGGAGTGAAGAAGTTATAAAGGAGTATTAAAGTATATTCCATTGGAAGACCCACACTTCTCAATTTCAAAATTTAGTACAAAGCTATAGTAACCACAACAGTGTGGTACTGTCATAAGGATAGATACATAGATCACTGTAATAGAATGAAGAGACAGAAATAAACCCATATATCTATGGTCAATTGATTTCAAAAAGGATCTCAAGACCATTCAATGGGAAAGGAAGAGTCTTTTCAATAATTGGTACTGGGACAACCGGATATCCATATGCAAAAGAGTGAAGTTGAACTCTTATCTCACACCATACATAAAAATGAACTCAAAATGGATCAAAGATCCAAATGTATGAGCTAAAATGATAAAACGCTTAGAAAGAAACAATTGTAAATCTTCATGACCTTGAATTAGGCAACAGTTTCTTAGATATAATACTTAAAGCAAAAGCAACCAAAAAAAAAAAAAATGAATAATTTGGACTTCATCAAAAGTAAAATGTTTGTTTGTTTCATCAAAGGACAGCATCAAGACAGATAATGAAAATGGAATGTAATTACTGTACATAACCTACAGAATGGGAGAAAAAATTTACAAATCTGATAAGGGTCTAGTATCCAGAATATATAAACAACTCTTACAACTCAACAATAAAAAAGACAAATAACTCAACTGAAATATGAGAATATGAGTGAGAGACTTGAAGGACATTTCTCCAAAAAAGATATACAAATGGTCAATAAGTACATGAAACAACAGATGCTCCCTATCACTAGCCATTAGGGAGTCCAAATTAAAACTACAATGAAATACTACTTTACTAGATGATTTACATTTCACCAGAATGGCTGTCATAAAAAAATGAAACATAACAATTGTTGCCATTGTGGAGAAATTGGAACCCTTATACATTGCTGATGGGAATGTCAAATGGTGTAGTTACCATATGATCCAGCTTATATGACCCAGCAATTCCACTCTTAGGTATGGAGTGCATAAGAACTGAAAAAAATGCTCATGCAAAAACATGTACTTGAATGTTCATAGCAGCATTATTTATAATAACCAAACAGTACAAAAAAATCCAAATGTCCATCAACTAATGAATGAATGAGCTAAATGTGGTATATCCATATAAAGGAATATTATTCAGCCATAAAAAAGAATAAAGCACTGATTCATGCTATAACATGATGAACTTTGAAAACATTATTCTAAGTGAAAAAAACAAGTCACAAGGGACCACATATTATATGATTCTATTTATATAAAATGTCCAGGCTAAGGAAATTCACAGAAACAGAAAGTAGATTGGTGGTTGTCTAGGGCTGGGAGGACAGGAGGGAACTGAGGAGTGACTGGTGACTGCTAATAAGTGCAGGGTTTCTTTATGATGTGATTGAAAGTATTCTAAAATTGTGGTGATGATTATATAACACTGTGACTATACTAAAAGGCACTGAATTGTGTACTTTAAAATGGTGAATTTTGGCCAGGCGTAGTGCTTTATGCCTGTAATCCCAGCACTTTGAGAGGCTGAGGTGGGCAGATCACTTGAGCTCAGGAGTTCGAGATCAGCCTGAGCAACATGATGAAACCTGTCTTTACCAAAAAAATACAAAAACTATTAGCCAGATGTAGTGGCACGCGTCTGTGATCCCAGCTATTCAGGAGGCTGAGGTGGGAGGATCGCTTGAGCCTGGGAGGCAGAGGTTGCAGGAAGCCGAGATCACACCACTTCACTCCAACCTGGATGACAGAGTGAGACCCTGCCTCTACCAAAAAATAAAATAAAGTAAAATAAAATAAAATAAAATGGTGAATTTTATGTTGTGTGAATTATATCTCAATTTTAAAATTTCAAGAAAGAATATTCCAATCCAAATGTTTATATGTGTATGTATTCATATCTGTCTATCTGCCTGCTTATTTATCTGTCCATCTATCTCTGGGTGGTAAAATTACACATACATTTTTAGTTGCTTCTTCATAATTAAATGTATCATCGAAGTTATTTCGAATGAGTATTTATAATTTGTAAAATAAAAAAGTTTTAAAAAGTCTAAAATTAACATGGAAGATATTGATTCACTTTCTAAAAGAAGGGATATAAAATAGCAGTGCATCCTGCAACTATGTAACATAAATATATGGTCCTAGTACAGGAAAATAGAATAAAATAAAAATAAGTATGCAAAAGTGATGACTTTATGTATGAATTTAAAAATTAAAAAATTTTTTACTGTAATCTTTATGTTTACAAGTAGATAGAAAATGACCACATTTGCCTCAAAAATGAAATGGATCTTTATTTAATATTGAAAATGTTAATGATAAGATTATCATGCCTAGGCACCTTTTTCTGAAAAGCCACTCATTCATTCTATAAATATTCATAGCATAAGTTTTCTGTTTCTTCCTTGAACTTTCCCTTTTACCAATTTCTCTGTTGTTCTACCTGAGTTTTCTTATTCTTCTTGTGTTACTTTTCATGGAAAATTGTTCACTTCCTTTAACATTTCAAACTCATTAAAGTTTAACTTTGAATAGAATTTCCCAATAATTTTAATGATTATGTAGTTTTCAAATTTTGTTTCCCTTATATTCTTTTGGGTATATAGTTGATTATACCTCAGTATTAGTGGTTTGTAAATATTAATTTTTATCTTAGTTTTGCATATTTGGTATATTTTCTAATTTCTATGATTTCATATTTATTACTGCCCTTTACAATTTGTTATATATATTTTAAAAATTTAGATGTAGATCTAGTTATTTTTCTCTTTCTTTCTTATTCTTATAGGAAGAAAAGATACAAAAGTTCCTCTGATACAGCTTTGACCGTGTACCTCTTATCTTTTTTGGTTTTAATGTCTCTATATTTCGCACTGCCTTTTCAACTCAGTTGTTCTATCATGGAGTATGTCTTCCATTCTTATCTGGCCATGTGCAAAATGGTGGTATACTGCCTTTCTCTATAATTTATTGAATTGCAGTCTGAATCAATGTGTGAAATCTTTTCTAATAATACCTTTGTCTTCAAAATTCCAATTAATTTTTGTAAAAGCTTCAGGTATGCTTGAGAAAGCTGTTTGTTTCCCAATTTTTCCTCTTTGGAGCAGTTCGTCCAATCACATCCCTTTGTAGAGAAAAAAATGGAGGCCTCTGAGGTGGAGGGACTTGCTGGTGATTCCTCAGTAGAGCTGGGGCAGAGCCTGTGGTTGGGGCCATTGAATGGAGTATTATTGAGAGTTTATGCCAACACACTCCAACAGTACTCTCCCCTGCTAATGCTCCTTTCTGTTGAAAAGCTACAGAGCAGGGCTGCCTTAAGCCAAATATCCTGTTTTGGGGGCTCTCCCTCTCTGCAGCCTCCCTGCTTCACAAAGCATCATGCTGACCTGTTAACCTTGGTCTTCTGTTTGGCTTTGTCTGAAGAAGGAATTCTTTCCTAGCGGCCTGGCTCCTCATGCAAATAGACCTCCAGTGGGTCCTCCCACTGGTGTTTTGGGCTTGCCTAGGTATGCTGGACTCCTGGGGTGAACATAATAACTTAATCAGTCAAGCTGAGACTCACCATACTTGCTTTGTGCAAACATGACTTATCTGTGCTAGGCTTTTAAATTATTCTCTTTTTTCTTTAAGTGTTTGTGTGTTTTAAAATAAGATGCATGTGTGGATTTTGTCTTTTTAATCTAGTTTGTAATTCTATTTTTTAAATAGGAGAATTCAGTCCATTTACATGTAATCTTATAATTGTTGTAATTGTGTTTTCTGGTATTTTTCTCAGTTAATAAAATTATTTGTTTACTCTTTAACTTAACATAGGATTTCCATTTTAAAAATTCATTTAAGTGTTTTAAAAATTCATTTACGTGAGATTGAATTTTACTTTGTTTTTTTAGACAGTCTCTCTCTGTCGCCCAGGCTGGAGTACAATGGTGAGGTCTTGGCTTACTGCAACCTCCACCTCCAGGGAGAATCAAATGATTCTTTTGCCTTAGCCTCCCGAGTAGCTGGGACTACAGGCACATGCCACCACACCCGACTAATTTTTGTATTTTTAGTAGAGAGGGGGTTTCACCATGTTGGCCAGGCTGTTCTTGAACTCCCGACCTTGTGATCCACCCGCCTCGACCTCCCAAAGTGCTGGGATTACAGGTGTGAGCCACCGTGCCCAGCCGAATGTAACATTTTTTGAACAACTCAATTTCCTCGTGTTTTTCTGTCTTCACTTACCTACCCCCAAACAGCCTGTGCTCTTTCTTTCTTTCTCTTGCTCTTTCCTTCTTTCTTTTCTTTTCTTTTCTTCCTTCCTTCCTTTCTTTCTCTTTCTTTCTTTCTCTCTTCTTTCTCTTGCTTGCCCTTTCTTTCTCTCTTTCTTTTCTTTCTTTTTGCTTTTCTTTCTTTCTTTCTTCTTTCTTTCTTTCTTTCTCTCTTTCTTTCTTCTTTCTTTCTTTCTCTTGCTCGCCCTTTCTTTCTTTCTTTTCTCTTTCTTTCCTTTCTTTCCTTCTTTCTCTCTTTTTCTTTCTTTCTCTCTCTCTTTCTCTCTCTCTCTCTTTCTTTCTTTCTCTTTTTGAGATAGAGTTTTGCTCTGTCACCCAGGATGAACTGCAATGACGTGATCTTGGCTCACTGCAACATCTGCCTCCCAGGTTGAAGTGATTCTCCTGCCTCAGCCGCCTGAGTAGCTGGGACTACAGGTGCCCCTCACCATGCCTGCCTAATTTTTGTATTTTTAGTAAAGACGGGATTTCACCATGTTGGCCAGGCTGGTCTTGAACTCCTGACCCCAGGTGATCTGCCCACCTTGGCCTCCCAAAGTGCTGGAATGACAGGTTGAGTCACTGCGCCCGCCCATTTTTCATATCTGTTCTAACTCAAAACCATTTTCCTTTCTTATATAGAAATACAGAATTTTGCTCATCCTCTCTCTTCTTAACCCTTAACCAGGTCCTCTTGGTTTCATTTGGTTTTGTTTGGGTATTCTGAAAACTTTTCTCTCCAGTTAAATATTTTATTATTTTTCCTTCTTTTGTACACCAGCAAATTCAGCTTTAAATCCTGTTAAATATTTTAAAATATGATTGTTACATTTTATTACAACTATATATCCCTGCTTTCAGACTGGACTATGCATGTTTGTGGAGATATCAGGCTATGCTACATACAACTATTATTTCTCCCTGCCTACATGCCCTTCATTGAAATTACCACCTCCCTCCAGATAAGTATACATACACACCCCCCAGTCCCTACAACCTGGGCAGTCATAATTCCCCTAAGTGAATCTGTTTCCTTGGCTCAACTGATTGGCTCCAGTGGGCCCCTAATCCATATTAGGGATTGGATGGTCAATCCTAATTGACCATCCAATCAATAGATCAATCCCTATGGATGGTCAATTCATAGTCCTGTTTTTTTTTGAGCCAGAGTCTCGCTCTGTCACCCAGGCTGGAGTGCAGTGGCGTGATCTTGGCTCACCACAACCTTTGCCTCCCAGGCTCAAGCGATCCACCCACTTCAGCCTCCCAAGTAGCTGGGACTACAGGTGTGCACCACTACACCCAGTTAATTTTTGTATTTTTTTGGTAGTGACAGGGTTTTGCCATGTTGTCCAGGATGGTCTCGAATTCCTGGGCTTAAGCAATCCACCCACCTTGGCCTCCCAAAGTGCTGGCATTATAGGAGTGAGCCACTGTGCCTGGCCACGCAGTCATTTTTCACTCCTAAGAGTGACTACTTCTTGTTAAATGTCAATGTTAGCAAATATATATTCACAATGTGCTCAGGCACTGTTCTAAGTACTTTACATGCATTGACTCATTTAAATCTCTTATCAACCTCATGAGGTGATATGACTATCATTATCTACATTCCACAGGCAAGGAAAACAGGCAGAGAGGTCGAGTCACTTGTCCAAGGTCACACACAGTGAGTAACTGGTTCAGTTAGATTTGAACCCAGCAGTCGGGCTCCCTCTGTCCTAACTGTTTTGCTGAATTGCTGCTATATTGAATCTGCAACACAAGAAACCCTTTTTTGTTATACCAGCTACATATGAGGCTGGTCTCTGGCAGGCAGTAAGGTACAGGAGAAAGTAAAATCTCGTACCTCCCATTTCAGTGAATTCCCCAACAAAACAAAGGTACAAGCATTCTGGGTTTTGTGAATTGAATGCCATTTTTTTTTTCTCTTTTAAAGTGTAAAAGTTATTAGATGCCACTTGTAGGTGGTGAGATGTATCTGTGACTAAAAGAGAAAGTTCAAAACCAGAAAAAATATGCAAGATGGAAGACAGGAGAAAGAAAAGATAAAATAGGATGATGACAGAGTATAAAAATTAAGACAGATTTAAAGCTAAAAACATGCGAATAAAAACATAGAAAGGACAACACTGTAAATCAGGGAATTTTCTAAAATACACTTTAATTTATTGTTTTTTTAAGACAGAGTCTTGCTCTGTCTCCCAGGCTGAAGTGCAATGGCACAATCTCAGCTCACTGCACTCTCTGCCTCCTGGGTTCAAGCATAAAATCCACTTTTAAAGTAGTGTATATGAAATTAAAAAGAAAATAAAGAGGAAAGCACTAGAAAACAAACAAACAAAAAATTAAACCTAAAAGGTTAAGCAAAATATGTTGATAACATCCACATAAAATAAAATTAACAGGTTAAAATATTTAAAAAGATGACATTTTAAATAGGGGCTAGAAGGTAAAAGAGAAATTAAGCTAAGATCTCAGAGGCCAAAGAAAAAGAAATATTCTCATAGGATTTAGATTTTAAAAGTTAAGGCTGGGCGCGGTGGCTCATGCCTGTAGTCCCAGTACTTTGGGAGGCCGGGGCAGGCGGATCACGAGATCAAGAGATCCAGACCATCCTAGCCAACATGGTGAAACCCTGTCTCTACTAAAAATACAAAAATTAGCTGGGCATGGTGGTGCACACCTGTAGTCCCAGCTACTTGGGAGGCTGATGCAGGAGAATCGCCTGAACCCGGGAGGCAGAGGTTGTAGTGAGCCGAGATCACGCCACTGCACTCTTGCCTGGTGACAAGGCAAGACTCCGTTTTAAAAAAAAGAAAAAACATTTTAAGAGAAAAAAGAACACTATACAGAGAAAAAAGAAAATGTATTTTTTTTTTAAACATTACCTTTAAATTGAGAGAAGAGCAAAAATAGACTTTAATCAGACCAAAATTGTACGTTGGAATTAGTGGTCTGGGTGGGTGTAGTTGTTGCAGTTGAGGACGCCAAAAACAAGTGGATATGGGAATGATGAGACACCTTTTCTATTCGCCATGGCACTCTCAGCCATGGTGAAGGCCAGGCTCCTGGCACTTTAACATATCCTTCAACAGAACTGGGGACTTGAAAAGGCCAGCAAATCCTGCTTCACTTTGGTTCTTGGAATGTGTTTGATTCTTAGTTTTTCTTTACCCTTTTTAATAGTCCTTTCATTATCTTTTACTGCCTTTATGATAAAATTATCATGTGAAAGGCAACTAAAATGTTGAATGAATGTATTCTATATTATCTCCTTGGAGTTTTGGTGTTTGATTTGGTTATTACACTTTCACACACACAACCCCCACCTTTATCACCTTGACTCATCTCTGAGGTTGCAACACTTGTTATTGACCCTGAGTTGCTTGGTTGTTTGCTTCTTTCACTGTCCTTGGTGGCAGTGGAATTGGGTGGGGAGGAGACAATCCACAGAACCTGCTCAGGGACTGGATTGTTAGGGTGTGGGCATGGTGATGAGTGAAAGTGGAGTCAGGGATGACCCCATGGTGTCTGCTTTTGTGACTGGGTAGATGTTAGTCCAGAAGGCTGGGTTAGGGGTGGTGGTGGTTAGGAATTCAGGTCAGAGTGGGACTGAGAGGTTCTGGGGCAACCATAACTGTGTATAAGCCCTAAACTTCCAGAAAGCCTTGGACTTCATAACAGACTGTTATGGACTGAATGTCTGTGTTCTTTCAAAGTTCACATGTTGAAACCCTAATCCCAGTGTGATGGTATTTGGAGGTGGGGACTTTGGGAAGTACTTGGGTCATGAGAGTGGAGCTCTTACTAATGGGATTAGTGCTCTCCTAAGAAGAAGCCTGTGAGAGACCAGCTAGCTAGCCCTCTTCCTGTCATGTCACAACAGGCCAAGAAGGTCATCTATGAACCAGGAAATGGTTCACCAGAGATGGAATCAGCTAGTGTCTTGATCTTGGACTTCACAGCCTTCAGAACCATGATAAACAAATTTCTGTTGTTCATAAGCCACTCAATCCATGGTATTGTGTTATAGCACTCCCAAAGGACCAAGATAACTCCTTTGTCCCATATTTGGGTGTTTCTAAATTCTTCAGCCATACATTTTGAATTTATCGGTTTGCTGACACAGATAACCTGTCACATCTGTTATGGAGAGATCTATTGTCTTTCAGAGAGTATTACTCCTATCTCTTTTCAGGGAACTTATCGTAATACTTGCTATAATAGGAACATACCGAAGTAATGGACTGAATGTATGCTAGTGGGACAAGCCTCTTGCCCCAAGTCTACTCCAGAGTGTGTTGTGATCTTCCCTTAGCCCACGTGAGGAAGCCAGGGCTCACATCACTTAAGAGGGCACAGTGCGCTGGGCGCTGTGGCTCACGCCCATAACTCCAGCACTTTGGGACCCCGAGGTGGGCAGATCAAGAGGTCAAGAGATCAAGACCATCCTGGCCAACATTGTGAAACCCCGTCTCTATTAAAAATGCAAAAATTAGCTGGGCGTGGTGGCACGTGCCTGTAGTCCCAGCTACTTGGGAGGCTGAGGCAGGAGAAATGCTTGAACCTGGGAGGCAAATGTTGCAGTGAGCCGAGATTACACCACTGCACTCCAGCCTGGCAACAGAGTGAGACTTCGTACCCCCACCCCCAACAACAACAAAAATGAGGGCACGGTGATATGTCCACCCTAGACCTGTAGCCTATACACAGGCAGGCATCACACTTTGACAAACGACCAATCAAAATGAGATTTGTCCGTTGAACTTACGTAAAATAATGGTCTCAGCCCTACTTCCTCTGCTCTTGCTCCTCTATTCCTACTTTTAATTATTTTTGGTTTCCTTGGCTTTACCTCCTATTTCTAGTCCTGAAATCTCAGATTTTCTTTTCATTTATTTTTTGAGACGGAGTGTTGCTCTGTCACCCAGGCTGGAGTGCAGTGGCCCAGTCTAGGCTCACTGCAATCTCCACCTCCCAGGTTCAGGCAATTCTCCTACCTCAGCCTCCCGAGTAGCTGAGACTACAGGCACCCACCACCATGCCTGGCTAAGTTTTTGTATTTTTAGTAGAGACAGCGTTTCACCATGTTGGCCAGGCTGGTCTCGAACTCCTGACCTCAAGTGATCAGCCCGCCTTGGCCTCCCAAAGTGCTGGGATTATAGGCGTGAGCCACTTCCTCCAGCCACAGATTTTATTTCAAACCTTTGTTCTTTTCCTCTTCTGGGTCTTCCCCTTCCTGTCCCCACTGGCCCCTCCCCTATCCACTGAATTCCTGGACCCCTGACACTCTCTGTCTGCCTCCTGTCCTTGCTGGGCTTCCTCTACCCTCTACATTTCAAAGACAAGTTTTGCTGAAATCACAGTTTTCCTGAGGGCTCTAGAAAGATCTGTGTGAACATTAAAAAACAAAGGTTCCTTGGGTTCATTTAGGCTTTAAGCAAACATTGATTGAGGCCTATGTGTGTGACAGGTACTGCAGATGCAAAGTTTTCCACCTTCATGGAGCTCACAATTATTAAGGGGAACCCTGAATTTGCTTAGACTACGGCGCGGTGACTCAGACCTGTAAATCCCAGCACTTTGGGACAACAAGGTGGGCGGGAGATTGAGACCATCCTGGCTAACACGGTGAAACCCCGTCTCTACTAAAAATACAAAAATTAGCTGGGCGTGGTGGTGGGCGCCTGTAGTCCCAGCTACTCGGGAGGCTGAGGCAGGATAATTGCTTGAACCCAGGAGGTGGAGGTGCAGTGAGCTGAGATCGCACTATTGCACTCCAGCCTGGG
>NC_045444.1:118781677-118827750 GCF_002776525.5 Piliocolobus tephrosceles
TCCCCCCTGCTCCCCGTGCTAACTCTGCAGCAGACCCTGCACTAATTTAGTCCTCACAACAGCCCTGAGCCCCAGGCTCTGTGAAAGTTGTCAGAATCAAAATGGAGCCACTTTTGTCCAACCCTAAGAGCAACAACAAAATAATGTAGCCGGGAGGTTGCGAAGGAGGCCCCTCCCGCACACCTGCCTATGATCAGAACCCTTCCGAAGCCTCTGGAAAGGGCTCTGAGGCGCAGATGCCTGAAACAAGACCTTTTGCCAGAACTTCTCAGGACTTTGCAGCTCGCTACGTGAGTCACAAGGACGGCTAGCCGGATGCACGAGAACACTTGCTTGATACGCTCTGTCCACTTATAAATCGACGTCCGCTCCTGGGATAAGCCCCTGGAATCAGTGTTCTCTTCCTTTCAAAACAACCATGTAGCCAAATGTGGTGGAGAGTGCCTGTAATCCCAGCTACTCAGGAGGCTGAGGCAGGAGGATGGCTTGAGCCCGGGAGGCCGAGGTTGCAGTGAACTGAGATCACACCACTGCACTCCAGTCTGGATGACAAAGCTAGATCCTGTCTAAAAAATAACTTTCTCATTGTGAAGTTTAATGCTATTTAATGTCTTGTCTGATGGCAGCTAAAACATGCCCCATACCACCTAATCTGGAGTACCACACTTTGGAAATAAATGTGTGTCACATTTTGGAAAATGCTGATTGTGATGAAAGGGGGAAACGTGGCTGGAACCCATGCATCTAATCTGGATCACATTGCATAGTGTTCATTCCTTTTTCCTTCTTTGTTTTTAAGATATGTCAAACATGATGAATAGTTCATAAAACAGAAAGGTATGGCCTAAAGAATAATTACAGAATTGAATACCAAAGTAACCACCACCCAGATCAGGAAATTGACTGTGGCCAGGGTTCCCCCACACCACCTCATACCTTTCCCATTGAAAACACTGTTCTTTCTTACCACTGAATGTTTTTTCTTTTTCTTTTTAAAGATGGGATCTCACTGTGTTGCCCAAGCTGGTCTTAAACTCCTGGGCTCAAGCGATCCTCCGGCCTCTTAAAGTGCTGGGATTGCAGGTGTGAGCCACCATACCCAACCACCACTGAATTTTTGGATACTCATTTTATTTTCATAGTTTTTTGTTTTGTTTTGTTTTGTTTTTTTGAGACAGAGTCTCGTTCTGTCACCCAGACTGGAGTGCAGTGGCACGATCTTGGCTTATTGCAGCCTCCACCTCCCAGGTTCAAGTGATTCTTCTGCCTCAGCCTCCAGAATAGCTGGGATTACAGGCACATGCCATCACACCCAGCTCATTTTTGTATTTTTAGTAGAGATGGGCCATGTTGGCCAGGCTGGTCTCAAACTCCTGACCTCAGGTGATCTGCCCGCCTCAGCCTAGTTGCTGGGATTACAGGCGTGAGCTACTGCACCCAGCCTCTTTTCATAGTTTTATCCCCCATATAGTTTAGGTTTGCCCCATTTGAACTTCATGTATGTGTAAGATATGTTCTATCCTATGTGTTCCTCTGTGATTTGCATCTTTTGTTCAACTTTGTGAGATTTATTTAATCTGTTGTATGTTACAAAATCCTGGTCATTTCCATTGCTATATAATATTCCAGTTAGGAAATTCTTGACACTTTTTCTGCTGTTGATGAGCATTTGGGTTTTTCAGTGTCTGGCTATTTAAACAATGCCACTTTGCACACGTTGGTGCTTACATCCTGGGACACGTGTACCAAGTTTCTGCAGAACACTTTCCCAGGATGGAATTGCGGCATCCTGGTATGTGCACATCTTGGCGTCCTGAATGATGCTCTTGAGTCTGGTGTTTGGGGCACCTATTCCTCCACCTCCCTATGGGTGGATGTAGGTCTTTGTCAACCTGGAGTGTGTGATACCTCCCCCACCCCACCCCTGTGGTTTATTCCACATTGGTTGGACGCCTTTTCAGATATTTACTTCTGAACTCAGCCTGAGGTTACCAGATCCTCTGGTTGAGGCTCCACCTCTGGGTGTGCCCCGGGCTGCTGGAGAACAGACTCTCCCTGGAGCTCCATCTATCTGTGCAAGGGAACAGGGGTCAAACTCGAGTGTACAAGCTGCTCTGGAAGATGCAGCCCAGGCCTGGCTGGCCCAGGGCACTGGTCCCTCCCCCCGGCTTCCTCCTCCAGGAAGAGGTGTGCACACACACAGGCACGTACGTACACATGGGCAAGGCTGACCCAGCCCAGGCTGCAATCATGACAAAGACCAGGCTGCACTTAATGTTGTCACCACCTGCCCCACCCTTTCCCACAGCACTGGAACTCTGGGCCCAGGCTCCTGCCAGCCCTACCTGTCTGGGCTATGGTTGGTGAGAAACAAGGAGGTGCCAGGGCCGCCAGACCACCCTGCCTGCCTACTTTCTGCTGTGTCCAGGACTCATGGCAGTAGGAGGCCAAACCCACACTGTGGCCTGGGCTGTGTGCTTTGAGCTTCACTTCCCTTCAGCACCAGAACACGGTCTGGCTATAGATGGCTCCCAGGAAATACAGAAAAAATGGGTGAATGAATGAGTGACAGGGTGTCTTGTTCCACACAAGACACAGTGAGTGGGAGCGGGGGTGGCTCCTGGCTGCAGGATGCACACTGCCCTCACCCAGATAGCATCTGCCCCCAACACCCCACTCTTCCCTGGGGGACACCGGGGCCCACCCTGCGCTGCCTTTGTCAGGACCCCAGGTCAGGCAAGCCACACCCTACCACTCCCTTCAGCCAGTGTGGCTTCAGGTCACCAAGCTGGGGCAGGGTCAAGGTGGCCACGAGGGGAGAGGCCGGGACACAGTCCTCCCTGATTTAAACTCTGATCTCAGAGTCCATCCAGTCCAGCTCCTCCAGCTGCTGACCCAGGACATGCTTGATGTCTTCCACCAGCTGCTGCACCTGCAGAGGCGGGTCGGGGAGCGAGGGTCGGCCCAGCAGCCTTTCACTCTGGTCCATCACTCCTGGCACGAGGAGTGCCCCATCTTTAGGCACCACTTACAAAGCCCAGAGCTTGGTTCTGAGCACCAAGAGGAAACCCTGGCGATGGGGATCCAGGCCCTGCACCCCCGACAATAAGCTCACAGGCTAGAAGAGGAAACTGCCGCAGTAACCACCCTGGACATCCCTTAAGGCCACGCCTCCCGAGCAAGGCTGAGAAGGCTGGGCAGGGGCTTTGTGGGGTGGGTCACCTTCCACTGACAGACCAGGTAGGCTTCCTGGAGGAGGAGGCCTGCGGAGGAGCAGCCTGGAGCCTCAGAATGGGCTGAGCCCTTAGCAGGGCCTGGTGCTACTGGCTGCAGGTGCATGTGTAGGGCTCCCTATGCTAGGACCATGGCCTCGGGAGGAATCCACCCTCTCAGTTCAGCACCAGCCTCCCAACCCTAACCCAGGGCAGCCCACCTTGGCAGCTGAGAAGTGTTCGTGTACAAAGAGGGCACCAAGTGCCATGCCAAAGTGGTGGTTGGCCTGGCACAGGCAGACCTCGGCCAGCTCCTGCGGCTGTGGCTTCCCTCTATCTCCCGTGCCAGCTTGTGCAGCGCTTCATGGAATGGCGGGGACAGGTGCTCACTCAGGACCACCACCACGCGCCACACTAGGTAGTTGTGCAGGATCCTGGGGTCACGTGAAGCCGGTGAATGTCCAGACAGATGTGCATATGGGCCACCAAGGGCACTACCCCCACCTGTGCCCCCCAGCCTGTGGCTGGACCCAGGACCCAGACAACCTCACAAAGAAGGGACAGGGGGTCATCCCAGACAATGCGGAGCAGCGGGGAGAGCCAGGATGTCAACCTAGGGCTTGGATTCCTATTCCAGTGCTCAACAGCTGCCTCCCTCAGTGTGGCTACCTGACACAGGTGGAGGTGGAAATCAAAGCCCACCCAGCAGACAGGTCCTGGAGGCTGGTGGACAGGGGCTGGCCGATCTGCAGCCATCCCTATGGGGTGCGGAGTGGATCACCTGCTACACTTTGTCGCCAGCACTAGCACCTCCTCTTCCTCCGAGAACCAGTAAAACTCCTGGCACGGGTCGATGCTGGCATCCAGGTTGGCCGCCAGGAAGCGAACGGGCGCGAAGGCCTTGCGCTAGGGGCAGCCCTCGGGACAGGCGCCACCGCCCGCCGCGATCGACCCAGGTACTTGAGCGCCAGCAAAGCCCCCAGGATGGCGCAGAGGCTGGCGGCGAACACCAGCCCCGACAGCAGGCTCACTTCGCGCGGGTTCCAGCGCGGCAGCCCGGCCCGGGCCCCGCTGGCGCTGCTTCCTGAGAGAAGCCTGAGAGGCAGAGAGGTCCCGCGCACGCCCCCAGTGTCTCAGTGACTCAAATACTTGACCTCCTGGAACTCGTCGTAGTGCGCCCTCAGCGAATACCAGGACTCCAAGGCGCGCAGGCCGCCGCGGTGCAGCCCTGGGCCACCTGGGCTACCGGATGCGCGCGGCCGCCGGCTTCCTCATGGGCCACCGCATGGCTCCAGGACGCAGCTGCGAGAGAAAGAGTCAAGCTCAGGAGGCGCCGCAGCCCGACGGGGCTCCCGGGCACCACGAGGAGGGACGCGGGTCTGGGTGCAGAGGCCTCAGCTGCGGACCTCATTCACTGCAGAAACCAGGGACGAGGAGGGCTCGGCGGGGCCACGACCCCCGCAAGCACAGTGGAGGCTTCTCCCCTGTCCCCTCCTGCACACATGTGTCGGTCCCTAGGTTGGGAGGGCCCTGATGGGAAGCGGGAAGGGCCGGGCACGGGGCCTGGCGCGTAGTGGGCCTTCACTGAAAGGCCGTCCCTCTTCCCTTCGCCTTTCTAGTCCAGCCAAGGCCGGGCGGGGTGAGAGGGAAGGAGCGGAGGCTGGAGTGAGGTGTGGTAAGGGGCGCGTCTATATGCGGCACTCTCAGCTCTCCGCGCTGGACCCAGACAGACGTTCCACAAAGTGGCCAAAGAACCAAACTTCGTCCTCGCAGAAATCCGCAGGATCCACCACTCCGCTGGCTCCTTCTACTCGGTGGTCCGACGGCCCAACCGCCCCTTCCTCACCGGCGCGCACCAACACCCCAGGGTCGCGGATACACAGTCCGCTCTCTGGACGGCCCCGATGGAGAACCGGAAACCGGCTCAGTCTCCCCGACCTTCGTCTCTGTCTCCGCCCGGGGCCAATCCCGGCTTCAACAAGTTCTCCCCAGAACCCAAACTTGGGTGAAGTTTCACCCCCTCGCGGGGCGCGGGCTGGCCAGGTGCGCCCGGAGTCCTGGAGCCGCGCCGCTCAGTCAGTGGAGACCGAGAGCCGAGCCCCGGAGCCGCAGCTTCAGCCGCGAGGACGTAGATGAAGCCAGGAGGCTCCGCGCAGCGGCCGCGAGGGCGGCGGAGGTGGCCGCTACGGTGGCCACTTACACGGCGGGTGCGCGCCCAAGGCAGGACCTGGAGCGGCGCAGTTGCCTGAGTCTCCCAGCGCCCGCTGCCTCTTCTGCCGCAACCCCGCCCGCCCGCCGGCCCGAAGGAGGGGTCGCGATGGCGGCTCCACCCTCCTCCGCTCGCCTCGCGCCCACCTCCTTCCTCCTGCGACCCTCGGGCCACCTGGCAGCTGGGCGGCAGCGCGGACGTGGGTCGGCGGCCCCGGAGTCAGGCTCCGTGCGCGGGTTGCGGTCGATGACTCGGGGTCCAGCCGTGTCCCAGGACAAGCGAAGGCAGCGGGTACTCCCGGGAGGAGTCTCCTCCGATCCCAGGTCCCCACTCGGAGCTGCCCACCAGCCGGCTAGAAAGGGGCTGGAGCTACGCAGCTGGGGGCCGTCATGCCTCAGCCCACAGCCCTGGAGCACCGCCGAGAGGACTCCTCCTAAAGGATAAGGGGGCACTGATGGAGTGCCTGGGCTGCCGGCACAGCGCCTGCGCGGAGCGCACCTTCACCAGGGTCCTTGTCCTCCTGGGGAACCTTGTCCAGGATCAATGCTCCCCGGGGGGTCTAGGCTTCTGGTTGGCCTCGCCCCTTCCCCCAGCTCCTGATCCAGGGAGAGCAACAGAGAGCCCTGCCAGAAGAAGGCCCGGGGCTGCGAGTGCGGTCCCCATGGCGCCAATGCGTAGTTGACCCAGAGCACAGCAATCACGGCCTATGGAAGGTAACTTGGGTTTAGCCTTTGACCACACAGTCCTGGTCACCCTGCACAGACTGTCTTTACTGGGGGCTCCGAGGCTCAGCTCCTTGGCTGTCCTGCAGTTTCGCCAAAAGGGAAGCAGCCAACCCTCCGGCTCCCTCACTCTTTTGGGGTCCCCATCCCTAATTGCTAAAGTGACCCCTTGACTCACAAGCAAGAGAATGACAGGCCACAGCAGTGCCCAGCTAAACCCAGCCAAGCCCTGAGTGAGGCAGCTGGATGCCCAGCGTAGGTGGGGGTAGGGGCTGGGGGCAGTGGGGGCGGAGGCTGCCACCAGAGCTGCCTTGGAGAGAGAAGGCCCAAGAGGGTGCAAAAGGCAGAGGTGAGAGGTTCGGAATCCCAACCTCCATCTCCTCCCTGAGGAAGGCAGATCCCAGACAGTTTTGCCTGTGAACATTGTCAGAAACCAAATGGAGTCACTTTTCCTAAAAACTCTGACAAATACAGGCAGGAAAGGCCATGAGTGGAGAGTCCTCGGGCACAAAATCTGATAAAAAAACTATCACAAAAGACTGCAAACAACCACTTGCACAAAGGCCATGGCAACCTTCACAAAACATATATACACTTTCGCAAGGACATCTGCCCAGCCACTGCCTGTCCAACCTCAGACTGGTGCCACCCATGTCAATGATTCTTGCAGCCAAGAATAATTATCACAGAACAATCCTGTGATTCTCCTTTTTCCTGTAAAAACACATGCAGACACATACTTGAACACACATGCACATGCACATGCTCACACACATGCACATATACACTCACACGTACATGCACACATACATGCATATACACACGTGCACACCCATACACACACACACAGGGTGGCTCCCCCAAGGGACCTCGTCATACCTCAGTTTGCCCACCTGTAAAGGGGGTGATTATAGCCCCTACTGCATGACACTGCCGTGGGGCTCCGTGAGTCAGTACCTGGAGGATGCCTAGGACGGGGCCTGAACTAAACCTGTATAGTCCCACGGGGAGCTGAGTGGAGAAGGTGGACTTCAGCATGGAGAGCGGAGGGGGCAGTGTGGAAAGCCAGGGAGCCTAAGGGTCTGGGTGCCTGTCACCCAATAGGAAGCCCCAAGGGGCCCATGGGGAAGAGGCACCGATCTCCTCGTGGCTGGTAAGGGAACAGGGCTGAGGCCAGGAACAGGCCAGCAAGAGCCTGTGGAGCCAGTAAGTCTGACAGCCAAGGACCCTCAGGGCACCAGCCTGCTGAGGACCCCAGGCCACACTCAGGCCTGGGCAAGGGACTGACCTGGGGACTCCTTGAGTTTTCTGACTATATGGAGCTCACCAGGGAGGGAGGTGGTGGCTCCTGGATTCATTGCCCAGCTCAGAGCTCAGCGAGAAAACTCCCTCTTGGAACAGACTAGAAAGAGGCTTGCATGAGGCCCAGCACCCAGGGGCTACGCTGTCGCGTGCAGGTGTCTGAGGGGTGGGGACTTCCCCATCCTACTCCTGTGGCTCATGGCCCACTCTGCCCTGCCCTCTTTGTAACTGCATCAGATCAATCTGGTTCAACTTGTATGTAACAAAGTTGTGAGTTGTTTTTCAGTTGCCGTGGACACTGAGGTTGAAGTTTACATACCCTGAGCATGTCCAGATAACGAAGCATGCAACCACTGGGGGGCCAAGGAGGGGGGGTACTGAATTAAGAAGTGGACATCCAGGATCCAGTGCGACAGAGCTGTGGTGCCATCCCATGGCAGAGTCCAGTCAGATCATGCGCCTCGACATTACCCCACTGGAAGATCCAATCAGATCGCACCTCATTTCCCTCTGCTTATAGCAGCTGAACCAGCCGCCAGCTTGGTGAGACATTGCCTTGAGAGCTGTCCTGCTGTTCTTACTTGTTCCAAGTCACAAAACCCCCTTGCTAAATCCTCCTTGTTGTGGTCATTGGGTTGGTACCTGCCAGGCAGTGGAACCCACCCCTTGTGTGGGTGACAAAATTCTGGTGACTCTGATGGGACTGGGACTTGGGTCCTGTGTTAGTAATTTTGAGTCGTTATAAAGAAACTCTCGAGGCTGGGTAGTTAATAAAGAGAAGAGGTTTATTTGGCTCAGTGTTCTGAAGCCTGTACAAACATGGCTTCCTGATGACCCAAACACCTCCCACCAGACCCCACCTCCAACACTGGGGATCACATTTTAACACGGGTTTTGGAGGCCACAGACATCCAAACCATGTCAGGTCCTGAGCCCAAACTGCTCAAAGGCTCCCTCTGGGTGAGGCAGTGGGTAACACCAGCTCACCCCTGCTGACTCGCTCACATTGCCTGAGAGGGGTTGGGTGCGGTTCCCAAGGACCTCTCTCTTGGCGTCCAGGCTGCCAGGCTGCCATTTGGACTGTAAGCCAAAAATAAAATTCTAACCCCCCCGGCCATCTGAATGGACCCCTCCTCTTTGCCAAGGGCATTCCAAAGTTAACCTGAAAAACTAGCTCTGGCCATAACGGAAGGTGGGGTTGGACATGCCTCATTACACTCACCTCCGTTTTGGAATTCAGGAAAAGCCAACCAGCATTAACATCAACACAGACCTTAAGTCTGATGAGAAACACTTATAGTCTATTCTCTCTGAAGCCTGCTACGTGAAGGTTTCATCTGTGTGACAAAAAACCTGTTATTGTAACCCAGACATTCCTATCTACTGATAATAACTCTTGCAACCAGCTGCCAATCAGAAAACTGTAAACCTGTGTATGACCTGGAAGCCCCCTGCTTCAAGGTGTCTGCCCTTTCAGATGGAACCAATGTCAATCTTACGTGTATTGATGAATATCTCATGTCTCCCTAAGTGTATAAAACCAAGCTTTGTCCTGACCACCTTGGGCACATATGGTCAGGACTTCCTGAGGCTGTGTCATGGGAGCATCCTGAACCCTGGCAAACTAAACTGTCTAAACTGATTGAGACCAGTATCAGATACTTTTGGGTTTATAGAGCCGGCCTCAAAGGAGCAGAAGTGGCCACCGGGACCTTCTATCTGTGCTCCTCCGGGCCAGTAAGTGGATTCACCCTGTGGCTGACTCTAGGCAGCACTCTGGGTCTAACAACGGGGTCTCCGCACCGCAGTAAGTGCAGCACACCTCTGTTTTCTGTTTCTTCTCGGTGCTTCACGCTCTGGGGGATTGAGAGACATCCCTGGGCTGCACCACGGCAGTCTGGATCTGGCTAGCTGACAGTGGGACTGCTTTCAGGAATTAGAATTTTTTTAGAGACATGGGTTTTTCACAGGAAGCCAGTGGCTCTGTCTCCCAGATCCCCATGCTTGCCACAACTTGGGTCACCAGAAGCAGAAACTGGCATTTGATGCATAAAAAGAGTTGAACCAGGTGTGGGCAAGAATCGTGGGATCTGTGGCACCACCAATCCCACTTCTAAGTCCTGGGCAGCTGCCACCAGGCCCCAAATAAGGACCCTAAGCTGTGGGGAGTGTTGATCATGGCAGGACACCAGAAGCACCAACGATATGGAAAAACTATAAAAAGAAGAAGGAGACGGGGGAAAGGGGAGAGGCTGATGCCCCAGTTGGCTGAGATTGCCCTTAAGGTGTTTAACAGCTGTGACCAAGTCCAGGAAGGACAAAAGCAATCAACACAAGACAACGAACGATCTACATTACTTACCATGGTTCCTGGCTACCAGCCAGGCCTCCCAAAGTGCTGGGATTGCAGGCGGGAGCCACCATGCCCAGCCTGAGTTTTATCTTTAAAGAAATAGAAAGCAATGTTTTAGTCAAGCGTAACTTGCTTCTATAGTCTTGGTTTTTCTTTTCTGTTTTCTTTCTTTTTTTTTTTTTTTTTTTTTTTTTTTAATGACGGGGACTTGCTCTGTTGCCAAGGCTGGAGTACATATTGTGATCAGAGCTCTCACTGCAGTCTCAAACTCTTGGCCTCAAGCAATCCTCCTGCCTCAACCTCCCAAGTAGCTGAGACTACAGGTGTGCACCAGCATGCCTGGCTAATTTTTAATTGTTTTTGTGACGGTGGGGTCTCTCTGTGTTGGCCAGGCTGGTCTTGACCTCCTGGCCTCAAGCAATCCTCCTACCTCAGCCTACCAAGATGTTGGGATTACAGGTGTGAGCCACCGTGCCTGGCCTAGTTTTCCTTAATGTGTCTAAATTGTTTCATGTAACCAGGATTTCCCATGCTGTCGTTCAATGTATTCCCCTGCTCAAGGTAATTAGCCTAGGAAACGAAGATTGCTTAGGAGCACTGAGGGTTAAGGTTTTCGCATGCATGTAACTTCTGTATTCCTTTTGAAGTCTTTTGACTGTCATTCTGGTTAAATGAGTAACTATTATTTAGCAGTGACCTAGGAGTTGTTTTTTCTTGTTGTTGTTGTTGTTGATTTTTAGACGGGGTCTTGCTCTGTCACCCAGGCTAGAGTGCAGTAGTGCGCCACCATGCCCAGCTAATTTTTGTATTTTTTGTAGAGTTTCACTATGTTGCCCAGGCTGATCTTAAACTCCTGGGCTCAAATGATCTGCCCGCCTCAGCCTTCCAAAGTGCCGGGATTACAGGCTTGAGCCACTGTACCCGGCCTAGCAGTGACCTATGATTCTGTTGAAGGAAACACTTTGAACTTTTTGACAACTTTGGCAGATTTCCCTGGAATCCAAATCCTAAATTAAGCCTTTTGTCCTGAAATTAACTTTGAGATTTTTTCAGGTGGGTCCCCTGGAGAGTCTCAAAGGATGTCTCTCTCTTCTTGGGAAGATATTAAATGATTAGGCTTATTTGATTAATAATATAAGAAGGTTTGTCAAATAAGAAATGGTCGTTAACTTTCTTTCAGTGTGTTATCAAAACATGTGCAATTGCATGAGATTCCTAAAATACTGACATGTGTCATACTGCAATTATTCTGTGCGCCACAGAAATACCAAAATGTTCTTGTCAGTTGTAAACTCTCATCAGATCTTTCACTATGGCTATTCTGGGGTTTTATCATCCACAGTTTATTTATTTATTTTTTAGTTTTTAGTTTTTAGAGACAGAGTCTTCCTCTAGACCCCAGGCTGGAGTGCAGTGGTGCAATCTTGGCTCATTGCAACCTCTGCCTCCTGGGTTCAAGCGATTCTCCTGCCTCAGCCACCCTAGTTGCTGGGATTATGGGTGCATGCCACCATGCCCGGCTGATTTTTATATTTTCAGTGGAGACGGGGTTTTACCATGTTGGTCAGGCTGGTCTCGAACTCCTGACCTCAGGTTTTTTGCCCATCTCGGCTTCCCAAAGTGCTGGGATTACATCATTAGCCACTGCGCCTGGCCCATAGTCATTTTAAATTCTTCTCTGGAAGTATCTGCAATCACCTATAATCCAAAACTGCTAACCAAATTAAGCAAAACACATGAAATTAAGTAATTGATAAGGATGATGTTTACATTACTTAAATGTTTTGTTTTCCAGATTCAAGTACCTTTTCTGTCATAAACTATTTATAGTTTGCAATCATTTGGTAATGCATCCTTTGTGACTATGGGTGAAAGCATTTGCTTTTTCTCCCTACTTGATTCCTCCAAAATTCAGAAACTATTTGTGAATATTCTTGTTTTTAGTTATATAATTTTAGTAAAAATCTGCTTTCTTTTGTTGCAGTTGAGACAGGGTCTCACTCTGTCACCCAGGCTGGAGTGCAGTGATGCTATTATGCATCCTGGGCTCAAGTGACCCTTCTGCCTCAGTCTCCCGAGTAGCTGGGACCACAGGTGTGCACCACCATGCCCTGCTAAGCTTTTAAAAATATTTTTGTAGAGATGGGGGTCTCACTACATTGCCCACGCTGGTCTCGAACTCCTGGGCTCAAGCAATCCACCCATCTCAGCCTCCCAAAGTGCTGGGATTATAGGCATGGGCCACTGAGCCCAGCTTCTCTCTCTTTAAGAGAAAGATACAATTAGAAGCATCCGTTATATCACCAAGGTTTGGACTGGACGTCATATTTAACAATGTGCATAAAATGTCTGGCTTAAAGAGTTCCCAGCCTTACAGTGAGTGAATGAAAATCGTTACTTCCAGGCAGGCCTAAGAACCTTAAGACTGTAAGGTGAAATCTAAAGTCGGCCTTGGAGCCGGCCGTGGTGGCTCACACCTGTAATCCCAGCACTTTGGGAGGCTGAGGTGGGTGGATCACATGAGGCCAGGAGTTTGAGACCAGCTTGGCCAACATGACAAAACCTCGTCTCTAATAGAAACAGAAATTACAGCCGGCAGCAGTCGTTCACGCCTATAATCACAGCACATTGGGAGGTCGAGGCAGGCAGATCACCTAAGGTCAGGAGTTCAAGACTAGACTGGCCAACATGGTGAAACCCCATCTCTACTAAGAATACAAAAATTAGCTGGGTGTGGTGGTGGGTGCCTATAATCTGAGCTACTCAGGAGGCTGAAGCAGGAGAATCGCTTGAACCCAGGAGGCAGAGGTTGCAGTGAGCTAAGATTGTGGCACTGCACTCCAGCCTGGGCAACAGAGCCAGAGTTGGTCACACACATACACAAATAATAAAATAAATAAATAAATACATACATAAAGTTGGCCTTGGTTTGGCTTCCTAGCTGCTGGAGGCTCTAACCCTGAGCTTTTCTACATGATTGATGTGGAGAGAAAATGTTAAGCTTCTAAGGAAAGCGGAGTCCAGTGGCGATTAGACCATAACCCTGTGCATTAGCTGCACGTCCTTGTTACCTGCCTGTAAACTGGGTTAGATCCTAAGTTCCTCCAGTATCTGGTCATAACTAAATCCCGATGGAGTCTGTGGCCCTCTTCCAGTCGAGACTAGGGATGCTTCAGATCGTTCAGGGGATTTTCCCTTCTTAAATCTGACCAACTAGGGGACCTCAGTCAGAACTGGGGACAAACTAGACCTGCAGGACACTGCGGTCCCCTTGTCTTAAAGCAATGGAGGCTATCTCTTTATTTGTAAGAGCCACAGAGAAGAAGCTGCGGGGTCCCCTCTCATTGTCCGTGTTCCACTCTGTCCGGCTCTCAAATCGCATCACAAGCCGCCTGGCAAACTACAAAGTTCTGTCTGTATCCCACCTTACCTCACCATCACTCCATGGGCTTGCTTCTTCCTGCCACTTTCTCTCTTTTTTTTTTGAGATGGAGTCTCGCTCTGTCGCCCAGGCTGAAGTGCAGTGGCACGATCTCAGCTCACTGCAAGCTCTGCCTCCCAGGTTCACGCCATTCTCCTACCTCAGCCTCCTGAGTAGCTGGGACTACAGGCGCCCGCCACCACGCCCAGCTAATTTTTTGTATTTTTAAGTAGAGATGGGGTTTCACCATGTTGGCCAGGATGGTCTCGATCTCCTGACCTCGTGATCCACCCGCCTCGGCCTCCCAAAGTGCTGGGATTACAGGCGTGAGCCACCGCACCCGGCCTTTCCTGCCACTTTCAACGCTCCCTCCTGGAGTGCGGAACCCATCCAGATGGTTGGGGTGGTCCCCATCCACCTCCTGGGAAGGGACTTCTTAGAAACTTGCCAGGCCCACATTTCCTTCTCCCCAAAAGAAGGAAATAATACTTGAGTTATCCTTGCCAGATTTGGCCACAGAAATGGCTTTTACTGAGATTTCCATCAACACAGCCCTGCCATCGTGTCCGGAGTTGGTTCCTTCTGGCCGGTTCGTGGTCTTGCTGATCAAGAATGGAACCGCGGACCTTCGCGATGAGTGCTACAGCTCTTAAAGATGGCAGGACCCAAAGAGTGAGCCGTAGCAAGGTTTATTGTGAAGAGCCAAAGAACAAAGCTCCCACTGCATTGAAGGGGACCCAAGCAGGTTGCCACTGGTGGCTGGGGGGATGGCCAGCTTTTATTACCTTATTTGTCCCTGCCCATGTCCCTATGCTTCTAAAATTTGACCCAGTGCCCAGCTCAGAGACACACTGCCTTGGAAACTGTCCCTGCTGGTTCCCTGTTACAAGTAATAAAATGCCACTGCTAAATCCTCCTTGGTTATGATCACTGGGTGATCATTGCATGACACTGATATTGAGGCAGGAGAATAGGGTCTGGAGACAGGGAACCTAAGGCTGTTTCACACCGACATCCTAGAACTAAATTGAAGGGAGAACCCTAACTTTCCATACTTGAGTAACAGAAGGACCAGAGGCTACTCCCTTTGCAAACCCCCAACCTTTTCTGCTAGGCAGATGGGAAATTGGCTGTCCACAACCAATCAGATTGATTGAAGGTCCAGTCTTCGTTGGCAACTTTGTAACTTCACTCCAGCCTCTGAATGGCTGCTGTCCACAACCAATCAGACTGATTGCTGGCCGGGTCTTCGTTTTAATAGAAGTATAACTTTGTAACTTCACCCTAGTCTCTGATTGGTTGAACAGGAGTGTGACCTTTGTAACTTCACTTCAGCCTTTGGTTCGCTGCTTTCTGCAACCAATCAGACTGATTGCAGGCCACCATTTCATTTACATGAGGTGAGCATAACATGGCCATTGGGAAACTTCTAGAGGATATTTGGACCCAAGAAGATTCTGTATCTGGGCCCTTGAGCCGCTGCTCGGTCTGCTCCCAAACCATGTAGTATACTTTCCTTTTCAATAAATTCCCATTTTCATTCTTTTGTCACTTCATTCTTTCTTTGCCTTGCTGGGCATTTTGTCCAATTCTTTGTTCAATATGCCAGGAACCTGGACAACTTGTAGTCACAACCCTCTACCAGTGACAATATAGTTTAGATTTGTGTCCTCACCCAAATCTCATGTTGAATTGTAATCCTCAGCGTTGGAGGAGCTCCCTGGTGGGAGGTGATTGGATCATGGGGCAGGACTTTCCCCTTGCTGTTCTCGTGATAGCGAGTGAGATCTCACAAGATCTGGTCATTTAAATGTGTGCAGTACCTCCCCCTTCTCTCTCTTCCTCACTCTCCGGCCATGGAAGACGTGCCTGCTTCTCCTTTGCCTTCTGCCATGATTGAAAGTTTCCTGAGGCCTCCCCAGCCATGCTTCTTGTACAGCCTGTGGAACTGTTAGCCAACTGAACCTCTTTTCTTATAAATTACCCAGTTTCCGGTGTTTCTTCATAGCACTGCAGAACGGACAAATACACTCACGGAGAGACAGAATCCACCTGCTGTGTGGTAACATCCTGACCCAGCACATCTGGGGCCCAGCACGTCTCCATGGGGCGGTGGGAGGAGCATTAACAACAGAGGCAGCACCTGGCACCTTCTGCAGGTGATGGGAAGACCGAGAGCAGGAAAAGCAAACATGCCTGAGGGCAACTCTGAGACAAGAGAGGGGCCAGAGCCGGATGCAGCTGGGAGGAGGTGGCCTTACCAGAGTTTTGAAGAGTGCACGGGAAAGTGCACAGAGCCCAGCCCAGTATGGCAGCTGTGCTCTCATTTCCTTGCAGCCTTTAGGGGCTACCTGGCTGGGGTGGTGGCCCTGCTGAAGAGAACCTGCCCCTAGAGGCCATGGGGGCAAGAGTGTTTGGACGAAGGGAGGCAAGATGGTGCACTTCCGGGTTCTTCATCACCAACTTTTCCCGCACGTGCGAAAATGCAGCCGGCGCCCGGGAAGGTGCAGACCAACCAGGCATGCGCCAGGTGACGTCAATCCGAAGAGACCAAGATTTACCTGGTCGCACCTGTGGAACGCCCCCCGACACGCCCGTGCCCCGCCTATTGCCCTCCCACTCCTAGAAAAGCTGCTCCTGGCAGTCTGCCCCCATCTGCTACCTGCAGCATCAGAAGGACATGAGGGCAGCAAACAGCCCCTGCAGCTGGCCTCAAACATCATGGCCAAGGCTGTGCCTGGGAAGTGGACTCTCTGTGGTGCCAGCTCCCTCCTCAGTGCCCTTGACCTTTGTCTGGGTCCCTGCTTGATGTGGCCCAACTGGCTGCGCCAGAGCTCCACAGGCGCTGTCCTGACTCCCAGCCCCCCAGAGGGAGGGAGAGGCTGAGACCGCACGGGAAGCAGAGACTCAGCCACACCAAGGGCCCCGGCACGGTGGGCCTCTCCTCCAAAGCCTCACCAGGCTTCACATTCAAGGTCACCAAGAGTGCACTTGTTCATTGTCGAGGGCAGGGGTGACTCCTGGGACTGTGCTGGGGTCCAGGGAGGACAGGTAGCGGAGTTGCCAGGGAAGCAGCTTGCCTGAGGTCTGTGGTCATGGCAGGGGCTTCCGCAGTGGCCCCGCCCTCTCCCTGTCCCCTCCCTCCTGTCCTTGTCCTCGTGTTTACTGAAGACCATGAGAAGGGATGTGGAGAGCCCCTGCAGGAACTCAGAGCAGGAGCCTGGCTCAGCCCCAGAGGCCCGCAGACATTCGGTTCCTAAACCCATAGTGGGTGGGGCATGGGCATAGGGGAGAAACCGGGCTGCCCTGCACAGCCCTGCTCCTTCACCCTGCCTGCCTGGTGGCCTCCTTAGCCTGCAGCCTCAGTGCAACCCGCTATGGGGTCATGCTGCCCCCTGCTGGCCACACTGCAAAATGCAACCCAGGGTCGACCTGGAGGCTACAGGCGTCCTTCTTCCCCCAGGCCTGCAGCTGGGCTGAAGGGAAAAGGGGGCACCAGGGAACAGCCCGGGTGCACCTGCCCAGGAGGATTGTCCGACTGCATGGGGAGAAAGTCCAGAACCGTGCCTGGCACATGGTAATCTTTGTGGAGTGAGAGGGCAAAAGTATGCATGATTGTGTGCATCTGAAGCATTTCAGTGCTGACGGCCTGACCGAGGGCAGATGACAGATCATGTCAGATATTTCTCCAGCAGGAATGGCTGCATTCTCCTGGCTCACCTGCCAGGGAGCTCAAAGGCGCCCTTGCCCGGGAATCCGACGGCAGGGAGTCACCAGGTCTGCGGTGCTCCTGTTCCTCAGCCCTGAGAATGGGGTGGGGACAGACAGGGCAGCAGCAGAGAACACAACAGGGTGTGAGGGGGCACGCAGTTCCCATCGAGCATCTGCATCAGGACTCCAGGGCTGTTCCAGGGATAGCTGGGCCTGTGGGAAAGCCATGGTCGCCCGCCCCCGCCCCCGTCCCACCCCACCCTGAGCCACCTCCACCAGCCAGGAGGGGCCAGGGCCCTTCATCAGCCTCACCCAGTCATCTGGGGAACTGGGCCACCGCTGAGAACAAAGCCCAGATGTGTCTGGGAGTGGAGGCTGTGCCCACCTCCCCCGGAGACTTGCCCCCGACTTAACCCAGGGCCCAGCAGGGGCTGGAAGGGAAGTGGAGTTAGGGAGCCCAGCAGGTCACCACCAGCTGCGCCCTGGATTCCAGGGCCCGTGTGCACAGAGTAATGGGAGCCGGCTGTCTGTCTGGCCAAGGGCACAGGAGGGTGAGTGTGTACAGCAGCCGGGGAGCAAGGGAACCAGCGAGACACACAGGAGTGACCTTGGACCTCTGCAAGGAGCCCGTTCACTCGCTCCCAGGCAGCAGCACTGGCCTTGACACCCAGCCCTGAAAGGTCAGAGATCACAGGGCAAGCAGCTTCAGGGGCTTGTGGCCCCAGCTGGGCCGGGCTGTGTGCTGGTCCTAGAGACACTAGGTGTCTCCCCCTGGCCCAGCCCTGCCTCCTGCCCAGCACAAGGGCGTTTGGAACTCAGACCTCTGTGTCTCAGCCCCTGGGAGGGTCAGGTGGTCAGAGATGAGAAGGGCCAAGTCTGGCAGGCTGGAAACTGCCTCTCGGCTGCTGTGGGGTGAAGTACTGGGGGGCACAGAGGTGCTGGGCTGAAGTGTGGCTTCAGCTGGGCGGGATCAGCGCCAGAGGGCATGAGGACAGCCCGGACCAAAAGTGGGCCTGGGCCCAAGAGGAAGTGCCAGGAGCCTGAGGCCCATGTTGCTAAGGGCAGGGGATGCCATCCTGGGCTTTCTTGCCTGCCACCCACTCTGGCCAGATCAGCCAATGGGCTTGGCCTCCTTGAGCAAAGACCCACAGGCTCCTAGGTTTCCACTGTGTCTCCAGCATACAACGTCTGCAGCCCCTGGTCCCACACGGCCACAGGCCTCGTCCTCTCTCTCCTCCTTCCTGGGCTAGAGTGGCAGCCCTGCCTCATGCTGGGGAGAGGTAGACCAGAGACCATTCACCTGGTGGTGCCCAGCAGTGACTCAGCAGCAACGGGACATGGGAGGCTCGGCTCCTGCCCGCTGTCCTGACAGTCAGCATGGGGTCCACCTCAGCCTCCTGGGGGATCCCAGTTACCCAGTCCTCAGCAGGGTGGGCCTGTCCAGGCCATTCTCAGTCTCGCTGTCTTGAGGGCATCCGGGAGGCCCAGACAGGCCAGATTTGTCTCCTGGAGAGAGGCATGGGCACCTGTGGGTCCCCAGCCTCCTGGCCTCCCCTTGAGTCCCCTTATGCAGAAAGGGCCCTGGCTCCAGGCTTGCCTGGCTTTGGGAACTGTTTTAAAAGGGACATGAAGAAAGAAGCCAGAGAATGGTCCTTGGCCACTCTGGATGGAGTGTCCCCTGAGCAGTAGGAAGAGAGCTGTCCCTGCCTCAACTCCTACACTGAGTGACTGTTGATTCACAGTTCTCTCCGAGGGGGCGTGGGCCTGTCCTAACACTGGCTGAGGAGCCTGGCTCCAGCTGGCCCTGGGGTCTGCAGGTCACACCACCTGGCCCCTGTGCCTGCCTTTGAATTTCCTAACATCCAGAGTGCCCTGGGAGTACAGTGTACAGCCCATTGTGTGCAGTAAACGTGGTGTTCCTAACCTGGAGCTGGGCAGAAGAGGAAGGACAGAGTCCCCCTGAGGACCCTCGGGGCTCTGTGTCCTGAAGTTCAAGCCTAGGTCACCCTGCTGTGGGCCCAGCCCTGCCTGCACTGACAGATGGCACCAGCAGGGGGCGCAGTGCTCCACTGCCACCGTTCCCTGTCCCCACCTCAGTGCAGTCAGCCCTGGACGCCCTACCGCCTGCTCACCTTAGCACACACAGCCACAGGCCCTCCCAGCTCCAGCCCCTGGCCCCTGGTCACTCACCTGCTGCTTTAGCCGGAGGTGGCCTGGCAGGGCCTCCCTGAAGCTCCCTCCAGCCAGGCAGGGGTGGGCCCGGGATGAGGGCCAAGGGCCACCTCCAAACAGTGAAGCCCTCCAGGGTGGGAGGGCAGGCAGCCCCCTCTGTGTCCCATCCCCCTTAGTCCTGGCGAGCCCTCCCCTGCCTCCTGCGGTGCCCCCTGCCCTCATCTGTGTCCCCTGGGCTCCCTCAGCACTGCAGCCTCCCAGGTGGGGTTTCAGGACCCCCAGGGCCTCCCAGCTCACCCAGACCCCCTCCTGTGGCTCTGCTTTCTGGCACCACCTTCCCTCCCTTGGAGACAACCACAGTGGGGAGAAGTGGGGCTCTGCCTGCCCCTCTAATGCAGGGATGCTGGCCTTCTGGGGTCCTTTTGAGAACTTGATGAAAGCTATGAGTTTATACCCAAGAAATTCTCTGGCACCGTTTTCACCAACATCGTTCCCTGAAGGTGGAGCCAGGCCCCAGGGTTGCATTTTGTGAGCCTTGGGAGCTCTCAGGATGCGTCAGGGACATGTGGCCTCTGACTCCCTCAGCTCTGCCCTGACCCAGAGCATTCATCCTGGAGCAGGCCCCGTTGCTGATGGGCAAGCAGAGGCTTCCAGAGGCTGAGGGAGGGGCCTGGGGTCCTGCTGCAGGGACCAAGACGGAGCTGCGCCTCAACATCAGCCCCTGCCATCCTTGTCTCCTCCCAGCCGGGCTCTGCACAGGTCATCAGTGTCTTCAGCCTGGTGGAGGGAGTCCTGCGGGCAGCCATGGCCCTCTGGTATAGTGCTGTCCTGAAGTGGCCGGGCACCCAGGGCCACCTGGGCCCCGAGGAGGAGGAGGGGGAGGACTGAGGACCGGGCCCTGCTGGCTTTTAGAAATAGGAACTGTTGACACCAAGGGGAATTTTTAATTCTGTTTTTAAAATGTTTAAATTTTTCAAATTTAAATTTAATGTTTTAAATTATTAAATTTAATTTAAATGTTTTTAAAAACTCTGTCACCCAGGCTCAGGGTATGGTGGTACCATCGCAGCTCAAGTAGTTTCAAAATTCTGACCTCATACCATCCTCTTGCCTCAGCCTCCTGAGTAACTGGGGCTGCAGGCCTGTGCCGCCATGCCCAGCTGTTTTTGGGTTTTTGTTTTGGAAAAATGGGATTTTGTTTTGTTGCCCAGGCTGGTCTCAAACTCCTCAGCTCAAGCAATCCTCTTGCCTTGGCCTCTCAAAGTGTTGGGATGATAGGTGTGAGCCTCTGTGCCTGGCCTGTTTTTATTTTTATTTCTGGATTTTATTTTTTGTTTGCCTCTCAGTTTTTAAGCAAACTGCAAGGAAGATGGTGGGGCTAGAAGGAAGGCTGAGGCCTGGCCAGCAACGGCCCAGCACCCCCCTGAGTGGCCAACCCCCCTTTTCCCCGCACTGCCTCCTCTGCTGAAGGAATGAGGCCTTTTCAGCAAATCCATGTCAGGGAACAAAATCAAGTGCGGAGTGCCATCTGGTGTGTGGGGTGCCTCTGGGAAGCCTGGGCAGTGGAATGCCCCTTGCACCCAGGGCAAGGGACCCAGCTCAGGCTCCACCCCTCACTGCTGAGCCGATGTCACCGCCTGGAACCTTCCTGTCAGTTCCAGCACGATCCAGAGTCGGCTACGTGGCAGATTGATGCCAGAGTCTCATTCTGCCTGATTAAAAATGGAATTAGTATGCAGGACTGAGAGTGCCCCCGTCACCCTGATGCATGTGACTGTGTCCAACCCTGCCCCCGCTTCCTCCTGCACCAGCTCTGCAGGGCCTGGTGGGGGTCATGGGTCCTGCAACACCCTCTCCCCCCAGTTCCTCAAGCAGCACTCTGTGAGGCCCTGTGCCCAGCTCTGGTGTGAGTTGGTGCCCTGGCAGCGCTAAGGGAGACTGGACAGAGAAGCTGGCCTGGGCCTGGTGGAGGGGAGGAGGGCCCTCCAGTGCCTTCCCAACCAGGAGGGGAAACCGGCTCCTGGTGACACAGCCTGGCCCCGTTGCCCACCCAGTGTCCCAAGCACCCACGGATCCCACCTGCCTCGGGTCCCGGGCAGAGCTGGCCGGCCACGGGGCAGTCCCTTCCCCAGCCAGCCCGACCCCAGCCTGCGCTCCTTCCCCCTCCGTAGGGGAAGCTCCGTGGCTTGGCTTCCCCGAGAGCTGCCAGAAACCAGGATGAAAGCCACGGTGAGCACAGCCTCTGTTCCCCGCACCATTTCCCGGGGTGTCGGGATTAAGAAGCTCATTTGATCTGGTTACAGTGAATTTTCTTCAAAGAAACAATCAATAGGGTCCCTTGTCAGTGCCTCGCAGCGCCTGAACGACAGTGACTGGGCACGGCTGCCTTTGTTCTGCCACCGTCAGACGGGGCTGGCTGTGGGAGGCGACCAAAGACATCCCCGCACCTGCCCTCGGAGCCTTTCCCTCCGCCAGGGCTCAGCCACCTCAGGCGGCCTTCAGTCTGTGCATCCTGCCACCCCCGAGACATCCCAGAGGCCACGGTCACCCCATCTGTTCCTGGCCCCAGAATCTTTTCTTGGAGCCAAGTACCTGCAGGGACAGACAAGCGAGGGTCTGGGGGTTTGGTGCTGGGGTGTAGAAGACTGTGGGGTGCTGCCCTGGCCCAGGCAGCCTGACTGTGAGAGCCCCAAACAGGAGACATCCCAGCCCCTTCCCCTCCCCTCTACGCTGTGGCAGTGGGTACTGTTGATGTGTGGCACGTTCTTGGATTGTGCATTTCTCTGATGAACTGCATCTGTTGCCAGTAGAAAGATGCTAACATGTCTTTGGCTCAAGATTGACACTGCTCTTGGCTCCGGTTGGGATGTCAACTTTTGCTACAGTGCAGTAATGGTTAAAAATAAGATTTTGGAATTTATTAAAATATTTTTGGCTGGGCGTGGTGGCTCACACCTGTAATCCCAACACTGGGGGACCCAGGCAGGTGGATCACCTGAGGTTAGGAGTTTGAGACCAGCCTGACCAACATGGTGAAACCCCATCTCTACTAAAAATAAAAAATGAGCCGAGTGTGGTGGTGGGCACCTGTAATCCCAGTTACTCAGGAGGCTGAGGCAGGAGAATCACTTGAGCCGGGAGGCAGAGGTTGCAGTGAGCAGAGATTGCGCCATTGCACTCCAACCTGAGCGACAGAGCAAGACTCTATCTCTAAATAAATAAATAAATAAAATTGAAAACTTGCCAATAAGTGAGTGAAACTCTTAACTTGAACAGGGTCCCTAAAGCTAGCCCAGTTTTGGCCATGTCTGCAGTGATTAATTTGTGTTTCATTTCAAAAGAATCCTCAGGCTCCACAATGTGGGGATGGTCAGTGTGTTTCCATTATGTGTGAGCAAAGGACAGTAGCATGTGCATCCTGGGCAGCATGAACCATTTCTCCCATCCCCGGATGTCCTGTCACTTGAGGGATTTTCCTCCCCAGAAACAGAAGCTGGATCATACATAAAACAATGAGAAGATGCAGTACCTGGTCTCCCCGAGTATTTCCAACAGGTTCTAGGTCTCTGAAGACGCGCCTCTCCGCTCTTTGAAACTGTGGAACTAAGTTGGACATGGTGGCATGAGCCTGTAATCCCAGCACTTTGGGAGGCCAAATGAGGCAGGGGGATCACTTGAGGCCAGGAATTGGAGGCTGCAGTGAACTTTGATCCCACCACTGCACTCCAGCCTGGGCCAAAGAGCAAGACCCCGTCTTCATACACACACACACACACACACACATACACGTATATATGTGTGTGTATATATACATATACGTATATATGTGTGTGTATATATGTATATATATACATACACACACATGCACACACACACACATATTTTGCTGTAAGCCAAATTCGTGCCATTGCATTCCAGCCTGGGCAACAAGAGTGAAACTCCATCTAAAATATATATGCATATATACACACAATATTTTTATATTTAAACTTTGAGGCTGGGTGTGTTGGCTCACACCTGTAATCCCAGCACTTTGGGAGGCCGAGGTGGCCGTATCATTTGGGCTCAGGAGTTTGAGACCATCCTGGCCAACATGGTGAAACCCCGTCTCTACTAAAAATACAAAAATTAGCCGGGCGTGGTGGTGCGTGCTTGTAATCCCAGCTACTCGGGAGGCTGAGGCAGGACAATCGCTTGAACCTGAGGTGGAGGTTGCGGTGAGCCGACATTGAGCCACTGGACTCCAGCCTGGGTGACAGAGTGAGACTCTTATCTCAAATTAAAAAAAAAAAAAGAAGAAATAAATACATTTTGAAACCAGAGGACCAAGTTCTGTTGAAGACCTGGAAATTCCAGCAGGCTGAATATCAGAGCAATCACCGTGGTCGGCCCTTTTGAGGTGTTGCTGAGAACCCACTCATCTGTGGGTGTTGCAGATTTACTACACTCAGATAAAGCCAGTGTTTCTGGAGCTCCTCCGGGAGAAACTGGCAGAGTTCAAAGCCCAGCCAAAGACCTTAAGAAATCATAAAGGGAACATGCGCTTTTCTGGCTGTTAGTGTCCTCCAGCACCTGCCTGCCTCTGGATGGAAGGACAGCTCACTGCTTAGTATTTCACAAGCTCTTGCTTCATCCACCAGCTCATCCACTGTTGGATGTGTCACTGAAGCCAACCTGTCCTGGATCATAGCGACCTCTTAACCCAACAGTTCACAGCTTTTTACATGTCCCTACCTGAACATCCAAAGACCCCGAAAAGAACTGTGGACCGAGTACTCCTTACGCGCACCCTTTGAGGGACCACGAACTGTGGACCGAGTACTCCTCATGTACACCCTTTGAGGGACCACGAAGCCCCCGTTTCTATTGGGCGTCCCAGATGGGCTATCCCTTACCCTTCCCGAAAGAAGGCAAGCTCCTCTTCTCCCTTGGTGGTGAGCCAGACAGCGCTCCACCTGACTGGCAGATAACGAGCCAGGGAGTCCTTCGGGCAGGCGTGGCTTTGCCCGGATGTAGTAATAACCGAACTGATCCCTGGTTAGAAAAGACAGCCGTAGTGACTGCTGCTACCCGAGACACAGATCTGTGCTCCTGAGAGCTGCCAAATGGCGGCTACTATGGCTGCCCAGCGAGTCCCTAGACTCCTTAGCTGGAGTAGTTTTATTATTACTATTATTATTATTATTATTATTATTATTGAGACACAGTCTCGCTTAGTCACCCAGGCTGGAGTACAGTGGAGCAATCTCGGCTCACTGCCACCTCCGCCTCCTGGGTTCGAGCGATTCTGCTGCCTCAGCCTCCCATGTAGCTGGGATTACCGGCGTGTACCACCATAAATACCCTGCTGATTTTTGTATTTTTAGTAGAGATGAGGTTTCACCATACTGGAGAGGCTGGTCTCAAACTTCTGGCCTCAAGTGATCCACTCACCTCAGCCTCCCAAAGTGCTGGGATTACAGGCATGAGCCACCATGCCCAGCCTGGAGCAGTTTTAGATAACTGCATAGCTGTGCACCATTTGCCTGCTGAACAAGGGGAGTATGTGGAATCGCCAGCTCGTCTTGCTGTTCCCACAGTAACGCATCAACTGAAGTAGACATGCATGTTGAAATGACGAGACAGCAAGCTTCCAGGTGGCAGACACTGCTTTTCAGGGGTCGTTGGGTTTTTTTGTTGTTTTGTTTTGTTTTGGCAGGGTCTCACTCTGCTGCCCAGGCTGGAGTAGAGTGACACAGTCTCAGCTCACTGCAGCCTCAACCTCCTGGGCTCAAGCAATCCTCCCACCTCAGCCTCCCAAGTAGCTGGGACTACAGGCATATGCCACCATGCCCAGCTGATTTTTACATTTTTTGGTAGAGACAGGGTCTTGCCATGTTGCCCAGGCTGGTCTCAAAGTCCTGGGTTCCAGCAATCAACCCACCTCAGACTCCTATAAAGGCGTGAGCCACTGCAGGAGGCCAAGGCAGGAGAATTGCTGACATATCCAGTTTCTTAGAAAAAACATTTAATAGAGACTTTCGAACAGAAGCTGTGTCTGGTCTCAGGTGGCGATGAGGCAAGATGGTAGCTTTACCCCCGCAAGACCGAGGGCCACGGGGGAGGGGCGACCTCAAAGGGATGTGTAGGACAATTGAAGTATGATAACATCAAAGTTGTTTTGTCCTAAGGGCAGGATTTACAGGAAGTAAATCCTGCCCTTAGGACAGGGCAGGATTTCTCCTTGTGTTTCTTGTGCAGGATTTCTCCTGCACAAGAAACACGACATGAACGGGAAATCTCAGAGGCCCTCCGAGAACTGGCATTCATCAACCGGGTGGATCAGCCCCCAAGATGGAATTGCTTTGACACCCATACCACCTAAAATAATCTGGAGTACTATTGACAGCTCATGTGAGACTTCAGTTCTTGTCTTCTTAGCTTAAAATAATTTAAACAAGAGACGCAATAGCAAAGGAGATGTGGCATGCAATAATTTATTGCAAAAGAAAAAGAATATCTTGAAAGTGAAGTGCAGAACAGGCAGAGAGAAGAATTCAGGGCGGGCTGCTCATAAAGACCAGACGGCAAAGGTTGGCACTAGGGAGACTCCCTTTATGGAAATCTTGCATGATTATTCATGAGGGGATGGGAAGAGGTGTTGCTAGTAAGCATGTTCTGGGTGGTCCTCTGGGCGCACATGTGAGTAGCTGTACACGCTCGTTCATGCGTCGCATGTCTCATTAGCTTCTTAAATCTCCACCCAGGGTGTGCTTTTTACTATTATGAGCAAAGGGTCCGTTTGAGGATAGGTAAAATCACAACGCGCATGTTCTCTAGAAAGAAAAATCCCCACTGAAGATAGCTGTGCTTGAATGAGCTGAATTACAATTCGAATGCTGAGGCTTATTGTGTTGACTGTGTGGTCACCAGGCTTGCTGCATCCCGAGAACATGGTCACTTCCTTGATTACCTATCCTGTTTCAGTACCACCCTTTGGAAATATGAGCATGTCACATTTTGAAAAATACTGTCTGAGATGAAAATGGAAAACGCAGCGGGAACAGTTGCATCTAATCTGGATCAAATGGCAAGCTTGTTCCTTCCTTTCCTTCTTTCCTTTTGAGATATGTCAAACATTAAAACTGCATAAAACAGAAAGATATGGCCTGAAGAAGAGTTACAGGATTGAACGCCAAAGTAATACCACTCAGATCAAGAAATTGACTACGGCCAGGATCTCCCCATATGTACCCTGCCCCCCCATTCAGCCCCCACTTCTTCCTTCCCCACCAAAGGGACCCATTGACTTTGTGTTGTGTGTGTGTGTGGTTTTTTTTTTTTTTTGGAGACAGAGTCTTGCTCTGTAGCCCAGGATGGAGTGCAGTGGGGGAATCACGGCTCACTGCCTGCAGCCTTAACCTCCTGCGCCCAAGCAATTCTCCCACCTCAGCCTCCCAAGTAGCAGGGACTACAGGTGTGTGCCACCTTGTCCATTTAATTTTTGCATTTTTTGTAGAGATGGGGTTTCACCATGTTGCCCAGGCTGGTCTGGAAGTCCCGGGCTTACGCCTCGTCTCCCAAAGTGCTGTGATTACGGGTGTGAGCCTCCACCCCCAGCGCGGCCTAAATTTTTTGACACTCCTTTTCTTTTAATAGTTTTTGGCCAGGTGCAGTGGCTCACACCTGTAATCCCAGCACTTTGGGAGGCCGAGGTGGGTAGATCACTTGAGGTCAGGAGTTCGAGACCAGCCTGGCCAACATGGTGAAACCCTGTTTCTACTAAAAATACAAAAATCAGCCGGGCACCGTGGCTTATGCCTGTAATCCCAACACTTTGGAAAGCCAAGGCAGGTAGATTGCCTGAGGTCAGGAGTTCGAGACCAGCTTGGTCAACATGGAGAAACTCCATCTCCACTAAAAATGCAAAATGAGTCAGGTTTGGTAGCAGGTGTCTGTAATCCCAGCTACTGGGGAGGCTGAGGCAGGAGAATCCCTTGAACTTGGGAGGCAGAGGTTGCAGTGAGCAGAGATCTCACCATTACACTCCAACCTGGGTGACAGAGCGAGACTCCGTCTCCAAAACAAGTAAATAAACAAAAACAAAAAAATACAAATACAAAAATTAGCTGGGCATGGTGGCAGGCGCCTGTAATCCCAGCTACTCAAGAGGCTGAGGCAGGAGAATCGCTTGAACCTGGGAGGTGGAGGTTGCAGTGAGACGAGATGGCATCACTGCACTCCAGCCTGTGGGACAGAACGGGACTCCATCTCAAAAAAACATAAATAAATAAATTAATTAAATAAAATAGAAACAGGGTCTCGCTATGTTGCTCACTATGTGGTGAATTTTGTCAGGCGCCTGAGCAAGACTGGAGACCAGACACACGCCAATGTCACTTGCAGAAAACAAAGGATACTCGTCCACATTCAAAGTCTCTGATGACAGCCTGGCCACATGGGGATGCGTGGCCGCCCTGCCTCCTACCTTCATGCCAGAGTCACCTGTCATAATGTCTGGTTACAGCCCTTCCTCTGAGACCCAGGGATTTCCAAGCAGAAGCAGGTCTCCCCGGCTGGAGGAAGATACAAAGCCTCCATTCCTGGGATTCTTGGTTGCTGTTACCTGGGGCAAGGGGAGGCCCAGGCTGTGGCGTGTATTCTCTGAGGATTGGTCGTCTTGGTCCTTCTGCTCTCTGGGAAGGAAGGGCTGGTCCTGTAGGGCCACATCTGGATCCCTTAGCACCCTCTACCACCTGGTGCCCTTGGAGATACCAAGCTCTGTGCAGTCCAGACCATGTTCCAGCTCAGTACCCACCTTGCAGGTATGTGCCACCACGCCTGGCTAATTTTGTAGTTTTTAGTAGAGATGGGGTTTATCCTTGTTGGTCAGGCTGGTCTTGAACTCCCAACCTCAGGTGATCCACCTGCCTCAGCCTCCCAAAGTGGCCGGACAGGGCTGAATTCGCCCCCTCACCAGCTACCGCCAACCACGGATGAATGGCTTCTGCCTGCCTCCTGCCCTCCAGATCTTACCAGGGCATCTCACTGGGAAATATGGTGACAGCCCTTGCCACTCAGGGGACAGCATGGCAGGGGCTGGGAATGAATGTTGTTGCCAAACGACAACACCCAGCTGGGCCCAGTGACTCACACTTGTGATCCCAGTGGTCTGAGAGGCTGAGGCGGGAGGATCACTTGAAGCCAGGAGTTTGAGAGCAGCCTGGGCAACATAGTGAGACTCTACCAAAAAAAATTTAGCTAGGCTTGATGGCTGGTGCCAATAAGCCCAGCTACTGGGGAGGCTGAAACTAAGGTTGAGGCAGTGAGCCATGATCACGCCACTGCAGTCCAGCCTGGTGACAGAATGAGACCATGTCTCAAAAAAAAAAAAAAAAAGAGGAAGGTGAGTGCAGTGGCTCATGTCTGTAATCCAGACACTTTGGGAGGCTGAGATGTGAGGATCCCTTGGGCCCAGGGGGCTCGAGACCAGCCTGGGCAACATAACAAAACCATGTCTTTACACAAAAGAAAAAATGAGTCAGGTGTGGTGGCACATGCCATTGGTCCCAGCTACGTGAGAGGCAGAGGTGGGAAGATAGCTTGAGCCTGGGAGGTCAGAAGCTGCAGGGAGCTGCCACTCAGCCATCGCACTCCAACCTGGCTGACAGAATGGCGCCCTGTCTCCAAAACCAAAACAACTCCCACTTGAAAAATAATCGTGGGGATGGCTGCAAAAGCTCCTGACTGGCCTTGAGTTTGGAGTGAATCAATGAATTAATTAAGGACCTGCCTGTTAGTGAGTCTCCTCTGAAATTTAGCCCAGAAATGTCGTAACTCAGCAAGATGGAGCAGGAGGTAGAGGGAACTAAGGGGGCAACAAGCGGGAGGCAGGAAGGGTCCATGAGGGTGACATCTTCCCTGAGAGCCCCAGGACGACCAGCGGGAAGCCAGGCGGGTGCAGGCAGGAGGACTCCAGAAAGCTCGGCGTGAGGGGAAGTCCGTGGGGGTGGTGTGGAGTGGGGCAGGGAAGGCAGAGGCTGGGCAGCAGGTAAGGTCCCCTGGGTTCTGGAGGCCAAGTCTGGGGCTCAGGGCGAGCAGGCCTGAGTGCGGAAGGGGCTGCTGTGGTTGGGCTGGGGTGGACTCTCCCCCACCTGCGCCATCCAAACATTAGTGCGAGTGCATCCACACAAACACCTACACAATCACACACAGAATGTGAGCAACGGGCAGGACTGGCTCAGTGTTGTCAGTGTTGTCACCATTGGACCCACAGCTGCCCACAGCCCTAGAGCTCTGGGCCCGGATTCCTGCCAACCCCACCTGTCCAGGCCAAAGCCAGATGATGCAGCAAGGGGGTGCCAGGGCAGCAAAGCCCCCCAAGTGCCCCTTTCCCACCAGGCTCAGGCTCCTGGCACCAGTAGCTGAACCGAGGCCCTGGCCCGGGCTGTGTGCTTCCAGCCTCCCCTCCTCTCCACACCAGAACAGAGCCTGGCCCCAGCTTCTGGGAAATATAGAAAAAAAATGGGTGCATGAATGAGTGACAGGGCGTCTTGTTCCACACAAGACACAGTGAGCAAGGGTTGGGAGAGGGGCTCTTGGTTGCAGGATGCACAGCACACTCACCCAGATGGCATTTGTACCCAAAACCCCACCCTTCCCTGAGCGACACCTGGTCCCACCCTGAGCTGCCTTTCTCAGGACCCCAACCCCAGCCTGACCCAGTCCAGCCGCACCCTGCCACTCCCTTCAGCCAGTGTGGCTTCATGTCAAGAGGCTGGGCGGGGTCAAGGTGGCAACAAGGGGGGAAGCCGGGACACAGTTCTCCCTGATTTAAACCCAGGCAGCCTGGAGTGCAGCTCATGCTCCATACCCGGAATTCCTGCCACACCACTCTCCTGCTGCCCTCCAGGCAGCCGAGGCCCTGGGTGCTGCTGCTGCTGCTGGGCCTGAGGCTACAGCTCTCCCTGGGCATCATCCCAGGTACTGAGGCTCCCCAAGCTGCCCCTACACACACACACAGGGCACCCCCCAGCCCAGGCTGACCTGATCTTTGCTCTCCCCCTGGCCAGTTGAGGAGGAGAACCCAGACTTCTGGAACCGCCAGGCAGCCGAGGCCCTGGGTGCCGCCAAGAAGCTGCAGCCCATCCAGACAGCTGCCAAGAACCTCATCTCTTCCTGGGCGATGGTGAGTGAGCAAGGCCTGTCCAGCCCCGCAGCCCTCACAGCCCCGGCGCCCGGACCCTCGGTGGTTCCAGGACAACCCTGGGGCCCAAGCCTCACACATTTCTGTTCCTTCAGGGATGAGGGTGTCTACGGTGACAGCCGCCAGGATCCTAAAGGGGCAGAAGAAGGGCAAACTGGGGCCTGAGCCCCCCCTGGCCATGGACCGCTTCCCATACGTGGCTCTGTCCAAGGTAAGGGCTGGGCCACCTTAGAGTCTTCAAGCAGAGAAGGGTATCCTGGCTATGGAGTGTGGTAGGACGGAGGGACCCTAAACAGCCGGGCCTCCAGTTAGGAGCTGGGGGCAGTTGGAATCCCAGAGGACACAGATCAGGGTCTGTGTGTCTGCCCCAGAGAAGAGCTCAGTGTCTCTGTCCCCAGACATACAGTGTAGACAAGCATGTGCCAGACAGCGCAGCCACAGCCACGGCCTACCTGTACGGGGTCAAGGGCAACTTCCAGACCATCGGCTTGAGTGCAGCTGCCCGCTTTAACCAGTGCAACACGACACGCGGCAATGAGGTGGTCTCCGTGATGAATCGGGCCAAGAAAGCAGGTGAGCTGGGGCCCGCTGCGGGATCAGGGCCAGGTCACAGACCTTGGTCACATATCTTGACCTCTGTCACCCTTAGGGAAGTCAGTGGGAGTGGTGACCACCACACGGGTGTAGCACGCCTCGCCAGCTGGTGCCTACGCCCACACGGTGAACCGCAACTGGTACTCGGACGCCAACATGCCTGGCTCGGCCTGCCGGGAGGGCTGCCAGGACATCGCCACGCAGCTCATTTCCAACATGGACATTGACGTGCGACCCCAAGGCCAAGGGTTGGGGCTGGGCAGAGAGTAGCAGGGGACACCAGCTCAGACCCCGGCAACCAACAGCCTGATCTGGGTCAGCAGGGTCTGAGGGTGGGGTTGGGGGCATAGAAGGTGCAGCCCAGGCCGGGCCACTCCCACAGCCTTGGGGAGGGGAGCCAGGGGCTGTGCAGGAGGAAGTGGCACAGGGCCGGCCAGGCCCCAAACCCACGTGCCCCATCCTCTGTTCCCAGGTGATCCTAGGTGGAGGCCGAAAGTACATGTTTCACATGGGGGCCCCAGACCCTGAGTACCCACGTGACTACAGCCAGGATGGGACCAGGATGGATGGGAAAACCTGATGCAGGAATGGCTGGCGAAGCACCAGGTGATGGGGGCTGGCCGGTGCAGGAGGCACAGCAGGGGAAGGGCAGAGGTGTGGGGCTCAGGGCTGTGGGCTGAGGCCTGGCCCTCTCCCTCCCTGCAGGGTGCCCGGTATGTGTGGAACCGCACTGAGCTCATGCAGGCTTCCCTGGGCCCGTCTGTGACCCACCTCATGGGTAATGAGCCCCTTCCTGCCCTGGCATCCCTCAGATGGCACCTTCTGAACCTGCGTACACGTCTGCCAGCACCCTCCCACCCGCCGCCTGCCAGTCACCATGGGACCCCTTGTCCCACAGGCCTCTTTGAGCCCGGAGACATGAAATACGAGATCCACCAAGACCCCACACTGGACCCCACCCTGATGGAGATGACAGAGGCTGCCCTGCGCCTGCTAAGCAGGAACCCCCGCGGCTTCTTCCTCTTCGTGGAGGGTGCGTGGTGGCCCTGGGGAGTGGGGGTTGGGGTTTGGAGCAGGGCAGGTTCAGCACCACCCCTCTCTGGCCTTCCTGCAGGCGGTCGCATTGACCATGGTCATCACGAAAGCAGGGCCTACTGGGCACTGACTGAGGCGGTCATGTTTGACGACGCCATTGAGAGGGCGGGCCAGCTCACCAGCGAGGAGGACACGCTGACCCTCGTCACCGCTGACCACTCCCACGTCTTCTCCTTTGGTGGCTACCCACTGCGAGGGAGCTCCATCTTCGGTAGGCCTGGGGAGAGTGGCAGGTGCTGCTGCATCAATTACGTGGGTGAAATCTGAGCCTCAGTCTCCTCCTCTGTCAAATGGTAGTAATGCTGGCACCAGCCCTGTAGGGTCTCCTGAGGACTAAGCCCCTGACCAGGCAAAAAGTGGCGGTGCCCAGCACGTGGGTGGCACTCCACAGCTGTGTTCAGCTCAACCACAGGGACCCCTCTCTCTGCAGGGCTGGCACCTAGCAAGGCCCGGGACAGGAAGGCCTACACGGCCCTCCTATATGGAAACAGTCCGGGCTATGTGATCAAGGACGGCGCCCGGCCAGATGTTACCGAGAGCGAGAGTGGTAAGTGCCGCGGGGTCGCCCCCTGAGGGGGATCAGGGTGCCAAGGATGGGGAACTGGCGGAAAGGGGTCACCTTCTGTCTGCCTGGAACTGAACCCTCCTACCGGAACTGAACTCTCCTACCAGGGAGCCCCGAGTACCGGCAGCAGTCGGCAGTGCCCCTGGACGAAGAGACACACGCAGGCGAGGACGTGGCCGTGTTCGCGCGCGGCCCGCAGGCGCACCTGGTTCATGGCGTGCAGGAGCAGAACTTCGTAGCGCACGTCATGGCCTTTGCCGCCTGCCTGGAGCCCTACACGGCCTGCGACCTGGCGCCCCCCGCCGGCACCACCGACGCCGCACACCCTGGGCTCTCCGCGGTCCCTGAGTCCCTGCCTCTCCTGGCTGGGGCCCTGCTGCTGCTGGGGACGGTCACTGCTCCCTGGGTGTCCCATCCCTGGGGCTCCTGCTTCCCCATCTCGGAGTTCTCCTGCTCCCCACCTCCTGTCGTCCTTCCCGGCCTCCACCCCCGAGTCATCACCACCGGAGTCGCCACACAGATGTCCTGCCATGGAACCTTCATCTCCTCCTGCGCCCTGGGGACTGAGCCCATGACACCAAAGCTGCCCCTTGGCTACTCTTGGACTCCCTGCCCCAACCCCAGGGACTGCAGTTTGTGCCCTGTGGCTGCCTGCACCCCAGGAAAGAAGGGAGCTCAGGCCGTCCAGCCCCCACCTATAGTCCTTGGGTACCAGGCAGGCTCCCTTTCTGGGGAAGAGAAGCACCCGGACCCCGCACCCCGCTGACCTTCTCTTCAGTCCTTTAATCACTTGTGGGACTTGAGGACTCGGGAGCTTCAGGACGCCTGGAGAAGCGTGGCTTCCTGCCACCCTGCCAGCCAAGGAGGCTGCTGGGGTGGGGAACCCCAGGGGGATTTTGATACAGCCTTCAGCTGCCCCGCACTGAGCTAATTCCACACTCCTGTACCCCTCCAAGGGGCCCTCTGCCTCATGGCAGAGGCTTGCCCCAAATCACTACTCAGATGTTCCACACCTCCAAAAGCCAATTTCAGCACCCAACTGAGATCCAAGGAGCTCCTGGGAAGCCCTGGGTGCAGGACAGCAGTCGAGAGCCAAAGGTCCCTCCCCGGACATCTGGACACTGGGCATAGATTTCTCAACAAGGAAGGCTCCCCTGCCTCCCCAGGGCCTCCGCTCTCCTGGGAGACAAAGCAATAATAAAAGGAAGTGTTTGTAATCCCAGCACTTTGGGAGGCCAAGGTGGGCAGATCATAAGGTCAGAAGATGGAGACCATTCTGGCTAACACGGTGAAACCCCTTATCTATGCGCCTGTAGTCCCAGCTACCCAGGAGGCTGAAGCAGGAGAATCGCTTGAACCTGGGTGGCAGAGGTTGCAGTGAGCCGAGGTCATGCCACTGCACTCCAGCCTGGGCGACAGAGCGAGATTCCGCCTCAAAAATAAATTAATTAATTAAAAAAATAAATAAACAAGTAAGAAAAGGAAGTGCTAGTGTAATGCCAGTACTGCTTCCTAGGAGAAAAATCGTGAGTGCCTGTGGGCACAGTGTCTGGAGGGGTGGACAACGCAGGCCAGGAGGGGCTGCTGAGGAGCAGATGATTCAGCAGGAGACCTGAACAGAGTGGAGCTTGAGCAAGGCGGCACAGCAGTGCAAAGGCCCTGGGGCAGTGCCAGCAGGTGCTCTGGGAGGCCAAGGGCTGGATTAGAGGGTGGGTGGGTAGAGGGGTAAATCTGAGAGGTCAAGAGGGTGGAGAGCATGGGGGAGGGTGAAGTCTGAGTAAAGGGATGTGGTTGGAGGTCTTTGAGTAGGGCTGTGACCCGCCCTAGGTGGAAAATGAGTACTCTGGCTGCTGCCAGAAGAAGGGTCTTGTCTTTTGGGTGGATGGTGGGGGTGCTGGAGGGTAGTAGGTAGAGGTGAGAGCTGGGGAAGGAGCTGACTCCAGGTGTTTCTGACCTTCCGAAAGCATTCGGGAGCACCTATCCCAATACAGCCATGCTTGGTGAGTACCACACCTGCCCCAAGAGAACCTTGAAAAGAATTTTTTTTTTTTAGGCAGTCTCACTCTGTTGCCCAGGCTGGAGTGCAATGATCTTGTCTTGGCTCACTGCAACCTCCTCCTCCCGGGTTCAAGTCATTCCCCTGCCTCACCCTCCCAAGTAGCTAGGGGTTAACAAGTGTGCACCACCACGTTTGGCTAGTTTTTGTATTTTTAGTAGAGACGGGGTTTCAGCATGTTGGCCAGGCAGGTCTCCAACTCCTGACCTCAGGTGATCCGCCCACCTCGGTCTCCCAAAGTTTGGGATTACAGGCATGAGCCACGCGTCTGGCTGAAAAGAATTAAAGGTGAAATCAACCACATTTTCCAGCAAATTTTACACTATTACAAAAAAGACAAAAATTAGCCACGCCTCGTGGCCCATGCCTGCGGACCCAGCTACTCAGGAGGTTGTGGTGAGAGGATCACCTGAGGTGAGCAGTTTGAGACCAGCCCAACCAACATGGTGAAACTAAAACTAAAACTGGTCTAAACTAAAACACGGTCTCTACTAAAACTACAAAATTTAGCCGGGCATGGTGGTCAGCACCCAGCTACTTGGGAGGCTGAGGCAGGAGAATCGATTGAACCTGGGAGGCTGCAGCGAGTTGAGATCACACCACTGCACTCCAGCCTGTGCAACAGACCCAGACTCTGTCTTATGAGAAAAAAAAAAAAAAGGCAAGCATTTTATGCTCACTAGAAATATTAGTATGATTGAATGTGTCCTTGCACATGAAAATTAATTTAACATTGTAAAATATCTATTTGGCAGGCATGGCGGCTCAACACCTGCAATCCCAGCACTTTGGCAGGAAGATGGGGTAGGATCACTTGACTTCAGGAGTTCGAGAATAGCTTGGACAACATAGTGAGACCCCGTCTCTACAAAAACAACAACTGAGCCCAGGGAGGTTGAGGCTGCAGTGAAAGAAGATTGCTCCACTGCACTGTAGCCTGGGCGACAGAGCAAGACCCTGTCTGGAAAAATACATACATCTATTTGAGGACCTGGCTCTCTCAGGACAGTTTTTTGTTTTCAATTCTAGGTTTTAGTGGCTGTCATAAAAACATGGGAGGTGAACAGAAGGTAGACACCACTAGCTGGCCTTACTAAATCATCACACTCATTGTTACATTCCATTCACCAAATATGCAAAGATTCTGGTAAAATCCAGCTAGTATATTTCTATCTTCCCAGTTGTCAGTGGGTTAGGAAGTTCCTCTTTCTAACCAACGCGGAGGTGCTGCATGTTTAGGTTTTGCATGAGCGCTCACACCCAAGGACTTCTATATTTTAAAAGTGAAGACGTTTTAAAAACAGATTATTCTAGCCAGGCGTTGTGGCTCATGCCTGTAATCCCAGCTTTTTGGGAGGCTGAGGCAGGTGGATCACTTGAGGTCAGAAGTTTGAGACCAGCCTGATCATCAGGGTGAAACTCTGTCTCTACTGAAAATACAAAAATTAGCCAGGTATGGTGGCAGGCGCTTGTAATCCTAGCTACTAGGGAAGCTCAGAGAAGAGAATCGCTTGAATCCAGGAGGCAGAGGTTGCAGTGAGCCGAGATGGCACCATTGCACTCCAGCCTGGGTGAGGAGAGTGAAACTCCGTCTCAAGAAGAAGAAGAGGAAGAGGAATAGGAACAAGATGAAGAAGAGGAGGAGGAGGAGGAGGGGGAAGAAAAAGATTATTCTGAAATTAGATCATTCTGTTCTCAAGCTTCCTTTTCCTGTGTAGGTATGTTTATGAGTCCAATACATTGTTTACCTCAAAATCAGGTGTCAGAGAAAATATTTTCAAACTTCTGCTCAAAAATATGCTCTTTCCTTAGCATGAGTTTTGTTTTGTTTGAGACGGAGCTTCGCTTGTATTGCCCAGGCTGGAGTGCAGTGGCGCGATCTCGGCTCACTGCAACATCTGCCTCCTGGGTTCAAGCAATTCTTCTGCTCAGCCTCCTGAGTAGCTGGGATTACAGGCAACCGCCACCACGCCCGGCTAATTTTTGGTATTTTTAGTTCCAAAAGTTGATGAGTCGACCTGCTCCCCGCATAATTTCAAGGTGGTCACGTTAGGGTCACCACTTGCAGCTTATAGCTGCTGTGAACGCTGAGAGTGAAGTACTCAGACAATTCCGGCTGAGCAGGGCAGGGAGCAGCTCCTCTGAAGAGTGCTGCCCCAAAATCTGTCCGCCAAGTATTTATTAGAGGGCTTGTTAAAGTACAAACATCCATCAGATGGGTTTTTGCCGTGGGGTCCTGAGGCACACATGGCCTTGTAAAAGCACTCAGACCACATTCTTAGAAGGCTGTTTTCAGCGCTCCTTATCACACATTCCACTCCTTGTCCTGTTTTCAAAGTCAAGGAGTTACATTCTCACGCACAAACAACGTACACACAGTGCCTGAGTATTTTTCCATGCCTCCAGCTCAAATGCACCCCCCACATCTCCCCTTTCTTTAATTCTTAGAGCTTGCTGGTTATCTAATGCAAGGTAAGCATCTCTCCTTCTTCCCTGGTCATAAATGCTTTGGGCGGCAGCACAGAGCCATTTACAGAAGCCTGCAATCAGTTACAAAAAATAATATAGCGGTCATCACCCAAATGCGTATGTTTAACCCAGGAAACCCAGTATTCGGGTTCAGTCATTGAAAGCCTTCTTGTAATTGCCGAAGGGTATTTGTTTGTAATTGCTGTGAGACCATTCTTCAAGTTGTTTCTTCAACTCGACCTCAAATGCTTTGTACACAAGCTTGAATATATTGCCGTGCACTCCCTCCACGCCCCACCCCGCCCTTACTGCCTGCCAGAGAGCTGGGAAACGGCTGCTCCCGCTGCTCCGCTAAACACCGAAGTTACCCCAGGGAAATTACTTACGACTTCCTCCCGCGCGCGGCCGCTGTGCCCTCCCTCACCTCCTCCCCTGCTTTCCCTTCCTCTCCTCTCGCGCACCTTCCTCCCGCGCGCAGGAACCCCTGAGCAAGGCCACTGCGCCCTGGGTCCGCGGCCGCTGGCTGGGCGCTCTGAGCGCGCACTCACACGGATGACGTAGCGCAAAGAGTTGCTGTCGTCCAGGCTGACCATGAGTGAGAAGAGCGCGACGGTGCTATACACGCCCTGCACTTTTTACAGCAGCCGATTGAGGTCCCATCCCGCAGCGACCCCCGGGCGCTCCGCCGCGCCGCCGCGCCGCACAGGTCCCAGCCCCCGCAGTCCTCGATGATCTCCAGCCTGGGCAGCGGGTTCAGTCGTTCGATCTCGCGCATCTCGAGGCACAAGCGGAAGAAGGCGTGCACCTAGTGCTGGGCAGCGCCGCTGGGTCCACCCTTGGGCCGAGCCAGCAGGCGCCGCAGGCGATCCTCGTTATGCTCGCCGATGGCCGCAACGGTGCCATAGGTGAGCTTGTCGTCAGGGATGGCGTAACGCCTCAGCCAGCCGCCGCAGGCGAACAAGTAGAAGTCCTGGCATGGGTCGATGCTGGCGTCCAGGTTGGCTGCCAGGAAACGAGCGGCGCACGCAAAGGCCTTGCGCTCAGGACAGGCGCCGCCGCCAGCCGCGACCGAGCCCAGGTACTTGAGCGCCAGCATAGCCGCCAGGATGGAGCAGAGGCCGGCTGCAAACACCAACCCGACAGCAGGCTCACCGCAAGCTGCTTCCAGCGCTGCAGCCCGGCCTGGGCCCGGTGGCCTGGGGGCAGAAAGGCCCCGCAAGCGCCCCCCGCGCCGCAGTGACTCACATACTTGACCTCCTAGAACTCATCGTAGTGCGCCATCAGCGAATACCAGGACTGCATGGCACCGAGGCCGCCGGGGTGCAGCCCTGGGCCACCTGGGCTACGCGATGCGCGTGACCGCCGGCCTCCTCGTGGGCCTCAGCGTGGCCCCTGGGGCCTCAGCTGCCTGAAGGACAGAGGCAAGCTCATGAGGCGCCGCAGCCCGACGGGGTTCCCGGGCACTGCGAGGAGAGAAATAGGCCTGGGTGCAGAGGTCCCAGCCGCGGGCCTCTTTCACTGGGGAAACCGGGGACCAGGAGGGCTCGGCGGGGCCACCACCTCCGCGTGCACAGTAGAGTCTTCTCCCCTGTCCCCCTCTCTGCACACACGTGCGGGTCCCTGGGTTGGGAGGGCCCTGATGGGAAGGGGGAGGCGCTGGGCACGGGGCCTGGCACGTAGTGGGCCTTCACTGAAAGGCCCGTACCTCTTCCCTTCGCCTTTCTGGTCCAGGACCTGCCCCAGCCAAGGCCGGGCGGAATGTGGGGGAAGGAGCGGAGGCTGGAGTGAGGAGGTGCCATCAGGAGCGCGCCTATGCTGCACTTTCAGTTTTCCGCGCTGAACACAGACAGAGGCTCCACAAAGTGGCTAAAGAATCAAACTTTGTCCTCGCAGAAGTCCGCGGGATCGACCACTCCAACCCCGCTCGCTGGCTTCTTCTGCTCGGTGGCCCGACGGCCCACCCGCCCCTTCCCCAGGGGCGAGCGCCAACGCCCCAGGGTCGTGGATACACAGCCCACCCCCTGGGCGGCCCTGATGGAGACCGGCTCCGTCCCTCACCCACCCCTACTCCCCGTCTGTGACCCGGACCCGAGCCACTCCTGGCTTCAATAGGTTCTCCCAAGAATCCAAACTTGGGCGAAGTTTCACCTCCCGCGAGGCGCGAGCAGACGATGTCGGGAGGCTCTGCGCAGCGGCCGCGACGGTGGTGACTGCTGCAGGGATTCGGCGCCATTTACCTGGCGAGTGAGCACCTGAGCAGGACCTGGCCTAGCGGGCCCGCTCTGAACCAGAGCCTGAGCCTGAACAGAGCTGCATGGGCAGTCGCTGTCTCCCAGCGCCCCCTGCCTTTCCTGCCGCCGAGCCGCCAGCCCGCGGCGTCCAGCCCTGTCCCAGGACCAGTAAAGGCAGCGGGTACTCCTGGGAGGGGTCCCTTCGGATCCCGCGTCCCCAAGCTGAGCTGCCCACCAGCCGGTTAGAAAGGGGCTGGAGCTACGCAGCTGGGGGCAGTCATGCCCCAGCCCATAGCCCTAGAGCACCGCCCAGGGAGAACTCCTCCTAAAGGATAAGGGAACCCTAACGGAGTGCCTGGGCTGCCCGCACAGCGCCTGCGCGGAGCGCACCTTCACCAGGGAGCTTCCTTGTCCTCCTGGGAACCCCTGTACAGGATCTCCACGGGCGTCTGGGCTTCTGGTTGGCCTCGCTCTCTTCCCCTAGTTCCTGACCCAGGGAGAGCAACGGAGCACCCTGCCAGAAGAAGGCCTGGGGCTGCGAGTGCGGCCCCATGGTAGCAATGCACAGTTGACCCAGAGCACAGCAATCGCAGCCTATTGGAGGTGACGTGGGTTTAGCCTCTGACCACACAGTCCTGGTCACCCTGCACAGACTGCCAATAAAGAGGGGTCCAAGGCCCAGCTCCTTGGCTCCCCTGCAGTGTCTCCAAAAGGGAAGCTGAGGCTGTGGGTCAGTGGGTGATGCCAGTGGTCCAGGCTCCAGTTCCACCTTGCACAAAGACCTTCCTACCCTTTCACCAAAAAATACTCCTGTCCAACCTCAGACTGGTGCCACTCTTTTCCTTGATCCTTGTAGCCAAGGATAAATATTTCAAAACAATCCTGTGATCCTCCTCCATTTTCCTTTAAAAACCTTTGTCTTCCTTCACCTCCCTAAATTCACACGTACTTTCCTATGGCCTGCTTATTCCCATTGCAATACCTATTTCCAAAGAAAGTTCATTTTATTTTAGAGTCTTTCTGTATTTGTTATGCAGTGTCACATAGTGGAGCCAGAAGTGGGACCGAAGTGAATTCATCTTGGGTGAATCAGAGTCTCCTGGAATCTAACAGGGTTGACTGAGCCCTCTGCAGACTGCCCTTTCCAGGAGTTGATTTTCTGTACTGGTGAATCTCAAATACCCGGACTCCCTCCCTTTGGTCAGTTCCTTTTTACTTTATTCTGGATGTGATTTGGTTATAAGGCTCCCTTAAACAAAGGACCTTTCATCCCTCCTGGGAGTATAAAGTTTGGGTTTCTTTCTTTTTTTCTTTTTGCTTGTTTGCTTTTGGCAAGCACTTTCTGGTGTAAAGAGAAGTACCCTTCTGGTTTGAGGACTCTGATTTCTACAGAATTAACGTTCTGCCTGCGAGGCAAGTCTTTTCTGGTGAACTCACTTTTGGTTCTGCATGCCTGACTGAATATTTTGTTTGATGTGCACACCTTGGTTGAAATGTTGTGAGCACTCTGATTTTGGTTTGGTTTCCCACGTCTTTAAATGATTTGGCTCATTTTTTTTTTCTTGCTTGTTCCTGAACATCTTCTGATCATCCCACAGCAAAAATAAACATAAATAGTTTAGCACCATAGGAATTCTTAAAACACACATACGCACGGTGAGGGTAGGCCCCTCGAGGTGGCTCCTGCCTGTAATCCCTGCACTTTGGGAGGCCAAGGTGAGAGGATGGCTTGAGCTAAGGAGTTGGAGACCAGCCTGGGCAACACGATGAAACTGCGCCTCTAAAACAAATATGAAAATGAGCTGGGTGTGGTGGTACCCACCTGTCACAGCAATCTGGGCCCACATTCAGGAGAAATGGATTTGGAGAGGAAGCAGAGTGCTCAAGGGTGTGTGATGTGTGCCACAATGGTGGACTGTGACGGTTACTACGGGACTGGATGAAGGGGGAAGAACCCAGAAATGAAAACAAAGGCAAAAGATACTGCTCTAAAGAAGGGGCCAGGGAGCTCCTTGCTTCTAGTGAGCAAGGGCCTTGAGCTTCCACAGGCCTTCGTATTTATTGGGTAGCAAGAGCAGGGAGGAGCAGCTAATGATTGCTCTGCTGCTTGATTGATCACAGGTTCACATTATTGCTATCAGGCTTCAGATGTGCCCAATCACAAGAAACACTGCGCCTGGGGCGTGACTGCTGTCAGCATTCCTTCTGGGCGGCAGAAGCAGTTTGTCAGTTTGTCAACAACCTGTTTCAGGAGAACAGTTTGCTGTTTACTCACATAGCCTCCAGTGGTATGCTGAGTTGATCATGGCCATCATTCTTTCAGCCTCCAACAGTGGGCAAAACAGACTTCTCCCCTTGTGGAGGGCACGGTCCAGTGGAAGAGGAATGTTTTTCATGCTGGCCTTCAAATTGTGGGGAGTTGTTGGAATAGGACAAGGGGCTTAGGAAAGTCTTTCCTAGAAAGTGTGGTTTGAGCTGAGAATTAGGGATAACTAGGAGTTAGGCTGATAAGGGAGGGGAGGTGGTGATTGGAGGAGAAATCCTCTGTCCTTGTCCGAGATTACCCTGCGTTAGGGCAGTAGCTGACCCTTTTCTGGGATCACCCAAGGTGGGATAGTGGGTGGAGAACACATGTGGACTGTCGAAACTAGTAGATTCTGAATCCTGTCTCTGCCATGTCCTACTGTTTGGCCTTGGGCAATTTACTTATCTCTCTGTTGCTTCTGATAGAAAAGGAGGGTGGTGAGAGAGATTCAAGCTGAAGAGAGACAAAGTTAATCATGTTTTAAAGTGTTGGCTTTGGCTGCTGTGGGGAGATTGGATTAGAGTGGGGGTGCTAAGGAAAAGGGAAAGACTTGGATTTCTGGTGAGAATCAAGATAGCTGAGGCCAGGGTTTGGTGCTGTGAGTGGGGAAGAATAGAAAGTGATCCTATTTTTTTTTTTTTTTTTTTTTTTGAGATGGAGTCTCGGTCTGTCACCCAGGCTGGAGTGCAGTAGTGTGAACTTGGCTCACAGCAACCTCCGCTTCTGGGTTCAAGCAGTTCTCCTGCCTGAGTCTCTTGAGTAGCTGGGATTACAGGCATGAGCCTCTACACCTAATTGTTGTATTTTTAGTAGAGATGGGGTTTCACCATCATGGCCAGGCTGGTCTTGAACTCCTGGCCTCAAGTGACCTGCCCACCTTGGCCTTTCAAAGTGCTGGCATTATAGGAGTAATCAGAAGTGATAATTAGGCCAGGTGTGGTGGCTCACGCCTGTAATCCCAGCACCTTGGGAGGCTCAGGTGGGCGGATCAAGAGATCAGGAAGTCAAGACCATTCTTGCCAACATGGTGAAACTCTATCTCTACTAAAAATACAAAAATTAGCTGGGCGTGGTGGCACGAGCCTGTAGTCACAGCTACTAAGGAGGCTGAGGCGGGAGAATCGCTTGAACCCGGGAGGCAGAAGTTGCAAGGAGCCAAGGGCATGCCACTGCACTCTAGCCTGGCGACAGAGCCAGACTCTGTCTCAAAAAACAAAAAATAAAAAAGGAAGTGATAATTACTTGAACTTGGTCGGTGAGGGAGTGGTCATGGGAAACTTTCAGGTTTCTCTCTTCTGTTATTATAAGTAAAAAAGAAGAATGGCTGAACTTCATTAATATATTTTCCATTTTTGTGGTCATGCAAAAAATATTTTCCATCTATTCCATTTAAAGACTAATAACAGGCCAGGTACAGTGGCTCACACCTGTAATCCCAGCACTTTGGGAGGCTGAGGTGGGCAGATCACCTGAGGTCAGGAGTTCAAGACCAGGCTGATCAACATGGTAAAACCCCATTTCTACTAAAAATACAAACATTAGCTGGGCATGGTGGCAGGCACCTGTAGTCCTAGCTACTTGGGAGGCTGAGGCAGGAGAATCATTTGAACCCACCTGCGGAGGTTGCGGTGAGCCAAGATGGCACCATTGCACTCCAGCCTGAGTGACAGGGCAAGACTCCATCTCAAAAAAAAAAAAGGTCGAAGAAAGCCAAGCATCCATCAACAGACAATGGAAAAACCGAATGGGGTCATCCACCCAGTGAAATATCATGCAGCCTTGAAAAGGAAGGAGGCCCTGAAGAAGACTCTGTTACAACATGGATGAATGGTTAGGACATTACACCCCGTGAAATATGAAAGCCACAAAAGGACAAATACTGTCTCCTGTAAAATAAGATTCTTAAAAACAATAACAAAAAGCACAAATACACATGAACACACTTCTCTGAGGTCCCTAGAGGAATCAAATTCATAGAGACAGAAGTGGAATGGAGGTTACCTGGGACTGGAGGAGGAGCAATGGCTTAGGGCTAGAGTTGGGTTTAGGGTTGGGGTTGGGGTTAAGGTTGAGTTGGGGTTTAATAGGGACGAGCTTCAGGGTTGCAGGATGAGAACATTCTGGAGATCAGCTGCACAACACTGTGCGTGTACTCAACACTGCCGCCCTGTATACCTGAAAATGGTGAAGGAGGTAAATTTGATGTACCATGTTATGTAGCACAATTCAAAAACTGGTTCAAGAAGAAAAGGCTCCTCCAGCTCCACCCACCCCAGCCCAACCACAGCAGCCCCTTCTCCACTCAGGCCTGTTTACCTCAAATCCCAGGCTTGGCTTTCAGAACCCAGGGGACCTCACCTGCTGCCCAGCCTCTGCCTGCCCTGCCCTGCTCCACACCACGCCCAGGGCCTCCCCTCAGGCCGAGCTTTCCCGGGTCCTCCCGGCTGCACCCGCCTGGCTTCCCGCTGGTCGTCCTGGGGCTCTCAGGGAAGTTGTCGCCCTCCATGGACCCTTCCTGCCTCCTGCTTGTTGCCCCCTTAGTTCCCTCTACCTCCTGCTTCATCTTGCTGAGTTAGAAATATTCTTGCCTAAAGGTCAGAGGAGACTCACTAACAGGCAGGCCCTTAATTAATTCATTGATTCACTCCAAAGTCAGAGCCAGCCAGGAGCTTTCGCAGCCATCCTTTTTTTTTTTTTTTTTTTTTTTTTGAGGTGGAGTCTTGCTCTGTCGCCCAGGCTGGAGTGCAGTGGCCGGATCTCAGCTCACTGCAAGCTCCGCCTCCCGGGTTCACGCCATTCTCCTGCCTCAGCCTCCCGAGTAGCTGGGACTACAGGCGCCCGCCACCTCACCCGGCTAGTTTTTTGTATTTTTTAGTAGAGACGGGGTTTCACCGTGTTAGCCAGGATGGTCTCGATCTCCTGACCTCGTGATCCGCCCGTCTCGGCCTCCCAAAGTGCTGGGATTACAGGCTTGAGCCACCGCGCCCGGCCCTTTTTTTTTTTTTTTAGATGATGTCTCACTCTGTCACCCAGGCTGGAGTGCTGTGGCACCATCTCGGCTCCCTGCAATCTCTGCCTCCCAGGTTCAAATGATTCTTCCGCCTCAGCCTCCCAAGTAGGTGGGATTACAGGTGTGCACCACCATGCCGGCTAATTTTTTTCATTTTTATTTTTATTTTTATTTTTTGAGACAGAGTTGTGCTCTGTCGCCCAGGCTGGAGTACAGTGGCGCAATCTCGGCTCACTGCTACCTCCGTGTCCCAAGTTCATGTGATTCTCCCACCTCAGCCTCTCGAGTATAAGGGATTACAGGAGCCGGCCACCACACTGGGCTAATTTTTGTATTTTTAGCAGAGACGGGGTTTCAACATCATCGCCAGACTGGTCTCAAACTTCTGATGTCAGACGATACGCTCGCCTCAGCCTCACAAAATGCTGGGATCACAGGAAATAGCCACTGCACCCAGCAGAGTTTCGTGTTTAAGTTGGATTTTTGACAAACTGTAGATTCACGTGTAGTAGTAAGAAATAATACAAGAAGGCTGGGCGTGGTGGCTCAAGCCTGTAACTGCAGCACTTTGGGAGGCCGAAGTGGGTGGATCGCCTGAGTTCAGGAGTTCAAGACCAGCCTGGCAATATGGCAAAATCCCAACTATATAAAAATAATACAAAAAATTAGCCAGGTATTGTGATGTGCACCTGTGGTACCGGCTACTCCTGAGGCTGAGGTGCAACGATGGCTTAAGACTGGGGGGCAGAGGTTGCAGTGAGCTGAGATCGCACACTGCACTCCAACCTGGGTGACTCACTGAGAAAACATCTCAAAAAAAGAAAAAGAAAAGAATAATAATAATAACATAAGAAATACCAGGCCAGGCACGGTGGCTCACGCCTGTAATCCCGGCGCTTTGGGAGGCCAAGGTGGCTGGATCACGAGGTCACAAGATCGAGACCATCCTGGCTAACGTGGTGAAACACCATCTCTACTAAAAATACAAAAAATTAGCTGGGCGTGGTGGCAGACACTAATAGTCCCAGCTACTCAGGAGGCTGAGGCAGGAGAATGGCATGAACCCGGGAGGCGGAGCTTGCAGTGAGCCAAGATAGCACGACTGCACTCTAGCCTGGCCGCAGAGCAGAACTCCGTCTCAAAAAATAATAATAATAATAATAATTACCAGCTGGGCCCAGTGGCTCATGCTTGTAATCTCAGCACTTTGGGAGGTCGAGGCAGGCAGATCACCTGAGGTCAGGAGTTCGAGACCAGCCTGACCAACATGGAGAAACCCCATCTCTACTAAAAATACAAAATTAGCTGGGCATGGTAGCACATGCCTGTAATCCCAGCTACTCCATACATTGAGGAAGGAGAACCGCTTGAACCTGGGAGGCGGAGGTTGCAGTGAGCGGAGGTTGCAGTGAGCCAAGATTGTGCCACTGCACTCCAGCCTGGGCAACAAGAGTGAAACTC
>NC_045444.1:118827850-118837049 GCF_002776525.5 Piliocolobus tephrosceles
GAAACTCGGTCTCACAAAAAAAAAAAAAAAAAAAGAGCCTTGTGTACTTTGCTTAGTCTCCCTCAATGGCATAATCCACAGTGATTATTCAGATTTCCCCAGTGTTCACTGTATTCATGTGCATATGTGTGGGAGTGTGTATACAATTTTATCACCCAAGTAAGTTTGTGTAACAGCACCATAGTTGAGATACTGAAGTGTTCCAACCCCACAGGGTCGCTTTTATAACCAGGCCACCTCTTTCCTCCACCTCTTCCCCTGTCCCTAATCCCTGGCAATCTGCTCTGCATCCTGTATGTCTAAAATTTTGTCATTTCAACTAAGTTACATAAATGCAAACAAACAACATGTGATCTCTTGGGAAGGGCGTTTTTTTCACTCAACATAACTTCCTGGAACTTCATCCAAGTGTGTGCCAATAGCTGGCTCCTGCGTAGTGCTGGGCACTATTTCACGGGGTGGAAGCATCACAGTGTGTTTAACCAACCACCTGCTGAAGGAAGTTTGGGCAGCTTTCAGTTTTGGCTTTTATAAATAAAGCTGCGATGAGCATTCGTGGGTAGGTTTTTTAGTGAACATATGTTTTCATTCCTCTTGGATAAATGGCCAGGGCTGTATGGGGGTTGCATGTGTAATTTTTGGAGAAACTGCCAGCTTGTTTTGCAGATTGGCTGTACCATTATGTGTCCACCAGCAAGCTGAGGGATTGAATTTTTCAGCATACTTGCCAGCATCTGGTGTTGTCATATTTTTTATTTCAGCCATTCTGATAGCTGTGTAGTGGGAAGTTTCTTTCAATGCTCTTCTTATGATGACCTTAAGCGATCCTCAGCTACAATTCGCCCTGGTTTCCTAACTCAGGCCTGTAATCCTAGCACTTTGGGAGGTTGAGGCAGGAGGATCCCTTGAGGCCAGGCTGGGCAACATGGAGAGACCCTGTCTTTACAAAAAATTAAAAAATTACTCAGGCGTGGTGGTGCCTGGGACGCCTTTCGTCCCAGCTGCTCCAGAGGGTGAGGCGGGAGAATCACTTGAGCCCAGGAGTTCGAGGCTGCAGTGAGCCATGTTTGAGCCACTGTATTGCAGCCCAGGTGACATAGGGATACCCTGTCTCACAAAAGAAAAAAAAGAAGAAGAAGAAATATCAATAAACGTGTGTGAAAAGGTGTCCACCAATGTAGAAGAGACCACACTGGGTGGGGTGGTATCCCAGATCCCACGTTGGCCAGATTTAAAAGTCCACCCCTAGGGAGCTGGAGGGAACTGGAGGAACCAATAGGAGCATCATTCTGAATGTTGAGCTGTGCACATCCCACGAGACAGAAATTCTGTCCTGCGTAAGTATCCTGGAGAAACTTGGCACATGTTTCAGGAGGAAAGCACCAACGTGTACAAAGTGGCATCGTCTAAATAGTCAGACATTGAAACAGCCCCAAATGTTGATTGACAACAGAAAAGATAAAAGGTCAGTAGTTTCATAATTAGAATACTATACAGCAATGGATACAATCAGGCTTTTGTAACATGCAACCGATTAAATGAATCTCACAGACATAAAGCTGGACAAAAGATGCAAATCACAAAAGAATACATAGGGTGGAACATATCTTTTATGTATATAAAGTTTTAACTGGGAAAAACTAAACTATATGAGGGATAAAACTATGAAGAGGAAATGAGTATCAAAAAATTCAGGGAGACCAGGTGCAGTGACTCATACCTGTAATCTCAGCACTTTGGGAGGCCAAGGTAAGAAAGAAGATTGCTTGAGCCCAGGGGTTTGAAACCAGTCTGATCAACACAGGGAGACTCTATCTCTAGAAAAAAATTTAAACATTAGCTTTGTGTGGTGGCACACGTCTGTACTCCCAGCTACTTTCGAGGCTGAGTTGGGAGGCTCACTTGAGCCAGAGTGTGAGGCTGCAGTGAATTACGATCCTGCCACTGCACTCCAGCCTGGGTGGGAGAACAAGACTCTGTCTCTAAACAAACAAACAAAACAAAAATCAACCAACAAACAAACCCAACAATTCAGTTTCCTTTGGTGACAAAGGAAGAGATAGGGTTATGAACGGGGAAGGTATGGGGTGGGTTGGGGAGATCCTGGTCATAGTCCATTTCTTCCTTTTTTTTTAGACTGAGTCTCGCTGTCACCCAGGCTAGAGTGCAGTGGTACGATCTTGGCTCACTTCAACCTCCACCTCCCAGGTCCAAGCAATTCTCCTGCCTCAGACTCCCGAGTAGCTGGGACTATAGGCACATGCCACCATGCCCAGCTAATTTTTTGTATTTTTGGTAGAGACAGGTTTCACTGTGTTGCCCAGGCTGGTCTCGAACTCCTGAGCTCAGGCAATCGACCCGCCTTGGCCTCCCAAAGTGCTGGGATTACAGGCGTGAGCCGCCACGCTCGCTGTCATAGTCCATTTCTTGATCCGGGTGGTTGTTTCTTCAGTGTTCAATTCTGTAATTATTCTTTAGGTCACAGCTTTCTGTGTTAAGCACTATGCTTAATGTTTGATACATCTCAAAAAGAAGGAAAGAAAAAGGAACATGCTCACAGTTTCATTTAGATTAGATGAGTCTGTTCCAGCTACATTTCCCATTTTCATCTCAACCAGCATTTTCTAAAATGTGTCATATACATATTGCCAATCTGTGCCACTCCCGATGATGTTAGGTGCTGTGGGGGATGTTTCAGCTGCTATCTAGGCATGACATTAAATAGTATTGGACTTCACAATGAGAAAGTTATTCATTTTTTTAATCTTTTCCATCCCTTCTGATCATGTCAAGGAGAGAATCTCAGTTGGTTCTATGATGTCTTCACTACCACCCTAACTTTGCCATCTCCCTTTTAACAAAATAAAGCATGCATTAGACTCAAAGCATCTAAGGAAATTGTAATAATATTGCGTTTTAGTTAGTTTGCTGGCAGGAGATGGCGGTCTTCTATTTTTAGTAGCTACAAGTTTCTAATAAACTTAAGGAGAAACTGAGCTTATATAAAGAAAAATATTCATTGCCAGGCACGATGGCTCACACCTGTGATATCAGCCCTTTGGGAGGCTGAGGCTAGAGGATTGCTTGAGGTAGGCAGTTTGAGACCAGCCTGGCCAACATGGTGAAACCGCGTCTCTACTAAAAATACAGAAATTAGCCAGGCGTGGTGGCACGTGCCTGTGATCTCAGCTACTTGGGAGGTTGAGACAGAGGAGTTGCTTGAACTTGGGAGGCAGAGGTTGCAGTGACCTGAGATCATTCCACTGCACTCCAACCTGGGCAACAGAGCAATATCCCATTAAAAAAGATATATCTTGGCCAGTGTGGTGGCTCACGCCTGTAATCCCTGTAATCGGTATTCTACAGATGGGAACCATTTATACTTTTATGTATATCAGTACAACCCCAATATATTTGGTACTTCTATAAAATTTTAAGAAGCCAAAAACACACTTATTTTTACATTTGGCAATTTATGTTTTTGTGTTTTACCTTATTTGGAAATGACCCGTAAATTTAATGAGTATCTGTCACTTAATGTGATATAACATGACTTTAAGATTTCAAATTCTGACCGGGCAGTGGCTCACTCCTGTAAAATCCCAGCATTTTGGAGGGCCAAGAGGGGAGGATTGCTTGAGACCAGAAGCTGGAGACCAGCCTGGCCAACATGGTGAAATCCTGTCTCTACTAAAAATACAAAATTTAGCTGGGCATGGTGGCACATGCCTGTAATCCCAACAACTCGAGAGGCTGAGGCACAAGAATCACTTGAACCTGAGAGGCGGAGGTTGCAGTGAGTCAAGATGGTGTTATTACACTCCAGCCTAAGCAACAGTGTGAGAATCTGCCTTAAAAAACACAAAAGCAAAACACACACAACAACAACAACAAATTCTATGAAAAGCTTATTTATAGACATGTATGCCATTTACATTGACCTAATTTATATTTTTAGGAACTATATCCCCATTAATTTTGAATACTGAGATATTACACAAAGCTAGTCCTCATTTTAGGTTATTCTCCTGTTTACGATTTTTGTAGCCTGTGACTCTCAGATGTTCACCTAAGAACCTTAAAGTTAAATAAATAGGTATTTTGCCAGTAACTTGTAAGACAGAGCTGTTTTCATTAAAGCAGAAATGCTAAATTAGTTTTATTTATCAAAGAACTCCACAAGCAAAGACCACTCTGTTTTTAGGTTGGGTTTAAAGTTTTATGACCTGGAAGCATCTAGCAGAGACACGTATAATCCTACCTGACCCGCAAACCCAGGGGAAAATGTACGCTGCTAATGCTAAAGATGGATGTGCGCGGTGGCTCACGCCTGTAATCCCAGCACTCTGGGAGGCTGAGGTGGGTGGATCACTTGAGGCCAGGAGTTCGAGATCAGCCTGGCCTACATGGCAAGACCCATTCTCTATTACAAATACACAACAATTAGCCAGCGGTGGTGAGGCGTGCCTGTAGTACCATTTATTCAGGAGGCTGAGGCATGAAAATTACTTGAACCTGGGAGGTGGAGGTTGCAGTGAGCCAAGATTGTACCCCTTCACTCCAGCCTGGGTGACAGAGCAAGATCCTGTCTTAAAAAAAAAAAAAAAAGAAAAAAGAAAAAAAGAAACAAAAGAACATACTAAATATATTTGTATTTTTATCAACAAATTTAAAATCAGCTTATTTATCAAAGATGTAGTTAAATCACGTGAACTAAAAGGTATCTGGGTTCATTACTATGCTATATTTGTATATGTGTATACATGTATTTACATACGCATACATGTATTTATATATGTGTCTACACACATGTACATATACATAGATATGTGTGTGGATGTGTATATATATATATTTGTGTGTGTGTATATATAGTATATATCTATATTTGAGAAAGGGTCTCACTCCATCACACAGGCTGGAGTGCAGTGGTACAATCACAGCTCACTACAGCCTCTACTTCTGGAGTTAAAGTGAGTCTCCCACCTCAGCCTCCCAGGTAGCTGGGACTACAGGCACATGCCACCAAGGCCTGGCTAAGTTTTGTTGTTTTTTTTTTTTTTTTTGGTAGAGATGCAGTTTTGCCATGTGGCTCAGGCTAGTCTCGAATTCCTGAGCTCAAGCAATCCACCCACCTCAGCCTCACAAAGTGATGGGACAAAAGATGTCTGACACCACACCCAGCCTATATACATGTTTTTTTACAGATGGGGACTTACTGTGTTGCTCAGACTGGCCTCGAATTCCTGGTCTCAAGTAATCCTCCTGCCTCATCCCCCCTGAGTAGTTGGGAATACAGGCATGCTTCACATGCCCTGCTCACTGTATATTTTAACAAGTTTAGTTTATCTTTTTTTTTTTTTTTTGAGACACAGTCTCGCTCTGTCACCCAGGCTGGAGTGATCTCGGCTCACAGCTGCCTCCGCACCCCACCCATGGGTTTAAGCGATTCTCCTGCCTCAGCCTCCTGAATAGCTAGGATTACAGGCACATGCCATCAGTCCCTGCTAATTCTTTTTATTTGTAGTAAAAATAGGGTTTTGCCATGTGGCCCAGGCTGGTCTTGACCTCCTGACCTCAGCTGATCCACCTGCATTGGCCTCTCAGGTGCTGGGATGACAGGCATGAGCTACTGTGTCCGGCCACCCTGAAAAGAATTCCTTAAGGGATTTTTGGCTGACTATGCCAGATTTCAACTTAGAGACACAACATACAACATGCAAAAACATACATACATAGACAGAAACATAAATAAGACCTTATAGCTTTCATTTTAGAATTTTAGTCATGAGACAGCGAAATATTGTAATACGGACTCACAGATGTATAAAACACAGTTGGATCTAAATGAGATTTCTGAGAAAATGGGAGAGGTCCCAAAGCTAAACTTTAAGATTGTTCAGGGCCAGGCACTGTGGCTCACACCTGTAATCCCAGCACTTTGGGAGGCCAAGGTAGGTGTATAACCTGAGGTCAGAAGTTCAAGACCATCCTGGCCATGATGTTGAAACTCAGTCTCTACTAAATATTCAAAAATGAGTCAGGTGCGGTGGCAGGCATCTGTAATCCCAGCTACCCGGGAGGCAGAAGAATCACTTGAACCCAGGAGGCTGAAGTTGCAGTGAGGTGAGATAGTTCCACTGCATTCCAGCCTGGACGACAATAGTGAAACTCAGTCTCAAAAAACTGTCATTAGTCCGATCAGCGATCGTATGAGGGCAGTGAAGCAAAATTTTGGGTAAAACAGTTTCATTTTCTTTCTTTTTTTTTTTGAGAAGGAGATTTGATCTTATTGACCAGGCTGGAGTGCAATGGCTCGATCTCAGCTCACTGCAACCTCCACCTCCAGATTCAAGGGGTTCTCCTGCCTCAACCTCCCAGATAGCTGTGGTTACAGGCCTGTGCCACCAAGACCGGTTAATTTGTATTTTCAGTAGAGACGGGTTTCACTATATTGGTCAGGTTGGTCTCGAACTCCTGACCTCAGGTGACCCGACTGCCTCAGCCTCCCAAAGTGCTGGGATTACAGGCATGAGCCACCACCCCCGGCCCATTTTATATTTTCAATCTTTTCGTGGTGCACCTAAAATAGACAACTCTATTCAGCCCCAACAATGTCAGCACACTGGACTTCAAGAAAGAGGGAATGAGAATTAGGAAGAAAGAGAGGAAGAACTCAGGGCAAGTGATTTCAGTACTTTGTGACTCATTCTATGTGGCTGGAAAGTTTCCATGGTCGTACCCAATCCCCTTACCGCGCATCTCAAAGTTTCTACTCTTATGTGGCCATCTAAGCTTTACAGAATCATCTCCGCTGCCTTCTACAACATTCCAGGTACGCTCCAGGCTTCTTTCCTGCGCTGATTTAGACTGGGGATGAGCCAATGAGTGGGGGGTAAGGATGATTTGTATCCAGAATCCTTTTTTTATAAAAGCCCTTTCGAGTAGCTGTTCCATCTGTGGTTGCATTTCCACTATTCCCTCATGGCATTGTTTTTATTTAAAAAGGCATTTGCTGTTGGCAATATATCTTGTCTGCTATATCTACCTTGTAGTGGGACATGAGAAAAAATGAAAGAAGTGGTTTGTGTATTACCCTATTGGAACAGCACCTGGCAAATACCTTCAGCTGAACCATGTTGGGAACATCTGTGCTTTCAGCTCACTGCAAAGTAAACCTCCCCCGCTGGGTAATTTGCTATAACACAAATTTCTTCCAGTCTTGGGCAGTGTTTTCTCTATATCTCCCAACGGTGTTTGCTGACAAAGAAATGCCTTTCGGTTTGTCGACAGCCCCGTCCCTGGGGCTCCTGCTTCCCCATCCCGGTGTTCAGCACAGTGGTTCCCGGGTGTCCTGGGGGGAAGAAAATGGGGTGCCCCAGGCCAGGAGCTGACACAGTACCCCCTCCCACATACATGCTTTCAGTGGACTGGGGAGCATTAGAGTTCAGTGCAGCTGCCTAAGTGAATTGATGGATTATGTCGACGAAAAGAGACGAACTCTAAAATATTTGAAGAGATGTATTCTGAGCCAAATATGAGTGACCATAACCCCTGACACAGCTCTCAGGACATCCTGAGAACACATACCCAAGGTGGTTGGGGCAAGCTTGGTTTTACACATTTTAGAGAGACATGAGACATCAATCAAATACATTTGAGAGATACATTGGTTTGGTCCAGAATGGCTTCCAGATTATAGGTAGATTTAAAATTTTTCTGATTGGCAACTGGTTGAAAGTTATTATCAATGGAAAGGAATATCAGGGTTATGGTAAGATGTTGTGTTGAGCAAAGTTTTCTCATGCAGGTGAAGCCTCTAGGTAGCCGGCTTCAGAGAGAATAGACTGTCAGTGTTTCTCATCACACTTAAGGTCTGTGCTGCTGTCATGCTGGAGAGGATGATGAGGCATGTTGGAACCCCACTTCTCCTCAGGGCCTGAACCAGTCTTTGAGGTTAAATTTTAGAGTGCCCTGGCCAAGGAGGAAGGCCTTTCAGAGGGCTGGAGGGCCTTAGAAGTTTATTTTTGCTTTACAATTGTATGATTTAGTTTTCACCAAACTCAACCTCCAAAATGACCAAGAGGCTCCCAGAAGATTCCTGCAAATAATCTGCAACTAACACCAAGAATCCAGAGCAGGTGACCCACAGCAGAAGGGCGAGCTGAGAATTCCTTACCACTCCTGGCAGAGCTCAGGTCACCTGGGGTACAGACGTGACCAGACGTTAGCCCCTGATATAACAAATCAGCAAACAAAACTCTCTGAGTCCCCCCATTCTGTGGTTACTGCTGAAAGTTGCCTCGGGTGCCTTGTGCTTGATGAATATATTGATCAGTATTATGAAATCCTCATGGTTGTCAAGGCCTCTAAAACTAAGCTTCCAGAGCTGAAGAAAAAGTCACACAATTTGTTTCCATCTATTTTGTTTTTTTTTTTTTTTTTTTTTTTTTTTAGATGGAGTCTTGCTCTGTTGCCCAGGCTGGAGTGTAGTGATGGGTTCTCGGCTCGCTGCAATCTCTGCCTCACAGGTTCAAAGGATTCTCCTGCCTCAGCCTCCCAAGTGCCTGAGATTACAGGCACCCGCCACCACGCTTGGCTAATTTTTGTATTTTTAATAAAGACTGGGTTTCTCCATGTTGGCCAGGCTGATCTCAAACTCAGGGAGCAGTGGCCGTCCCCAGCAGCAAGGTCCCGGCCAGCAGAGGAAGCAACGCGGGGACCACGGACGGCTCCGGGTGTGCGGTGTCGGTGGTGCCGGCGCGGGGCGCCAGGTCGCAGGCCGTGTAGGGCTCCAGGCAGGCGGCAAATGCCATGACGTGCGCTACGAAGCTCTGCTCCTGCACGCCAGGAACCAGGTGCGCCTGCGGGCCGCGCGCGAACACCGCCACGTCGTCGCCTGCATGTGTCTCTATGTTCAAGGGCACTGCTGACCGCTGCCGGTACTCGGGGCTCCCTAGTAGGAGAGTTCAGTTCCGGTAGGAGGGTTCAGTTCCAGGCAGACAGGAAGTGATCCCTTTCCGCCAGTCCCACATCCTTGGCACCCTGGTCCCCCTCAGGGGGCGACCCCGCGGCACTTACCACTCTCGCTCTCAGTAACATCTGGCCGGGCGCCGTCCTTGAGCGCATATCCCGGACCGTTTCCATATAGCAGGGCCGTGTAGGCTGCTCCTAGGAGAAGGGTCTGGTCTTTTGGGTA
>NC_045444.1:118837149-118854703 GCF_002776525.5 Piliocolobus tephrosceles
CCCTGCACTAATTCAGTCCTCACAACAGCCCTGAGCCCCAGGCTCTGTGAAAGTTGTCAGAATCAAAATGGAGCCACTTTTGTCCAACCCTAAGAGCAACAACAAAATAATGTAGCCGGGAGGTTGTGAAGGAGGCCCCTCCCGCACACCTGCCTATGATCAGAGCCCTTCCGAAGCCTCTGGAAAGGGCTCTGAGGCACAGATGCCTGAAACAAGACCTTTTATTTTTTTTCTTTTTTTGCCAGGACTTTGCAGCTCGCTACATGAGTCACAAGGACGGCTAGCCGGATGCACGAGAACACTTGCCTGATACGCTGTGTCCACTCATAAACTGACGTCCATTCCTGGGATAAGCCCCTGGAATTAGTGTTCTCTTCCTTTCAAAACAACTGTGTAGGCAGATGTGGTGGAGAGTGCCTGTAATCCCAGCTACTCAAGAGGCTGAGGCAGGAGAATTGCTTGAACCTGGGAGGAAGAGGTTGCAGTGAGCCAAGATCGCACCACTGCACTCAGCCTGGGCAACAGGCAAACTCCAAAAAAAAAAAGACAAAAAAGACAAAAACCAAAAACCGAGCATGCACTGCTCCTTTGGCCTTTCGAAGCCCTCCTTGCCTCCCCTCTGATGCACCCCTAGTTTACTAAGGCTGGGACTCCACATGCAGTGTTGCTGCTTGTTCCCAATTAAACTCCACAGTTTTGAGGAGCCTCCCTCTGTTTCTTGACGTTGACAGGACTATCATTCTTCTTGTTCGTAGATGAGGGAATTAAGGCTTGGAGAGGTTCCATTCTGAAGGACACTCAGTAAGTGGTGGAGAGAGAATTTCAGCTCAGACCCAAAGGCTATTTAATTTATTTCTTTTAAATCCATGCTTCTTAGCGCTCAGCTAGTCACCTATCACCTTGACAACTTTTTGCCATAGCCATATTACTGCCTGTGGCATTATTTACTGAAAATTTTTCTCTACATAAGCTCAGATTTTCCTTAAATCTATTAGAAAAGAAAACTTGTAACTGAAAAATGGAGGACCATCATCTCTTGCCATAAACAGAAGCCACTGTGTATTCCACACACACCAAAAGCAATGTCCTTACAGCCTCCTTAGATGCTTTGAGTCTAAAGCATGCTTTATCTTGTTATAGGGGAGATGGCAAGTTAGGGTGGCAGTGAAACTAGGCAAAGGTAGGGAAACTATGCAAAGTCCATAAGGCATTTCTTATTTTTTTCTTTTTCTTTTTTTGGGACGTTGTCTCACTCTGTCACCCAGGTTAGACACATATCTGGCTGTCAAGGATTAGGGACGGGGAAGAGGTAGAGGAAAGAGGTGGCCTGGTTATAAAAGGTACTCTGTGGGGTTGGAGCTCTTCAGCATCTCAACTATGGTGCAGTTACACAAACCTACTTAGGTGATAAAATTGTCTACAAATTTCCACACATGCACATGAATACAGGTAACACTGGGGAAATCTGAATAATCACTGTGGGTTATGCCATTGGGGGAGACTAAGCAAAGTACACAGACATCTCTTGTACTATTTATTTATTTATTTATTTATTTATTTATTTATTTATTTGAGACAGGGTCTTGTTCTGTCACCCAGGCTAGAGTGCAATGATACGGTCTTGACTCACTGCAACCTCCACCTCCCGGGCTCAAGTGATTCTCCTACCTCAGCTTCCCAAGTAGGTGGAGAGAGAATTTCAGCTCAGACCCAAAGGCTATTTATTTCCTGTGGAAGGACCACCAGAGCACGCCCTTTTCGCTCCGCTAATTTTTGTATTTTTTTTGTAGAGATGAGATTTTTCCATGTTGCCCAGGCTGGTCTCAAACTCCTGAGCTCAAGTGATCCTCCCAGCTGAGCCTCCCGAAGTGCTAGGATTACAGAGATGAGCCACTATATCGGGCCTCTTGTATTATTGCCTGTTTTTTTGTTGTTGTTGTTTTGTTTTGTTTTTGAGACAGAGTCTCACTCTGCCACCCAGGCTGGAGTGCAGTGGCACGATTTTGGCTCACTGCAACCTCCCCCTCCCAGGTTCAAGCGATTCTCCTGCCTCAGTCTCCCAAGTAGCTGGGACTACAGGTGCATGCCACCACGCCTGGCTAATTTTTTGTATTTTTAGTAGAGGTGGGGTTTCACTGTGTTAGCCAGGATGGTCTCGATTTCCTGACCTCAAGATCCATCCACCTCAGCCTCTCAAAGTGCTGGGATTACAGACATGAGCCAATGCGCCCGGCTTGTATTATTTCTTACAACTACTTGTGAATCTCTAGTTCTGTCAAAAACTCCAACTTAAACATGAAACTCAGGGTGGCTATAAAGCCTCCTGACTCATCTTGACTTTGGAATGAATCTATAAATTAATTGCCTGCCCATTAGTGAGTCTCCTCTGACCTTTGGCTAAGAATGTTCCTCACTCAGCAAGATGAAGCAGGAGGTAGAGGGAACTAAGGGGGCAACAAGCAGGAGGCAGGAAGGGTCCATGGAGGGCGACATCTTCCCTGAGAGCCCCAGGACGACCAGCGGGAAGCCAGGCGGGTGCAGACGGGAGGACCCGGGAAAGCTCGGCCTGAGGGGAGGCCCTGGGCGTGGTGTGGAGCAGGGCAGGGCAGGCAGAGGCTGGGCGGCAGGTGAAGATCCCTGGGTTCTGAGGGCCAAGCCTGGGGTTTGAGGTAAACAGGCCTGAGTGGAGAAGGGGTTGCTGTGGTTGGGTGGGGGTGGGTGGAGCTGGAGGAGCCTTTTCTTCTCGAACCAATTTTTGAATTGTGCTACATAACATGGTACATGAAATTTACCTGCTTCACCATTTTCAAGTGTACAGGGCGGCAGTGTTGAGTACACTCATAGTGTTGTGCAGCTGATCTCCAGAACGTTCTCATCCTGCAACCTTGAAGCTCTGTCCCCATTAAACTCCAACTGTAACCCTAACTCCAACCCTAACCCGAACCCTAACCCTAACCCTAACCCATTGCCTCCTCCCTCAGCCTCAGGCAACCTCCATTCCACTTCTGTCTCTATGAATTTGACTCCCCTAGGGACCTCAGAGACGTGTGTTCATGTGTATTGGTCCTTTTGCACTGGTGCATTTCACTAAGCATGATGTCCTAAGGTTCATCCACATTGTAGCAGGTGTCAGGGTCACCTTCCTTTTCAAGGCTGCATGTATGTGTGCACCCTGTTTGGTTTCTCCATTCCTCTGTTGCTGGACACTTAGTTGCTTCCAGCTCTTGGCTGCTGTGGATAATGCTGCTGGGAACATGGGTGTGCAGTATCTGTTCGAGTCCCTGGTTTGCATTCCTTTGGCTACACACTCAGAGTGGGATGTCTGGACTGGAGCAATACTTTCGAACTCAGCCTGAGGTTACCAAACTCTCTGAGCTCCTTATCAGAGGCTACACTTCCGGGTGTGCCCATGGCTCATGGAAAACAGACTCACCCCAGGCTCAATCTACCTGTGCAAGAAAACAGGGGTCAACCTCAAGTGTACAAGCTGCTGTGGAAGACCCAGCCCAGGCCTGGCCAACCTAGGGCACTGGCCCCTCCCCAGCCTGTGTCCTCAGGACATAGGTGCGGGCACCCACACACACCAAGTGGGTTCTAGGACAGCTAGGCCACCCCCACATGCCTCCTTTCACACTCCTCTGGGGCCAATGGTAGTATGAGCCCTAACCTGGGCCCTGGCCCAGGCTGTGTGTTTCCAGGCTCACCTCTCTTCACACCTTGAATGAGATGAACAAAGGAGCGGCAACGGATCTCCCACAAGACACTGTGGGCCACACATGGTCCCTTACCTTCGGCAAGCTTGGCTTCCGCTCACAGGACTGGGTGGGGTCAAGATGGACACAAGGGGTGTGGGGAGGGACATGGAGCATTTACAGCCAGGGGCAAAGTCCTACCCTGATTTAAACCCAGGCAGCCTGTACTGCAGCTGGTTCCTGGTATCCCCACTTCGCCTCCCTCCTGCTGCCCCCAAGACATGCACGGGCCCTGGGTGCTTCTGCTGCTGGGCCTGAGGCTACAGCTCTCCCTGGGCATCATCCCAGGTAATGAGACTCCCCAAGCTGTTCCGCACACAGGGTGCCCCCTCACCAGGCTGACCTGATCTCTACTCTCCCCCTGGCCAGTTGAGGAGGAGAACCCAGCCTTCTGGAACCTCCATGCAGCTGAGGCCCTGGATGCCGCCAAGAAGCTGCAGCCCATCCAGAAGGTCGCCAAGAACCTCATCCTCTTCCTGGGTGATGGTGAGTGGCCAAGGCCTGTCCAGCCCCGCAGCCCTCACAGCCCCAGCACCTAGGACCTTTGGTGATTCCAGGCCAGCCCTGGGGCCCAGGACTCACACATTTCTGCCTCTTCAGGGATGGGGGTGCCCACGGTGACAGCCACTAGGATCCTAAAGGGGCAGAAGAATGGCAAACTGGGGCCTGAGACACCTCTGGCCATGGACGACTTCCCATACCTGGCGCTATCCAAGGTAAGAGCTGGGCCACCTCAGAGTCCTCCAAGCAGAGGAGAGGGGTCAAGGATATGGAGTGTGGCAGGAGGGAGAGAGCCAGGACAGCTGGGGCCTGAGTTAGGAGCTGGGAGCAGTTAGGATCCCAGAGGACGAGAACCAGGTCCCTGGTTGGGGTCTGTGTCCAGAAGGCTGGGTTCTCCTCAGCTGGTCAGGGGGAGAGTAGAGAGCAGGTCAGCCTGGCTGAGGAGGCGCCCTGTGTGTGGAACAGCTTGGGGAGCCTCATTACCTGGGATGATGCCCAGGGAGAGCTGTAGCCTCAGGCCCAGCAGCAGCAGTACCCAGGGCCCATGCATGTCTTGGGGGCAGCAGGAGGCAGGCGAAGTGGGGACACCAGGAACCGGCTGCAGTACAGGTTGCCTGGGTTTAAATCAGGGTAGGACTTTGGCCCTGGCTGTAAATGCTGCTGAAGCCCCAAAGTAGAGCTCAGGGTGTCTCTATTCCCAGACGTACAATGTGGACAGACAGGTGCCAGACAGCGCAGGCACAGCCACAGCCTACCTGTGCGGGGTCAAGGCCAACTACCAGACCATCGGCTTGAGTGCAGCCGCCCGCTTTAACGAGTGCAACACGACACGCGGCAATGAGGTCATCTCTGTGATGAACCGGGCCAAGAAAGCAGGTGAGCTGGGGCCTGCTGCGGGGTCAGGACCAGGCCCAAGACCTCAGTCACCAATCCTGACCCCTGTCACCCTCAGGAAAGTCAGTGGGAGTGGTGACCACCACACGGGTGCAGCATGCCTCGCCAGCCGGCACCTATGCACACACAGTGAACCGCAACTGGTACTCAGATGCTGACATGCCTGCCTCGGCCCTCCAGGATGGCTGCCAGGACATTGCCACACAGCTCATCTCCAACATGGACATTGACGTGCGACCCCAAGGCCAAGGACTGGGGCTAGGCAGAGGGGAAGGTGGGGGCACAGGCTCAGATCCAGGCAACCAAAAGCCTGATCCGGGTCAGCAGGGTCTGGAGGTGGGGTTGGGGACATGGAATGTGCAACCCAGCCTGGGCCATTCCCACTGCCCTGGGAAGGGGAACCAGGGGCTGTGCATAACGAGGGGACGTGGGGCCAGCTAGGTCCCCAACCCACCTGCCCCATCCTCTGTCCCCAGGTGATCCTGGGTGGAGGCCGCAAGTACATGTTTCCCACGGGGACCCCAGACCCTGAGTACCCAAGTGATGCCAGCCAGAATGGAATCAGACTGGATGGGAAGAACCTGGTGCAGGAATGGCTGGCAAAGCACCAGGTGATGGGGGCTGGCAGGTGTGGGAGGCATGGCAGGGGGAGGGCAAGTGTGTGGGTCTCAGGGCTGTGGGCTGAGGCCTGGCTCTATCCCTGCAGGGTACCCGGTACGTGTGGAACCGTACTGAGCTCATGCAGGCATCCCTGGACCAGTCTGTGACCCATCTCATGGGTAATGACCCCCTTCCTGCCCTGGCATTCCTCAGACGGCCTCAGAGGGTGCCATCCGAGCCCGTGTGCACATCAGCCAGCACTCTTCTGCTCGCATCCTGCCAATCACTACCAAGCCCCTTGTCCCACAGGCCTCTTTGAACCTGCAGACACGAAATATGAGATCAACCGAGACCCCACACTGGACCCCTCCCTGCTGGAGATGACAGAGGCTGCCCTGCGCCTGCTGAGCAGGAACCCCCGCGGCTTCTACCTCTTCGTGGAGGGTGTGTGGTGGCCCTTGGGGAGTGGAGGAAGGCGGAGCAGGGCAGGGCAAGTTCAAGCATCACCCTCCTCTGGCTTTCCTGCAGGTGGTCGCATCGACCATGGTCATCATGATGGCTTGGCTTACCATGCTCTCACCGAGGCGGTCATGTTCGATGACGCCATTGAGAGGGCGGGCCAGCTCACCAGCGAGGAGGACACGCTGACCCTCGTCACTGCTGACCACTCCCACGTCTTCTCATTTGGTGGCTACACCTTGCGAGGGAGCTCCATCTTTGGTAAGCCTGGGGAGAGTGGCAGGTGCTGCTGCATCAGTTATGTGGGTGAAATCTGAACCTCAGTTTTCTCTTCTGTCAAATGTGTGTAATGCTGGCACCAGTCCTATGGGGATCTTGTGAGGACAGAGCCCCTGAACAGGCAAAGTGGCGGTGCCTAGCACAGAGGAGGCACTCCCACAGCTGTGGTCAGCTCAACTACAGGGACCCCCGTCTCCCTACAGGGTTGGCCCCCAGCAAGGCTCAGGACAGCAAAGCCTACACGTCCATCCTGTACGGCAATGGCCCAGGCTACGTGCTCAACGCAGGCGTGCGACCAGACGTGAATGAGAGTGAGAGCGGTGAGTGAGGCTGAATGGCCCGCTCAGAGGGACCAGAGTGCCAGGGATGGGGGCATTCGCGGGAGAGGGACGCCGCCCGCCTGCCCTGAACTGCACTCACCCTCCTACCAGAGAGCCCCGATTACCGGCAGCAGGCGGCGGTGCCCCTGTCGTCGGAGACCCACGGAGGCGAAGACGTGGCGGTGTTCGCGCGCGGTCCTCAGGCGCACCTGGTGCACGGTGTGCAGGAGCAGAGCTTCGTAGCGCACGTCATGGCCTTCGCCGCCTGCCTGGAGCCCTACACGGCCTGCGACCTGGCGCCCCCCGCCGGCACCACCGACCCTGCGCACCCAGTTGCCGCGTCGCTGCCTCTGCTGGCCGGGACCCTGCTGCTGCTGCTGGGGGCGGCCGCTGCTCCCTGAGCGCCCCACCCTGGAGTTATCCTGCTCCCCACCTCCAGGCGTCCTGCCCTGCTCCCCGTCCTGAGCTGCCACTTCCGGCGTGAACACATACAGGTGACCTGCCGCTGGACCTTCACCCCCTAGAGATAAACCAGCATTAGCTGGAGCAGCGCTGCCCTTCTTCCCTCTGCAGCCCCTTCAGGGAGCAGGAATCCAGGGCGCCCTGGAAGCTGAGCCTGGGGCTCCCAGGACCTCCTGATTCTTCCTCCCAACCCCAGAGACTGCGGATTTGTGCCATGCGGCTGCCTGCACCCCAGACAATAAAGGGACTCAAACCACTCAGCCCCCACCCTGCCTCTAGCCTGAGGAAGACCAAGCAGGCCTGGACCCAGAGACGTCCTGCAACCCTGGACACGACACACCGAGACCATGTGCCCCATCATTCTTAGCTTTAATCCTTGTAGCACCTGGTAGACCCAAGGACTTGGGTGGATCAGGACACCTGAAGAAGAGCAGCTTCCCGCCACCCTGCAACCCACTCAAGGAGGCTGCTGGGGCAGTGATCCCCATGGGGGCTTTGACACAGTCCTCTGCTGCCTCCCCACTAGGATCATTCCACACCCCTGCACCTGACCAAGGGACCAATGAGGCAGAGGCTTGCCCCAAGTCACAGCCACTCAGATGCTTCCCGACCCCCAGTGCCCATTCCAGGTCAGTAGATCCAAGGAGCGCCTGAGGAACTCTGGGTACAGGGCAGCAGCCCAGAGCCCATGGACCCTCCCGGGACATCTGGATGCTGGGCATAGATTTCTCAACAAGGAAGACTCCCCTGCCTCCTGAAGGTCTCCATTCTCCTAGGAGACAAAGCAATAATAAAAGGAAGTGTTAGACAGTGTAATGCCGGTACTACTTCCTAGGAGAAAAACAGTGAGTGAGTGTGGGCACGGCATCTGGAGCGGTGGATAACGCAGACCAGGAGGGGCTGCTGAGGAGCAGACGATTGAGCAAGACACTTGAATAGAGTGGGGCTTGAGCAAGGTGGCACAGCAGTGCAAAGGCCCTGGGACAATGCCAGCAGGTGCTCTGGGAGGCCAAGGACTGGATCAGAGGGGTGGAGGTGGGTGGGTAGAGTGGGGAAAGCCTGAGGGGTCAGGAGAGTGGGGGTGGGGCATGGGAGACCATGAAGTCTGGGTAGAGGGGTGTGGTTGGAGGTCTTTGAGGAGGGCTGTGACTCACCCTGGCTGGAAAATGAGCACTCTGGCTGCTGCCAGGAGAAGGGTCTGGTCTTTTGGGTGGAGTATGGGGGTGGTGACAGGCCTAGGTGAGAGGTGAGGAAGGAGCTGACTCCAGGTGTTTCTGACCTCCCTCCAAAAGCGTTCTGGAGCACCCATCCCAACAGAGCCATGCTTAGTGAGTACCACACCTGCTCCAATAGAACATTGCAAAGAATTAAATAAAGGTGAAATCAACCACATTTTCCAGCAAATTTTGCAGTATTACAAATTTATTTGTACATTTACAAAGGTGCGAAAAAGCATCTTGCTTTTGCAAGAAATAGTAACGTGATTCAATATGCTTTCTTATTTACTAAAACCTTGAAATAAAATTGTAAAACATCAGTTTGAAGGCCTGGCTCTCAGGGTCATTCTTTTTTGATTCTGGGTTTTAGTAGCTGTCACAAAAATATTGGAGGACCATGATCCCACTTGTGAATAGTCATAGGACTCCAGCCTGGGAAGCACAGTGAGAATCCATGTCTAAAAAATGAAATAAAAGGATGAATTTTATGGTATGTAAATTATATCTAAATTTTAAAAAACAGATTCAAATATATAATCTGCTTTCAAGTTTTTTTTTTTTTTTTTGAGGCAGAGTCTCACTCTGTCGCCCGGACTGGAGTGCAGTGGCCGGATCTCAGCTCACTGCAAGCTCCGCCTCCTGGGTTCACGCCATTCTCCTGCCTCAGCCCCCCAAGTAGCTGGGACTACAGGCGCCCGCCACCTCGCCCGGCTAGTTTTTGTATTTTTAGTAGAAACGGGTTTCACTGTGTTAGCCAGGATGTTCTCGATCTCCTGACGTCGTGATCTGCCCGTCTCGGCCTCCCAAAGTGCTGGGATTACAGGCTTGAGCCACCGCGCCCGGCCTCAAGTTTTTTTTAAATATGTAGGGATGAGGGTTGTATCAGTCAAATACATTTTTGACCACAAAATTCACACGTCAATGAAAACATTCTCAAACTTCAGTTCTAAAAAATGTTTTCTTTGGCATGAGTTTTCATTCCAAGATGATTACTTTCTCATTTTTTCATTGAGAGGACATCTTTACCTTGAAGGAGCAGATGCAAAAAAAGTAAAATTATTTTTCAAGCTTTTTCCTGATTGTCTAAAACAGATAGCTCTTGTCATCTCAAAAGTGTCAGCAGTTTGGTGTTTAGGAAGGAGGGAGCCCGGGTGCGGTGACTCACCCCGTAATCCTAACACTTGGGAGGCCAAGGTGGGTGGATCATTTGAAGTTAGGAATTCAAGACCAGCCTGATCAACATGGTGAAATCCCATCTCTACTAAAAATACAAAAATTAGCCAGACATGGTGCTGCACACCTATAATCCCAGCACTTTGGGAGGCTGAGGCAGGCGGATCACTTGAGGTCAGGAGTTTGAGACCAGCCTAGTCAACATGGTGAAACACTGTCTCTACTGAAAATACAAAAATTAGCCAGGTGTGGTGGTGGGGGCCTATAATCCCAGCTACTCCGGAGGCCGAGACAGGAGAATCTCTTGAACCTGGAGGCGGGGGTTGCAGTTAGCCGCGATCACACCACTGCCTCCAGCTTTGGACACAAAGCGAGACTCCCTCTCAAAACAAAGGAGGGAGGTAGGAGTGGGGGTGAGAATTGAAAAATCACCTATCGGGTACAAATTCATTATATGGGTATTGGGTTCACTAGAAGCCTAATCTCCACCAGTATGCAGTCTACCCATGTAACAAACAAGCACATGGACCCCTGAATCTAAATTTTAAAAAAAGAATATTCACAGGCAAAAAAATCACAGGGAAGCAGAAACAGAGAAATAAATTTAAAATTACTGATAAATTTTTAAAAATAAGAAGGGAGGGCTGGGCGCAGTGGCTCACGCTTATAATCCCAGCACCGTGGGAAGCTGAGGCAGGTGGATCACAAGGTCAGGAGATCGAGACCATCCTGGCTAACACAGTGAAACCCCATCTCTACTAAGAATACACAGAATTAGCTGGGCTTGGTGGCAGGTGCCTATAGTCCCAGCTACTCAGGAGGCTGAGGCAGGAGAATCGCTTGAACCTGGGAGGTGGAGGTTGCAGTGAGCTAAGGTGGTGCCACCGCACTCCAGCCTGGGTGACAGAGCAAGACTCCATCTCCAAAATACATACATACATACATGCATACATACATGCATACATGCATACATACGGAGAGAGGGAAAGTTAACAGAGAGGGAGGGGAACTTGGGGCAACCCTCTTCAGTATTTTGCCATGAAGATAACTCATTCTGTGTGGCTGGAAAGTTTTCATGGTCACACCCAATCTCCTTACCAAGTATGGGAAAGATTCTACTCTAATGCTACAGTCTTGGCTGTATAACATGAGCCTACTGTCGGTCTCCTGCAATATTCTGTGCCCTCCAGGCTTCTACCTCTTCCCTGCGCTGATTAGACCACAGATGAGCCAATGAGTGAGGGGTAGGGGTGAAGCTACCTCTGCACCCTGATTCATATCCAGAATCCTTTTTAAAAAATCCCTTTCTGAGTAGCTATTCTATCCGTGGTTGCATTTTTACCATTTTCCCATATGACATTGTTTTTATTAAAGAAGGCATTTACTGTTGGCAATATATCTTGTCTGCTCTATCTTCCCTTTAGTGGCTCATGAAAAAAAAAAAAAAAAGGAAAGAAAGAAAGAAAAGAAAGAAGCGATTTGTATATTTCAGTATTGGAACAGAACCTGGCAAATACCTTCAGCTGAGCCATGTTGGAAACATCTGTGCTTTCAGCCCACTGCGAAGCAAACCTCCCACACTGGGTAATTTGCTCTAACATGAGTTTCTTCCAATCTTTGGCAGTGTTTTCTCTACATCTTTCGACGGTGTTTGCTGACAAAGAAATGCCTTTCGGTTTGTCGACAGATCATTTACTGCTCATTGTTTCTGCCATTTTTCCTGCAGCAGAAAGAATAAGTGTCTGCCCATTGGTAGGTGTTTTTTGTTTCATGCTATCTTGCAAGAAACTTTAAAAGAGCTTTCCAAATATTTATCATTGCTTAGGGAAATAACTAAGAAGGACTGGGTTGAACAGCACAAAACTTTAAATACTGCTGGGAAAAAAGACTGCACAGGTTTCTCTTCAGTTCTGAAAGCTTAGTTTTAGACACCTTGCCAACCATGAGGATTGCACACTGCTGATGACTTAACAGCTCCAGGCACAAGGCACCCTGGGCAAACTTCAGCAGTAACCACAGAGTGGGGGGAATTCAAAGAGTTTGATTTGCTGAATTTTTATTTTAGGGGCTAACTTCTGGTCAGGTCTGTACCCTGAGCTCAGCCAGGAGTAATAAGGAATTCCCAGCTCTCCCTTCTGCTGTGGTTCACCTCCTCTGGATTTCTGGTGTTTGTTGCAGATTCCTTACAGGAATCTTGTGTGAGCCACTCGGCCATTTTGGAAGTTGAGTTTGGTTAAAACTAGATCATATAGGCCGAGTATTGTGGCTCACGCCAGTAATCCCAGCACTTTGGGAGGCTGAGGTGATCTGCCATCACCTGAGGTTGGGAGTTCGAGACCAGCCAGACCAACATGGAGAAACTCTGTGTCTACTAAAAATGCAAAATTAGCTGGGCATGGTGGTGCATGCCTGTAATCCTAGCTACTCAGGAGGCTGAGGCAGGAGAATCACTCTAACCCAGGAGGCGGAGGTTGCAGTGAGCCAAGATGGTGCCATTATACTCCAGCCTGGCCAACAAGAGTGAAACTCTGTCTGAAAGAAAGAAAGAAAGAAAGAAATCATATAATCTGTCAATCCACTTAGACGCACTAAACTCTAATCCTCCACAATCCGCTGAAAGCGTGCAATCCAGAGTGGGTATTGCATCAACCCCTGGTCTGGGGCACCCAATTCCCTTCTTGTGGGACACCCAAGAACTGTGTGGAGTGGTACCTGCATGAAGCGTGAAGGCGCCAGCATGGAGCTCGATATTAAACATGAGCTCTTGGGGCACCCACTGCCCAGGGCTATGGCAAGGCATGTGGTGAGCTGAGCAAACAGTAGGTGCTCAGGAGCGCCTAACGTCCCTTTAACCAAACCCCAAGGTCCAGGTGAGTTCTGAAGTGCTTAAGTACTGGGCAGGATGCCCAGGCTGAGCAACTCCCTGTGAGCAGGGGCGTCTCACTGCCTGCAGAGCACAGACCCCAGAGGGCACCACAGGTTCAGTCCGCACCAGACTCGGAGCCCCCTGTCCATCAAGTTCCCTTGAGCCCTGCACATATCCAGTGATTGGCACAGGAAGCCTTGTGATGCAGGGAAAGGAGCACACTCCCTGCAGCCTCTCAGGAGGACTCAAGGGGGATCCCAGCTGTGCCCTTCTGTCCTGGGTGCTGACGTTGCATCTGATCTTGTCCTGGCCCCACTGGTTCTAGGAACAGGCCTCCCCACCAGGTTAGCAACTGCATAACTGGCCTCTGCCCCTAGAGGAAGCCTCCCTGAATCTCAGCCTCCCAGAGGGGCTCCAGAGGCCTTCCGGAAGCTGTGTGAGATTTGCAGTTGCACCCCTTCATCTAAGGCAGCCCCAGAGCCTACTGACCACAGCTGACCACAGCTTCCACATTTACTGCCAGTGCACACACCAGACCCCAACACCAACAAGCAACTGGAAGCTCCCCTTGATAGAGCCTTGCCACTAGGGATGCCAGTCTTTGCCAATGCACTTGGCATGGTGCCTGGGAACCAGCCACATGGCTCTTGAGCTGCCCTTCAAGGAGGAAACAGAAGCCCCCTGTCAAAAGAGGAGGCCACCATCCACCCTTAGTAGGGAGGTGACCAGGCCCTGGTGCCCTGTTCTGGCACTCTTTGTTCACCAGATTTGCAAATTTGTTGTTATCAGCCAGCACGGTTTCCCCACCTCCACCCACCCTGTCTGGGCTCCTTAGAGTAAAGGAAAATTCTCCCCAAGGAGCTACCTTCAGACCTCTCCACACAGATTCCTGACAGCAGTCCCTGCAATGGTTTGGTTCCACAGGATCGTAGGAGCTTTTTAAAATTATTATTTATGCAAAATATAGACAAGGAAAGATGTGATTTGACTGCACCATGTGACAGCTTCTTGGGGATTTGAGCTGCCTGCGGATCCAATGAACCAGCCATGAGCTGCTGCCAGAGGCTACAGGATCCTGGGTGGCAGCTGAGGTTGTGGAAGCCAGGAACCCATCTCACTCCCTTGCAACCTGATGAGCTCATGCTGGACACAGACCCAGCTTGGGACTGAACCGTGTAGCCCTCTGGGCACCTTGAACCTTGCACCAGGGTGCTGGGGAGGCTGGGGAGGAGGAGGCATTCACTGTGACCAATGGGGTTGCTTTATCTGTGGATGTGTTTATAGCTTTTATTTTATTTTATTTTGTGTGTGTTTGTTCTTTCTTTTTAATTTTATTTTATTTTTGAGACAGGGCCTAGCTCTGTCTCCCAGGCATGATCTCGGCTCACTGCAATCTCTGCTTTCTGGACTCAAGTGACTTCCCAAGTAGCTGGGATTACAGGTGTGCACCACCAGGCCTGGATAATTTTTGTATTGTTTATAGAGACAGGGTTTTGCCATGTTGTGCAGGCTGGTCTTGAATTGCTGGGCTCAAGCAATGCACCTGCCTTAGCCTCTCAAAGTGCTGGGACTGCAGGCATGAGCCACCACGCCCTGGCCAGTTTTATTTTTAATTGATAAATAAAAATTGTATATATTTATGGGGTACAATGTGATGTTTCAATACATGTATACATTGTGGAATGATCAAGTCAGGCTTATTAGCATATCCACCCCCTCAAATATTTATTATTTCTTTGTGATGAGAACATTTAAAATCCCATCTTTGGCTGGGCACGGTGGTTCACGCCTGTAACCTCAGCACTTTGGGAGGCCGAGGAGGACAGATTACCTGAGGTCAGGAGTTGGAGACCAGCCTGACCAACATGGTGAAACCTTGTCTCTAATAAAAATACAAAAATTAGCTGGGCATGGTGGCACACGCTTGTAATCCCAACTACTTGGGAGGCTGAGGCAGGAGAATTGCTTGAACCCAGGAGGTGTAGGTTGCAGTGAGCTGAGATAATGCCATTGCACTCCAGCCTGGACGACAAAAGCGAAACTCCATCTCAAAAAAAAAAAAAAAACAAAACCAAAAACAGTAAAATCCAGCCTTTCAGCTGTTTTAAAATATACAATACATTATTATGAACTGTAGTCACCTTGCTATGCAATAGAACAGCAGAACTTATTCCTCCTACTAGCTGTAACTTTGTACCCGTTGACCAACCTCTCCTCTTCCCCGTTCACCTCCCCTCTGTGCCTGGCTTATTTCACTTCATATAATATCCTCTCGGTTCATCCATGTTGTTGAAAATGACAGAATTTCCTGTTTTTATAAGGCTGACTAGTGTTCCGTTATGTAAATACACCACGTGCTAAAAATCCATTTATCTGTTTAGGAACACTTAGGTTGTTTCTATATCTCAACTATTGTGAATAATGGTGTCATGAACATGGCAGTGCAGACATCTCTTCCACATACAGATTTCAATCCTCTGGGTGTGTACCCCGTAGTGGGGTTGCTGGATTATATGATACAGGTAATTCTCTTTTTTTGTAGAGATAGGGTCTCACTATGTTGTCCAGGCTGGTCTTGAACTCCTGACCTGAAGCGGTCCTTCCCCCTTGGTCTCCTAGAGTAGAGTGCTGAGATTACAGGCATGAGCCACAACACCTAGCCCTCCAAGTAATTCTATTTTTAGTCTTTTGAGAAACCTTCATACTCTTATCCAAAATGTCTGTACTAATTTACAATACTACTAACAATGTATAATGGTTCCCTTTCCTCCACATCCTTGTCAACACTTACTATCTTCCATCTTTTTTATAATGGCCAACCTAACAGGTGCAAGGCAATATCTCGTTGTGGTTTTAATTTGCATTTCTCTGACGATTAGCAATATTGAGCACTTTTTCACATAACTGTTGACCATTTGTATGTCTTGTTTTGAGAAATGTCTGTTCAAGTCCTTTGCCTTTTTAAAATAGGGTTTTTTTAAATTATTGAGTCATTTGGGTTCCTTGTGTATTTTGGATATTAGCCCTTTACCAGTGTATGATTTACAAATATCTTCTCCCAATCTTCGAGTTGTCTCTTCACCCTATTAACTGTTTCCATTGCTGTTCACAAGCTTTTTAGTTCGATGCAATACAATTTGTCTATTTTTGCTTTTGTTGCCTGTGTTTTTGTGGTCATATCCAAGAAATCTCTGCCCAGACCAATGGCATGGAGCCTTTCCCCTGTGTTTCTTCTAGTAGTTTTGTAGTTTCAGGTCTTGCATTTAAGTCTTCATTTTGAGTTGACTTTTGTATAAGGGGTGAGATAAAGTCCCCCTTTCATTCTTCTGTCTGTGGAGATCTAGTTTTTCCAAAACCATTTATTAAGAGATTGTCCTTTCCCCATTGTCCAAGACCAGGTAAAGCAGCACATGCCTGTAATCCCAGCCCTCCGAGAGGCCAAGGTGGGAGCATCACTTGAGGCCAGGAGTTTGAGACCAGACTGGACAATATAGCAAGCCCCATCTCTTAAAAAAAAAAAAAAAATTTCCTTAGCTCAGCATAGTAGCATGCACCTGTAGTCCCAGCTACTCAGGAGGCTGAGGCATGAGGATTGTGAGAGCACAGGAGTTCGAGGTTACAGTGAGCTATGATTGCATCACTGCACACCGACCTTTTTTATGCTCTCTTAAGTGGGGTTGTTTTCATAATTTCTTTTTCAGACAGTTAGTTAGTATAAAGAAACACTACTGCTTTTTGTAAGTTGATTTTGTATCCTGCAACTTTACTGAATTTGTTTATCAATTCTAACGGTTTTTGGGGGGAACTGTTTAGGATATTTTACATATAAGATCATGTCAGCAAACAGAAACAATTTCACTTCATCCTTTCCTATTAGGATGTCTTTTATTTCTCTTTCTTGCTGAATCGCTCTGGCTAAGATTTCCAGTACCATGTGGAACACAGCAGGCATCCTTGCCTTGTTCCTGATCTTAGAGGAGAAGCTTTCAACTTTTCATTGTTGAGTATGATGTTGGCTGTGGACTTGTCATACATGATCTTCACTGAGTTGAGAAACATTCCTTGCATATCTACTTTGTTGAGAGTGTTTTCATTTTTGTTTTTGTTTATGTTTTTGTTTTGAGACAGAGTCTTTCTCTGTCGCCCAGGCTGGAGTGCAGTGGTGCAATCTCAGCTCACTGCAAGCTCTGCCTCCTGGGTTCACGCCATTCTGCCTCAGCCTGCCGAGTAGCTGGGACTACAGGTGCCCACCATCATGCCAGCTAATTTGTTTGTATTTTTAGTAGAGATGGGGTTTCATCATGTTAGCCAGGAAGGTCTCAATGTCCTGACCTCGTGATCCGCCTGCCTTGGCCTCCCAAAGTGTGTTGAGAGTTTTTTTACCATGAAAGGATTGAACTCTGTCAAATGCTTTTTCTGCATCTATTGAAATGAATGTATGATTTCTTGTCCTTCATTCTGCTAATATGGTGACTCTCATTGATTGGCATATGTTGAACCAAACTTGCAGAGATAATCTTTTTTTTTTTTTAGACAGTCTCACTCTGTGGCCCAGGCTGGAGTACGGTGGCACAATATTGGCTCACTGCAACCTCCGCCTCCCAGGTTCAAACAATTTTCATGCCTCAGCCACCCTAGTAGCTGGGGCTTCAGGCGTGCACCCCCATGCCTGCCTAATTTTTGTATCTTTAATAGAGACAGGATTTTGCCATATTGCCCAGGCTGGTCTCAAACTCCTGGGCTCAAGTGATCCGCCCACCTCAACTGCATGCAGGGATCACAGGCATGAGCCATCACGTCCAGCCCATGGTGAATGATCTTTTTAATGTACTGGTGAATAGGGTTATCTAGTATTTTCTTGAGGATTTTTGCAACCATGGTCATCAATGATATTGCCTGTACTTATTCCTTTTTGCAGTGTCTTTGTCTGGCTTGGTATCAGAGTAAGCTGGCCTTGTAGAATGAGTTTGGAAGTACGCTCTCCTCTTCAGTTTTTGGGAAGGGCTTGATAAGAATTGGTATCAGCTCTTC
>NC_045444.1:118854713-118917187 GCF_002776525.5 Piliocolobus tephrosceles
AGTCTGTAGTCTGTTCAGATTTCCAATTTTTTCATGATCCAGTAGTTAGGTTATATTTCTAGGAATGTATCCATTTCTTCTAGGTTGTGCAATTTGTTGGCATATAATTGCTTACAGTAGTCTCTTACAATCCTTTGTATTTCTGTTATCAATGGTAACAACTCTTCTTTCATCTCTGATTTTATTTGAGTCTTCTCTCTTTTTTCTTTATTAGTCTAGCTAAGGGTTTGTCAATTTTGTTCAGCCTTTTACAAACCAACTCTTAGTTTTGTTGATTTTTTCTATTGTTTTTCTAGTCTCTATTTCATTGATTTCTTCTCTGATCTTTGTTATTTCCTTCCTTCTGCTTTTACCTTAATTTGTTCTTCTTTTTTCTAGTTCCTTGAGGCACAATATTAGCCTGTTTATTTGAGATTTTTCTTCTTTTTTGATATAGGCATTTATTGCTATAAACTTCCCTCTCAGAACTGCTTTAGGCTGGGTGTGGTGGCTCATGTCTGTAATCCCTGCATTTTGGGAGGCTGAGGCGAGAGGATAGATTGAGGCCAGAAGTTTGAAACCAGCCTGGTCAACATAGTGAGACTCCATCTCTACAAAAATAAAAAATTATCCAGGTATGGTGGCATCTGCCTGTAGTCCCAGCTACTTGGGAGGCTGAAGTGGGAGGATTGCTTGAGCCCAGGAGTTCAAGGCTACAGTAAGCAGTGATTGTGCTGCTGCATTCCAGCCTGGGCAACAGAGTGAGACCCTATCTCAAAAAAACAAAACAAAACAAAGCTGCCTTTGCTGCATCCCATATGTTTTCATATATCGTGCTTCCATTTTTTGTTTGTCTCAAGATATTTTTAAGTTTACCCTTTAATTTCTTCTTTGATTCAACAGTTGTTCAGGGAAGCATATTGTTTGATTTCCACATATTTGTTAATTTCCCATAATTCCTTCTGTTATTGATTTCTAGTTTCATACCATTGTGGTTGGAAAAGATGCTTGATATGATTTCAATCCTTTTCTGTTTTTTTGAGGCAGAGTCTTGCTCTGTCGTCCAGGCTGGAGTGCAGTGGTGCTGATCAGTACTCACTGCAACCTCGGACTCCCAGGCTCAAGCAATCCTCCTGACTCAGCCTCCCTAGGAGCTGGGAGTATGGGCATGCACTACCACGTCCAGCTAATTTTTTTATTTTTCATAGAGACAGGGTCTCTCTATATTGCCCAGGCTGGTCTCAAACTCCTGGGCTCAAGTGATCCTCACGCTTCGGTCTTTCAAAATGTTGTGATTATAGAAGTAAGCCACTGTACCCAGCCAATTTCCATCTTCTTAAATTTGTTAAGACTTATTTTGTGGCCTAATATATGATATACCTTGAAGAATGTCTTATGCTCACTTGAGAAGAATGTGTATTAAATTGCTTTTAGGTGGAATGGTCTATGTGTATATGTGTGTGTGTGTGTGTGTGTGTGTGTGTGTATATATAATCCATTTGGTCTAAAGTGTAGTTCAAATCCAATGTTTCCTTATTGATTTTCTGTTTGGATCTGTCCGATGTTGAAAGTGAGGAATTGCAATTCACTACTATTATTATGTTGTAGTCTGTGTCTTTCTTCAGATCCCTTAAGGTTTGCTTGTCTGGTTGCTTGATTGACTGACTGTAGGGATGGGGTTTTGCTGTGGTACCCAGGCTGATCTCAAATTCCTGGCCTCAAGCAATCCTCCCTCCTTGGCCTCTCAAAGTGCTGAGATTGCAGGCTTGCTTCATGTATTTAGGTGCTCCAAAGTTGGGTGCATATATATTTGTACTTGTTATATCCTCTTGATGAATTCACCACTATAGAATGTCACTCTGCAATGACTTTGTCGCTTTTTACAGTTTTTCCTGTAAAGTATATTTTGTCTGGGCCAGGCACAGTGGCTCATGCCTGTAATCCCAGCACTTTGGGAGGCCGAGGTGGGCAGATCACCTGAGGTCAGGAGTTCGTGACCAGCCTGGCCAACATGGTGAAACCCCGTTTCTACTAAAAATACAAAATTTAGCTGGGTGTGGTGGTGCACACCTGTAATCCCAGCTACTTGGGAGACTGAGGCAGGATAATCCCTTGAACCTGGGAGGTGGAGGTTGCAGTGAGCTGAGATCACATCACTGCACCCCAGCCTGGGCAACAGAGGAAGACTGCATCACACACACACACACACACACACACACACACAAAAGTATATTTTGTCTGAAATAAGTATAGCTACCTCTGTTCTCTTTTTTATCCCATTTACATGGAATATCTTTTTCTATCCTTTCACTTTCAGTCTATGAGTGTCCTTTAAGGTGAAGTGAGTCTTGTGTAGGCAACGTATGTTGGGTCTTGTTATTTTATCCATTTAGCTACTCTGTGCCTTTTGATTGGAGAATTTAACTCATTTACATTCAGACTAATTATTGATAGGTAAAGAGTTATTAGTACCATTTCGTTCATTGTTTTCTGGATATTTTGTAGATCTTTTGTCCTTTCTTCCTCTTGTTTTTTTCCTTTGTGATTTGATGACTTTCTATACTGCTATGCTTGGGATCTGTTCTTTTTAACTGTTGTGTATCTATTACAGGTTTTTGCTTTGTGGTTACCCTAAGGCTTACATAAGCCATCTTATACTTAACTGGTTATTTTAAGTTGACAACAACTTAACTTAGATCGCATATATAAACTGTACACTTTTACTTCTCCTCCCATTTTATGTTTTTGATGTCACAGTTTACATCTTTTTATAATTTGTATCTTTTAACAAATCACCATAGCTCTAGTTGTTTTTAATAGTTTTACCTTTTAACGTTTGTACTGGATATATAAAAGATTTACCTGCTGCCATTATGGTATTAGTGTGCTTTGGATTTGACAATGTACTTACTTTTACCAATGAGTTTTATATTTTCATATGTTTTCATATTACTACTAATTAACATCCTCTTCCTTCAGCTTGGAAAACTTTTAGCATTTCTTGTAAAGCAGGTATAAAACAAAAACTCTCTCAGTTTTTGTTGAGAAAGTCTTTATCACCCCTTCATTTTTTAGAGACAGAATTGCTGGGTATAGTATTATTGGTTGGCTTTTTTTTTTCTCTTTCAAGATTTTGAATATATCATCCCACTTCCTTATGGCCTACAACGTTTCTGTTGAGAAGTATGCTGATAGTCATATGGGGGTTCCCTTATACATGATGATTCACTTTCCCTTGCTGCTTTCAACACTCTTTTTAACTACTGACTATTCGATTACAATGTGTCTTCATGTGGATCTCTTTGGATTCATCTTATCTGGCATCCTCTGGTCTTCCTGGATCTGGCTTTCTATTTAACTCCTTAGGCTTGCAATGTTTTCTGCTGTTATTTCTTTGAATATGTTTTCTATCCCTTTCTCTCTCTTTCTTCTCCTTCTGGCATGCCAATAATGTGTAAGTTGTAAGTATCTTAAGCTATCTTCAATCCTTTCATTCTTTTTGCTTCTCATATTAGATGGTTTCCAGTGGCCTGTCTTTGAATTTATAGATTCTTTCTTCTGCGTGATCTAGTCTGCTGTTGATCCTCTTTTTCAGTTCAGTTATAGTATTTTTCAGCTCTATGATTTCCGTCTAGTACTTTTAAATAATTTCTGTCTCATTGTTGACATTCTCAGTTTGGTTTTGTATTGCTCTCCTGACCTTGGTAAGCATCTCTATGACCATTATTTTGAATTCAGTTAAATCACATATCTCCACTTCACTTGGTTCTTCACTGGAGATTTGTATTGTTCCTTTATTTGGAATATCATCCCCTGTTTCTTCATTTTCCTTGACTCCCTGTGTTGGTATCTTTGAATTAGATAGGACAACTACTTCCTTCAGTCTTGTGAGACTGGCCTCATGTAGAAGAATCTCACCAATCCATCTAACCTGAGATTTTAAGATGTCCCTCAAATCTTTGTGTTTGTCCAGACTGCTACCTCTGTTTGAGGTGGCCCCCTAGAGCTTGGGATGTACTACATCATGTTAGTACCCAAAACCAGTAAGATGGCAGCCAGACTCCCTAGATGTAGCTGGAAAGGTTGGATGTTGGATATGTGTTCCAGTTCCTTCTATCTTTACAGTGAAGCTGAGTGCAGGCATTAGTCTCCCACTTTCTCTGCATTAATCTGGGGACAAAATCTGTGGCAAATGCCTGTACAGGCATTTGTACAGGCTGCACTCTCTGATCCTGGGAAGATAGCTGCTGACATTGGGCCCACCTCTTTGTTTTTTGTGTTCTGGGGCCATTCAAGAATGCAAAGCCCCATTGAGTCCCAGAGCTGGTAATTAAAAACACAGTCCCTTAGGTGGGAGCTATAGAAATTCTGGCACTTGGCACTTGGCCAAACTCCTTTCATGAAGAATGGGTAAGCCTGAATTTATCACCAGGGTGAGCCCAAGGGAAGGCTTATGAAGCACCAAGCTCTGGTTCCAGCTGTCGAAGGGCTCCTGTTCTGTTCCATTGCTTAGTTAGCTGCTTTATGCAAGTTCATTTAGAAGGCAGACCATCAAGTAGCCACTGGAAGTGTGTGCTGAGAGCCTCTTCTGGAGAGTAAACGGGAACTGCACATTCCTGCCTCTTTCTGCACTGCTCCAAGGGGGTGTAGCCCATGGAAGTGTTTACACACTCATTTAAAACCACTTCTTTGTTCTGTGATCAAGGAGACTCATATATACCTGGTCCCTTCTGTTCACAGAGCTAAGAGGTTTAGGATGGAGTCCTTTGGGAGGTAGCTGTGAAAGTTGGGGAACTCAATTTTTGGTATAAACCCTTTCCAGGGACAAAGAAGGGGCTGTGTCTATCCTTCTCTGTGCTGCTCCTGGGAGATGAAGACCCTGGAAATGTTTGTGCACCTGTATAAAAATGCTGCTTTCTTCCTGTGGTCTAGAGAGACACATTTATGCCAGTCCCCTTTGCCCCCAGAGCTAGGAGGTTTAGGATGCGGTCTTGCAAGTAGAAGCTATAAAAGTTGGGGTGCTCTATCTGAGGGAGAAACAGGGGGCTGTTCTTTTTAAGCCCCTTCTCTGTACTGTTCCCAGAGGATAAAGCCACTGGAAGTGCTTGTATGCCCATATGAAACTGCTGCATTGTTCCTGTGGTCTAGAGACTCACATGCGTCTAATCTCTGCTCCCAGAGCTGGTGAAATAAGAACCAAACTGTGGGGAAGTTTAGAGTTAGGGTGCTATATTTAAGGCCCAAACCCTCCCCTCCACAGGGAGAAGGAAACTGGGGTGATTCCTTCCCAGCTGCGTGGTGAGGTGCCCGGGGCCATGCCCGAATATGCCTCCACTCTCCTAACCATTCAAAGTGGCTTTCTCCGTTGCTAGACAGATAGGGGTTTAAACTGGTCTCTGATTTTCTCTTGAGGAAACTGACCTGTGAATAGACCTATATGGTGCATTTGTGGGTCGGGGGAGATTCAGGAGCTTCCTATTCCACCATGCTGCTTGGGGTTGGTTTATTTCTGCTACAGCAGAGTGCACCAGCTGTCAGGGAGCAGGGTGGCCTGAGTCAGTGACACAGAGTAAAATAAGCCACACTTTATAGTGGGGGAGTAGGAATGGCCAGGGGAACATGTGGGACAGCACCTCTAAGATGGGCTGCAAATGAGTGAGAGCTGAGAACCCCCAACCCAGGCAGATGGAAAGGAGGCCCCAGAGAGAAGCCCCAACATGAGCCACAATCCATGTCACATAAACAGCAGTAGGGACAAAAAGGGGTATTTGGCCTGGACAGGAGAAGGAACCTGTGGCTCACCTTGGACCATATGAAGAGGAGTCACAGGGGCAGGGGCCACACCAGGACACTAGGGTGTGTATTCCTGCTCATTCTAAGGACTCTGCAGGAAAGCCCAGGTCAGGACACAGCTGAGGTTTTCCCCAAGGGGAAGGGGTCTTGAGAAGTGGCAGTTCCTGCCCCTCATGGTTTTCCAGGCAAAGCTGAGTGACCGCCTGATGGAGGCTGCAGAGAAGAGCTGCTCTTCTCAGACGGGGATGAGTGCACAGCTGCCAAGGGCTCAGTCAGTTACGTGCCATCCATCGTGGACTCCAAAATGCAGTGACAAGTGAGCTTATAGAGCAAGGGCTTCCTTGGGGTGCATGGGCTGAGTTTTCCATTGTCCTGAAACCTTCTAGAAGCAATAGGAAGGAACTACATACAACATGATCGGTGGCCTGGGTTCTTCTCCATAAAATCCTCCCAAGGACAGCCTCTTATGGATCAATTGCTGTGCAGTGACTTAGACCCAGGAGGGCCAGCTGCTGACTCCAAAGCCTAAAGGGTCTCAGTTTCTCAAGAAGCCCCCTTCGGCCAGGCACAGCGGCTCATGCCGTGATCCCAGCACTTTGGGAGGCCGAGGCAGGAGGATCACCTGAGGTTAGGAGCTCAAGACCAGCCTGGCTAACATGGTGAAACCCCGTTTCTACTAAAAATACAAAAAATTAGCTGGCATGCACCTGTAATCCCAGCTACTCGCGGGGCTGAGACAGGAGAATCCCTTAAACCCAGGAGGTGGAGGTTGCAGTGAGCCGAGATCCAATCCATTGCACTCCAGCTTGGGCAAAAAGAGTGAAACTCTGTCTCAATAAAGAAACAAAAACAAACAAAAAGAAAACCATTTCACACCCTGCAGGCTGCAGGGATCTGATGGAAGTGTCCTATGGCCCCTTGCAAAGGGAGCAGGAAGGGGCCATAGGACACTTAGGATGCTAATCAAAAGAAAAACAGATTGTAGTCCTTCTGCTTCTTAATGGATGGTAGAAGGTGAAATTCATATCTGTAAAAACAACCCTCTGCAGTCTCACTGGTTCAGAGGCCGTGGGGATGGGAGTAGGAAAGCTGGACTCTTGAGCCCTGTCCTGCCCTGTCCTGCTGCTGAATGTACCTGAGAGCCCACCCATGGGGACAGAGACAGTGCTCAGCCTCTGGACAAGCCTGGAGCAGGCAGGGGGAAGGGGAAACAACTCTTCATAATCAATCCTGGGAAAGTGGGTTCCTCCAACCAGCTTCAGGGAGAGGGGAGGAGCTCAGCAGGGGGAGGGAGGAGAGAAAGAGACAGCAGATCTCAGCAACTGATGGGCCATACCCCCTCTGGCACCCCGCAACTTCAGCAAAGCCTGTGACCCACCCAGGATTGTGTGGATGGGACCCGGGGAATAAATGAATTAGGGTGCTGCCCCCATGGGGAGCATGGAGGTGGTAAAGAACCAGCCCACCCAAGGGGCCATGTGGAGAAACCTGATCTCCCCCGCAGAACCCGCCCCCAGAGGCATTAGCATATGAAGGACTCTGGGCTTCCAACATATTTGGAAATTTAAAATTTTTCAGCCATTTAAAAATACTGTATGGCACTTACCAGCTGAGACCCCCAGGGTCCTGGACATCAGGGCCAGCATAGAGACAACCATAAGGGTGGTGGAAACTTAAATCTGGGCTCCCTGGAGCTAGTTAGAATGGCCTGGGGCTCAGGGCTGTTCAGTGGCACTAGACGCCATGGGCCCCTTCCTGGGTACCCCAGAAATCCCAGGGCCACTAAGCTGGAGTTGGGCTCAGCCCCCACATTTGCCAATGTCCTCTCTTTGACCCTAGGATGGGAAGCTTAGGCACAAACCCACCTCTCTGCTGGCTTCAAATCTTTCCTGAATCTGTACAGAGGTGGCGCCCACAGGGTCCCCAGGGCTGAGGGGCACCCCCAACATCCTAGGCCCTGAGAACTCTGAGGCAAGCTCGCAGCCAAGGTGGGGGAGCTGTGCAGACCTGGGGAGGAAAGAGGGGGGCAGGCACGCCGATCCTTCATCGTGGCAGCTGCAAGCCAGCGCATGGGCACCCCTCACCTCTCATCTGCTGATGACAACACTGGAGACCATAGAGGGCTCCTCCCTTGCCACGGTCACCTGGCAGTAACCCCTGGGCTCAAGGCCTGATCACAAAGCTTTGGATGACAGAAGCAGGACCCGGTGCAGAGGCTAGCCCCTGAGGATACTGCTGGGGACAGCATCGCCTGCTCAACTTGGGTACACAGGTGGAACCCGGAAGATTTATTTTTTCTCAGGATTTTTTGTCTGTTTGTTTGTTGTTTGTTTTTTGAGGCAGGATCTCAGTCTCACCCAAGCTGGAGTGCAGTAGCGCAACCATGGCTCTCTGCAACCTCTGCCTCCCAGGCTCAAGTGATCCTCCCACCTCAGCCTCCCAAGTAGGTGGGACTTCAGGGGCATGCCACCACGCCCAGCTAATTTTTGTATTTTTTGCAGAGATGCGGTTTTGCCCATATTGCCCAGGCTGGTATCTAACTCCTGGACTCAAGCGATCCACCTGCCTCAGCCTCCCGAAGTCCTGAGATTACAGGCCTGAGCCACCTCGCTCAGCTAGATGCCTGGAAGTTTAAGCACAGCTGTAAACCATCCCAGCTCCTTTATTTCCCTGCTCTTAAGTGCTTGGCCGAAGGCTGCTTTCTGTCATCCCAGTGAGCTGTGCCCGCTGTGTGGGAGAACCCACCCTCGGGGGATGCATGGAGCCAGCCCAGCAACAACCCGCCCCTCAGCCACTTCTAGAATCACCCAGGAAGGGCCTTCACAGCCGGGCTGATGTCCCCTCACTGAACACAGGGGAAACGGAGGCCAGGCGGGTGGCTATGCTGAGCTCATTCTCATTCCTCGACCCCAGTAGAATCACAGTCTTCAACAGCCCAATGCGGATCCTAGGACGGGGCCTGGTAGACAAATAAATGGCTGGGACTAGGCCGTGTGCCTGGTCTCCCAGCGGAACACGTGATGCACCCATGCTGACACCTGCTGACATCCGAGCTCCACAAGACCCTGACATGAGCAGTGTGGCCTTGGGGGGCATGTGGCCCATCTGTCAAAGGGGCTCCCTGCCGCTCTGTCCATCTCATTGGGGTGCAGTGGGGATGCTCCTAGGGCCTGTCTGGAAAAGCAATTTGGGAACTAGCAGGTGATGCACAGTGTTTCTGGGCATCAGGCCACTTGCTCTGGACCAGCCTGGAAGCCAGGAACTTCATGTGTTTTCCCAGGCACCTCCGTGCACCCATCCTCACTGCATCCTCAGCAGGGCACAGAGGGAAGGGGCCTGGCCCCAGGAGTGTCCCGGCCTCATTGCATTTCCTGAGCTGGGCAGAAGGGACCCCTGTCTGCTGGCTTTGCAGGCTGCTCACCCCACAGGCTCCCCTGATGCTGAGGCCTCCCCTAAGCTGGTGTGGACACAGGAGGGATTGGTCATGGGTAAAGCTGGGAAACTGGAGGAGTCTGGGGTGAGGGCAAGAGGGCTGGGCCTGCAGATTCCAGTTCCAACCAGGATCCCAGGTCAGAGGGACGGGGTGGGTCTCGGGGCATGGAGGGTCCCAGACACCAGGCCCCACCCAGGAGGGTGGCAGGAAGAGGACTGTTTTTCTGCTCCAGCTGCCCAAGGGACATGTGTGTGCCCAGCTCAGGAGGAAAGGTCTGGAAACAGCACCTGCATGGGGCCTGGGGTCCTCCAAGGAGCACGCTGTGAAGGAGTCCTTGACAGGCAGCTCTGAGCCGGGCTTGGTGCCCAGGACTGGGCCTCTGCAGTCTTCCCTGACACATCGGAACCCAGTGTCAGCCGCCTGCAGACTGGGAGGAAGGGCCCTGCTCCATCCCGGATTGGCCACTCCTGTGGGTATCCTTCTCAGTTCCAGCCTCCTCCGCAGGACCACGCATGGCTGTCCTGCCCAAGGCTCAGATGACAAGGACTTCTTAAAGGTGTCTGAAGGTTGGGGACAGGGTGCAGGCAGGCGTCGTCTGAGCAGAACGACAAGAGCTGGGCTGGCAAGAAATTCACCACTTCCGTTCAGGAGATGGGGATGGCCACGCTGGGTGGTGCCCAGGGAGGGGTTAACCCCTCTAGGCCACCCCCGAAGGGAGAAAAGCAGACCTGGGAGGAAGGGCAGGCACCTGCTGGTCCCCGTCAGTGCAGACTCGGGATCCCTGAGTGGGGCCGCCCGATAGGAGAATTCCCCCTCCCCCTGCCGCCCCTCCGTGATCGGGCAGGGCCAGTTGGCAGCCTCCAGCCTGGGCAGCACTCCCTGCCTCTGTCCACCCTCCTCACGCCAGGAGCCTATCATTCCTACCAGTCCTCTGCTTTCTGCACCCCAGGAGCCTGCCTCCACACTGGAGGAGAGGCCGAGATGTCCTGTGGGCCGGCCCCACCTCCATGTAACTGTGGGTCACTATCCCCTTTCTAGAGAGGCTGAGGCCAAGGGCCAGGCTGAGACAAGGCAGAAGCTTCTTCTACTATAGACTTGCAGGGGACATAAGTCCCAGCATCACTCTGGAATGTGGGTCACCAGGCCATGAGACTGAATTAGGGGTGCCCCAGAACTGGGCAGGAAGTCCTGGGCAAGGCTTTGGGGGAGGGCGGCTGGGCCAGGGAAGTATTGCCAGTTGGTGGAAAAGATGGAAGAGTCCAGGAGGGCTAGACACAGGTGGCTGAGCCAGGGCAACCAGTAGACAAGAAGGTCCTCTCCAGGGTCCCGGTTGTGCTAAGCGCCCTAGCCTCCTCGCAGAGGGCTCTCTCCAGCTCCGCCTGCCCTGGGGACCCGTGAAGAGGCCAAGGCAACCGTACAGTGATTTATTGACCAGACTTTGCAGCAAGAACACAGCGAAGGTGGGTCCGTACAATCCAGCTTGGCAGAGGGTCTGGCCCCCTTAGAGCAGAGTCTGGGGACCCCAGCATATTTCCCCCACAACCCCCCGAAGTCCAGCCTCATCCCTGCTCCAGGCCCCTCCTGAAGTGAGGAGCAGCAGGGAGTCCGGGTCCTGGAGGGGCTGGAAGGCAGATGGTGCTCAGAGCGGGGCTGGCACCGGGTGCATGCCTGCCCCGGTAGTCGGCAGGAGGTGATTCGTGCGGGGGCAGTGGGGGCGTGCAGGCGGGCAGCCAGGCTCACCACACGGAACACTTGTGGGCAGGGTTCATGGGCGTGTCCCTGGGACAGTGGAAAGCCCGGCCGAACTCCTCAAACTGGGACACACTGCCCAGAACCCTGGGGTGGGGAGAGACCCACACTGTGAGGGGCCCTGCAACCACCCCAACCCCAGCAAACAGGGGTGAGTTTTATTCCTTCCCATGCCCCCGATCCCACCCCAAACACAAGGAGCGGACGAGGCCAGGCGGGCAGCCGGGCGTACCTGTAGTGCTCAGGGGCATGCTTGTCGGTCAGCACCTGAAGGTAGATGGACTGAGACCGCCGTTTGATGCACCAGTTCTGGGTCCAGGAGCGGGGTGGAGGGGAGGAGGGGGAGATGAAGCCAGGCATCCGCCCCCTAGCCCCCCACCCAGGACGCAAGGCCATAGGCCCCCTCAGCACCACAGGGCCATCACCTCTGAGGGGACAGGTGATGAGAGACAGGCTGGCCATGTGAGGCCTGGGCAAGGCAGAGTCGGACTGACCCTGGATGCCGGGTCCCCACCCCAAGGCTCCCAGTCCAATCCCCCACCCGGTCCACCTGGGCAAAGGCAATGAAGAAGAGCTGGTCGTGTGTGTACTTGAGCCGGGGCAGTGGGTGCTCTGGGCCGTGCTCCCGCACCCACTTCTGATAGGCCTGGGGACAGAGAGAGCACGGACTTGCTATGCCTACCCACCCTGGGCACTGCTTCCTCTCTGTCCTCCATCCAGGTAGCCCTCCCTGCTCTCCCTGTGAAGGAAGGCCTGTGAACCCTTCCTCTTCCAGTGGACCGTGTCCCCAGCACATGCCCTGCCCCACCCCAGGCCAGAGCTCAGCAGGGTGGGCAGGGAGAGGCAGCTCTGTCCCTCATCTGGAGTCCTCAGCAGCCCCCGCCCCTCCCGCAGCTGGGGTGGAGCGCAGGCAGGCGGCTCACGTGGTAGGCCAGCTTGAGGCCACCCATATCTGCGATGTTCTCCCCAAGCGTGTGTTTCCCGTTCACCTGCCGGGAAGGGAAGAGGACAGGGGGCCGCTTGGGGCCCAGCTGGCCTCCCTCAGGCATTGATACCCTGGGCCGCAGCCCCTAATTCCCACCACCCCTCTCCTTCCCTTGCCCAGAGAGTTTGAGGGGGGGCTCCAACCCTGCTCCTTCCCCCTAAACCCCTTGTCCTCCGTAAGTCTACAGATACTCATCATGTGTCCACGTGAATGTGCGGGAACCAAGTGTGTGTGCAGGGACCTGGGCACAGGTTTTGTTTGGACATGTGCACGTGCACAAGGGTATGTGTGATGCTCCCACCCTGTGCCCTACCAGGCCTGAGGGGCACAAGGGGCAGGTGGGGGTCTCACCCGCTGGTTGTAGACAGTGAAGTTGTCATAGAGACGGACGATGCACTCGGCCTTTCGCAGGAAGCGGGTGTAGGAGGCCTCGGTCCACCAGTGCAGCAGGTTCCCTGAGCGGTCATACTGGCCCCCTGTGGGCAGTGCAGCAGGATGAGACCCACCCTCACCCTGAGCTCCCTCCCCTTCCCACCCACCAGCCCCAGTTAGCCCATCCCCTACCCTGCCTCTCCACTGCCTGTCCTGCCCCCTGCCAGCCATCCCCTCGGGCCCCAACAGGCCTCACCCCAGTCGTCGTAGCCGTGGGTCAGCTCATGTCCAATGATGGTACCGATGCCTCCGTAGTTGAGAGACCTGGGCCCACAGCAGCAGCATCAGACCCTAGCCCTCAGCACCCTCTGAGAGCCCCATGCTGCTGCCCAGGCCCCGGATGTCCCCTGGCCAGGCCAGAAGGTGGCCCAGGGAGGCCACAGAGGCATCGTGTGGTCCAGGGGCACTTGTGCCTCAGCTTCCTCATGGGCTGTGTGAATGCCAGTGGAACCTATCCAGCCACTTTTAGGAAATCCCATCTAACAGAGCTGTCTGGGCGGTGAAACGGGGCTGGAGGAGACAGGAGGGAACGAGGCACCCACGTGGGGGTTTGGCCTCCGACCTCATCGTTAGTGTTGCGCCACCTTTGAAACATCGAAATGAGCCTCAAACAAGTAAGGAAGACCCCAGGAAGTTACAAATAACAAACCTACACATTTTTCTAAATAACCAAGGATGCAGTGGGGAGCCAGGGTGTCCACAGCTGTCCTGACTCCTGAACCCAGCTGGGTCTGGGGCGATTGGAGCCACAGTACGCCGACACACACCTGGTAGACAAGGTCTGCATGCCAGCCCTGCCCTCAGCCACAAACGGGGCAAGCTATGTACTCACTGTGGGAAGTCAGGGTCATACAGGGTGGGCTGCAGGATGCCCGCGGGGAACACTACAAGAAGGGGGTACTCAGTGGGAGACACACCCACTTTTAGACCCTGCCCCGCCCAGCAGGGTCTGGGACACATCCCCTTACCCATTTGGTTCTTGTTGGGTAGATAGTAGGCATTGAGCGCCTGTGGCGGGAGTAGCCACCTGTGGAGGGAGGCTGGGGTGAATGGGGGGCACACACTCCCTCCCCCACTACCCTCACATCACAGCTTCCTCATCAGCCATCTCCTGACAGTCTGGGGGTCACCCTGCCGGCCTCCACCCCATGCCCTGTGCTGGCCTGTGTGCCCCCCACATCTGCATGGCTGTGAGATGATTTGCCCCACCAGCTCCTGCCGTTTCCCCACGACCTTCTCTGACCCCCAGCTCTGGACCAGGTACCCACGTGGACTTGTCCACCTCCTGCCGAATCTTCTTAACTGAGAGCTGGATGCTGAACCGGATGCTGTTCAAGATGTTCTTGAAGTAGGTCTTCTCGTGGACCTCAAACTGCAGGAGGCATGGGCGGCACTCAGCCGCAGACAAGGGCAGGGCTACCTGCAGACTGGGCGACAACCTGGCCGTGCAGGCCACCTGCCCTCCTGAGTGCCGTTAGTATAGGGGCTGTGGACAGGCAGGGCAGGCAGGGTCAGGGCCCACCTCATATTCCTTGTCCACAGCATCAGGTTTCAGCAGGAAGTCTGGGTAGCCAACCATCACCATCATGTACTGGAGCTGCAGGCCGAGGGCAGGTGAGGGTGGCACAGGGCTTCGGGAGACAGCCCCCACCCCGTCCTACCCACCAAGGAAGGGAACACTAGGCCAGCCTGGGAGTGGGCTTCACAGTGGGGGAGGCAGGCCTAGTCAACTCTACGAAGCCCTTTTTGCCCCTTTTGTTCTCTTTCACTGGCACACAGTAGGTGCTCAATGTATATAGGACCAACCAATGGCACAGGGTCCCCTCACTTTGGCCCGAGCAGCAGCCCTGGTCTCAGCATCCATCCAGTCCAGTTCCTCCAGCCGCTGGCCCAGGATGTACTTGATGTCTTCCACCAGCTGCTGCACCTGCAGGGTCAGAGGTCAGGGAGCAAGGGTCAACCCAGCAGCCTTTCACTCTGGTCCATCACTCCTGGCAGGAGGGGTACCTCTGTCTTTAAGCACCACTTTCTAAGCCCAAACCTCCGTTCTGAACACCAAGAGTATACTTTGGAGGTGGGGATCCAGGCCCTGCACCCCTGAGGACTCATAAGACAGAAGAGGAAACTGCCCCCGCAACGACCACAGACATCCCTAAGGCCACGCCTCCCAAGCATGCCTGAGAAGGTGGGCTGGGGCCTGGTAGGGAGGTCCACCTGCAGTTGCTAGTCCACATGAGCTTCCTGGAGGAGGAGGCCTGCGGAGGAGTAGCCTGGAGCCTCAGAATCAGCTGAGTACTTAGCAGGGCCTGGTCCCCCTGCCTGCAGGGGGACATGTGGGGCTCCCCATGTTAGGACCATGGCCTCAGGAGGGCTTCACCCTCAGTTCAGCACCATCCTCCCCACCCAAACAAGGGCAGCCCACCTTGGCTTTGCTGGCAGCTGAGAAGTGCTCGTGTACAAAGAGGGCACCAAGTGCCATGCCAAAGTGGCGGTTGGCCTGGCCCAGGCAGACCCGGGCCAGCTCCTGTGGCTTGTCGCTGCCCTCCATCTCCCGTGCCAGCTCATGCAGCGCCTCACGGAATGGTGGGGACAGATGCTCACTCAGGACCACCACCACGCGCCACACCAGGTAGTTGTGCAGGACCCTGGGGGCCAGGTGAAGCCAGTGGGTGTCCAGACGGACATGCATGTGGGCCACCAAGGGCACCACCCCCACCTGTGCCCCCCAACCTGCGGCTGGACCCAGGACCCAGACAACCCCACAAAGAAGGGACAGGGGGTCATTCCAGATATGCAGAGCAGAAAATGTAAAGGCCACCCAGCAGACAGGTCCAGCGTGCAGGGGAAGGATCTAGTGGCCGCTGGGCAGAAAATGCCAGATCTGCAGCCGTACCGGCGGGGTGTGGAGCGGATGAGCTGGGACACCTGCTGCATGTAGTCTGTCGCCAGCAGCACCACCTCCTCTTCCTCTGAGAAGTCCTCCTGGAAGATCTGGTCTAGCAGCCACTTCCACCGCAACTGTGAGGCCAAGGACAAGGACAGTGAGGCTGGGGGTGGCAGGGGCCACAGAAGACAGGCAGAGGGGCAGAGAGAGGCAGCAAGGGGACATGAGAGTCCATGATCAAGCAAGGGTTTGCCCATCTCTGGGAAGAGATGACCCTGTAGTTCCAGCAGCAGCATTGCCCCCAACCCTGCCTGCCCATGAGGACTGGGCCACACTCACATGGGGGGTGATCTTCTGCAGCTGCCCCAGCGTCACCTTGTTGTACATGGAGCTGACATCTCGCCGTAGGTCATCATACTCTGACACAGTGATCTGTTGGGAGAGATCACAGCTGACCCAGCCCTGCTCCTTGATGCCCTCTCTCAAATCCAGGGCAGACGCCAGTCCCAGTCTGCTCACATTGGCCAGCCGCTGCTCCACCTGCAGGATCTCCTGGGCCTTCTGTTCCACAGCGTCTGCACCCAGGAGGCTGAGCACTCGCTCCATGAACACCCTGTATGCTGCCAGGATCTGCACCAGGGGAGGGGGCTCATCCAGGGACAGGGACAGGCCTAGCCTGGATCCACCCCTCCTGGGGCCCCAGGCCTTCCCTGCCTCCCCATCTCATGCCCCAGCACCTTCTCACTCTCCTCATCCTGAGCTAGATACAGGGTCCTCTCTGGCAGGGTGAGCCCATCCTGGTCAATCTGGGGAGGGAGACAGGGTCCAGAGGTCAGAGGTCCACACCTCAGGTTCCCTAAACAAAGGGAATTCCCACTCCAATGCCCAGAGAGCAACCAGACATCCATGAGTACAGCCCCAGAAGCACGCAGACCCCAGTCCCTCTTTCCACCAAGACGAGATGGCCAAAGCCCATTTCCTGACTGTCCCAGCCTGCGGACGCCCAATCTTACCCCTGTACCTCTACACTTTCCTTATCTGTCAGGGGCATTCGTAGTTCCCCCACTGATAGTTGGGACCCCTAGTTTTGGGGCCAGCTCCAGCCCTCGCGGAGATGTCAACCCAGCCCGCCGGCGCGCCCCTCCCTCTTGGCCCTCACAGCCTGCCAGAGGGCTGGGAAACTGCGGCTCCCGCGGCCCCTCTAAACACCGCAATTACCCCCCAGGGAAATTACTTGCGCCCTCCTCCCGCGCTCTGCCGCGGTGCGCTCCCCTCCCCTCCCCTCTCCTGCTCGCCTCTCCCCTCCTCTCCTCTCACGCACCCGCCTCCTGCGCACAGGGACCCCTGGGCAAGGCCACTGCGCCCCGGATCCGCCGCCGCTGGCAGGGCGCTCGGGTTGGGCTGGGGGAGGGGGGACACTCACGCGGATGACGTAGCGCGAGGAGTTCCTGTCGTCCAGGCTGACGGTGAGCGAGAAGAGCGCCGCTGCGCTGTACACGCCCTGCGCCTTGTACAGCAGCCGGTTGAGGTCCCATCGCGCAGCGACCCCCGGACGTTCCTCTGTGCCGCCCAGGTCCCAGCCCCCGCAGTCCTCGATTACCTCCAGCATGGGCCGCGGGCCCAGTCGCTCGATCTCGCGCATGTCTAGGCAGGAGCGGAAGAAGGCGCGCACCTTGCGCTGGGCAGCGCCGCCGGGCCCACCCCCGGGCCGCGCCAGCAGGCGCCGCAGGCGCTCCTCGTTCTGCTCGCCGATGGCCGCGATGGTGCCATAGGTGAGCTTGTCGTCGGGGATGGCATGGCGCCGCAGCCAGCCACCGCAGGCGAACGAGTAGAAGTCCTGGCATGGGTCGATGCTGGCGTCCAGGTTGGCGGCTAGGAAGCGAGCGGCGCGCGCGAAGGCCTTGCGCTCAGGGCAGCCCTCGGGACAGGCGCCGCCGCCGGCCGCGACCGGGCCCAGGTACTTGAGAGCCAGCATAGCCGCCAGGATGGCGCAGAGGCCGGCGGCGAACACCAGCCCCGACAGCAGGCACACCTCGCGCCGGTTCCAGCGCGGCAGTCCGGACCGGGCCCCGGCGGCGCTGCGTGCAGCACCCAACGGGAAGCCCGGGGGCAGGGAGGCCCCGCGCGCGCCCCCCGCACCGCAGCGGCTCACGTACTTGACCTCTTGGAACTCATCGTAGTGCGCTGTCAGCGAATACGGGGGCTCCATGGCGCCGAGGCCGCTGCGGTGCAGCCCTGGGCCACCTGGGCTACGGGATGTGCGTGGCCGCCGGCCTCCTCGTGGGCCTCCGCATGGCCCCGGGGCCGCAGCTACGGGAAGGGCAGAAGCTGGCTCAGGAGGCGCCGCAGACGGATAGGGCTCAGGGGTACCCCGAGGAGGCACACAGGCCTGGGTGCAGAGGCCCCAGCCTTGGGCCTCATTCACTGCGGAAACCAGGGATTAGGAGGGCTCAGCGGGGCCACCACCCCCACGTGCACAGTGTAGTCTTCTCCCCTGTCCTCCCCCTGCACACAGTTGAGAGCCGCAGGGTTGGGAGGGCTCTTATTGGAAGCAAGACGCGCCAGGCAAGGGGCCTGGCAAGTAGTGGGCCTTCATTGACAGGTCGTCCCTCTTCCCTTCGCCTTTCTTTCCCACGACCTGCCCCAGCCAAGGCCAGGTGGGGTGGGGGAAGGAGCGGAGGCTGGAGTGAGGAGGTGCAGTCAGGGGCGCGTCTATGCGGCACTTTCAGCTCTCCGCTCTGGACCCAGACGCTCCGCTAAGCGGCCAAAGAACCAAACTTTGTCCTCGCGCAAGTCCGCGGGATTGACCACGCCAATCCCGCTCGCTGGCTCCCTCTGCTCGGTGGCCCGACGGCCCACTCGCCCCTTCCGTAGAGGCGCGCGCCAACGCCCCAGGGTGGCGAACACACAACCCACCCCTGGACGGCCCTGATGGAGAAGCCGAGACGCGTGCCCTCGCCCCACTCCCACCATCTCTGTCCCCGCCCCGAGCCACTCCCGGCTTCAACAGGTTCTCCCCAGAACCCAAACTTGGGCGAAGTTTCACCCCCGGCGGGGAGAGAGCTGGCCGGCGAGCCCCGAGCCCTGGCGCTGTGCCGCGCAGTCCGCGGAGCCCGAGAGCCGAGCCCGGGAGCCGCAGCCGCAGCCGCAGCCGCAGCCGGAGCCGCAGCCGAGAGGACGCAGACAAAGCCGGGAGGCTCCGCGCAGTGGCGGCGGCGGCGACGGAGGTGGCCGCGATGGTGGCCTCAGCGACAGGGACTCGGGCGCCACTTACCCGGCAGGTGCGCGCCCAAGCCGGCGGTGACCGAGCGGGTCGGGCCCGAGCCGGGGCCTGAGCCGAAGCGGAGCGGAGCTGAGCTGAGCTGGCGTCCGGTGTCTTCCAGCGCCCGCCGCCTCCTCTGCCGCCGCGCCGAGCCCGCCGCGCCGCCCGCCTGCCGGCCCGAGGGAGGGGGCGCGCCGGCGGCTCCACCCTCCTCCGCCCGCCCCGCGAGCCCCTCCTTCCTCCTGCGTCTCTCGGGCCACCTGGCAGCCGGGCGGCAACACGGACGTGGGTCGGCGGCCGCGGAGACGGGCTCCCGGGGGTCGTGCGCGGGCTGCGGTCTGGGACTCCAGGTCCAGCCGCGTTCCAAGACGAGTGAGGGCAGCGAGTACTGCGGAGTCCCTCCGATCCAGTGTCCCCACTCCCAGCCGCCCACTAGCCCCTGGTGAAGGGAGCTCAGTGGGGACTCCTGCAAGAAGAAGGCTTGCAGCCCCCTTCCCCATCCTCCCCAGCCGTGGCTGGCCCTGGCACCACGGCTCAGGAAGTCCCTGGCCCAGGTAGAAAGAAAAGGGGCTGGAGCTGGAGATGACGGGCCAAGTACTCCTCCGAAGGGCTAGGGGCGGTGTCAGTAGTGCCTGTGTCTGCTGGCACAGTCCCTGGCGCAGAGCGCACCTTCACTACCGGCTTCTTTGTCCTCCTTGGAACCCCTGCCCTGGATCGGCTCTCCACCAGGACTTCTGGTTGGCCTCGCTCCCTTCACCTAGTCCCTGGCCCAGGTAGGAAGAAAAGGCCAAGAGAAGACTGAGCGAAGTCTCCCTGCTGGAGCCAGGGAGGGCTGGAGCCTGCCTCCTCTGGCCAGCAGCCCCCGGCATCAGACAAGCCCTGAGCCTCAAGACCCTGGTATGTGGACTGATGGGAGGGCAGGCTGGGCGCAGGGACTCTGAATTTACCCACCCCCTGCCTTCTTCCAGGTGAACTGGCTTTTTCAATGTGGGGTCTCCCCACTGCCTGGAGGCAGAGCCCTCTTCTACCTGCCTCCCTGCCTTGGCTGGACAGCCTGACCCTCATGGGACACAGAGAACTTGGGGCTCCTTGGAAGGCTGATACTGTGCATCTGCCTAGCTCCTGAGCCCTGGCCCTGAGTACCGGCCTCCGTCCCTGTCTTGCCTGGCCCCTGCCTGTTCATCTCTCCATCTCTAAGCCCCCACTCCGGATACCCTGCCTCCATCTCTGGCCACCCCAGGGTCGTCCTCTTCCCCATGCATCCTTCTTGGGTCCTATTAATTCTAAGGAGGAAAAATGGAATTACTTATAATGTGGTGATTCCATGAAGGGGGGAGGGGAGGGCAGGGAGGTGGCAAAGTGGCTCTTTGTGCTTTTAATCTGCATTTTTCCCTCAATGTTCCCGTCTCCAGGAGGGTAATTTTCCAGCCTTTTCAGGCCCTGATTGGTATCATTTCTCCAGCAATGACAGCTTTTATTTTCCCCGAAATGAATGCCGTGAAATTTCCAAGAAATATAAAAATGGATATTGTCTCAGAGAGCCGACTCTTCCGACAGAAAGGCACAGAGGCAAACATGCTTCCCGAGGGACTCTTCTGCTCCAGTCACGGTGGTGGGGTGGGGGCAGTCCCAGGCCCTCAGTCTCTCCTCCCTCCTTTTTTCCTCCCTTGTCCCTTCCTCCTCCCTCCCAGGTCAGCTCTGGGACCCCCCCTTCCAGCCACCCTCTCCCAGACTCAGCTGCTATTGATCCGTTCATGGGCCTCCCGACTCCCTGCCAGGCGACCTGCCTGGCTCCACTTCACCTTTTCTGTTCTCATCTCGTCCCCCAGCCCCGGGCTGAGAGCAGCAACCAGGACCTACAGGAGTTGACTTGGAATTGGGCCCTCTGACCCTTCAGTCCTGGCCACCCCGCACAGACTGCCAATAAAGAGAGGTCGGAGGCCCACCTCCTTGACTCTCTGGCGCCTTCTCTGTAAGGGAAGCTGGTGCTCTAGGGGAGTAGGACACCAGTGATCTGGCCTGTAGCTTGCTCACTCTCTTGGGAGATCTCTTCCTATCCCTAATTACCAAGGTGACCCCATGACTCATGAGCAAGAGAATGACAGGCCACAGCAGTGCCCAGCTAAACCCGGCCAAGCCCTGAATGAGGCAGCTGGGTGCCCAGCTTCAGGGAGCAGTGGAATGCCGCCAGAGCTGCCTTGAAGAGGAAAGTCCTGAGGGGATGCAAGGGGCAGAGATGAGGGGTTCAGAACCTGACTGTCTGTCTCCTCCTTGACCAAGGGTAGATCCCAGCCACGCTGCCGAACAGGGCATCCCTTGGTTTAGGTTCTGGGCACGGAGCCCTCCCTGGGGACAGCGTGCTCTCACCAACAGCTTGCATCTGTTGCACATTCACCAAGTGGGCTGGTAAGTGTCTTGATCTGAGGTAGGGCTGCCCACCTAACACCAGGCCTGGCCCTGCCTGGAGCCCACTTGTGGTCAGACCCGCTTCTCTCCTGCAGCCTGCATGTGGGTGGGGATGAACCCCTTTCCCTGCCTCAGTGTGCTGCAGCGGGGTGTCAGCGCCAGAACGTGCCCTGCCAGCCTCCACCCTGTGCAACCAGGCTCCACTCCTCCCCTGCAGACCTGTGGTATCTTCTGAGCCCTAAAAACACGCCCCCAGCCAGTTTCCTGTCCTCCACCCGGCCTCTCGGGGCTCATTCCATCTATTATTCACAACACAAAATGGATTTTTAATTTGAGAAATGAAATGACTCTCCCAAGTGGCCGGGGCGGCAGGGAGGGGGTGGAGGAAGGCCGGAGCCGCCGTGGCCGCCGCAGTGCTGACTCTGGTTCGTCTTGGAAATCTCGGGGACCACAGCCTAACTGAGAGACCCCCAAAGGCCCAGTACCCCACCACTCTGCCCTGGGCCTCCACTTCTCCCCACTGCTGTGACCAGGTGGGGTGACTGGCTGCCCGTTGGTTCTACCTGAGCCTCCAGTGAGGCCTGCCTCTGGCAGGGCGGTGCGGGGGACAGCTGAACTCTGTTCTCCACTGGCTTTCCTGTGCCTCAAAGACAGCCCCTGGGCTCCCTGGCCTGGCCTATCACCTCCCCATACTCTCCGGCCCTCCTGGCCTGGCTTCGTCCCTGCTGTCCAGACCTCTGGCTGAGCTCCTTTGCTAGGTCCTGACCCCACACTAGGCCCACTGCAGCCTGGACTGCTGCCCTGGCCTCCACTCTGGCCTCCACGCTGGAACCCCTCCTCACCCCCCACGGTGGAGCTCAAGCACCTAATGTGGCAGGGCCTCTTCCTGGCTCCTCTCTGTCTTTGTCCCTCTCTGCCTCCCTGCCCCCATACCTCCCCCATACCTCCCTTTTTCACTCTATTTCCATTTCCCAGAACATGGCTGGCTCTCTCATCCCTCAGGCCTTAGCATTTGCTGTTCCCGCTGCCTGGAACACTCTTCCTCCATCCCCTCTTACAGTGGCCAATTGCCAACCATCCTTCGGGGCCACCGGGGAGTGGCCTCTCCCATCTGGTCAGGTGCTGCCTCCACAGGCCCCTACTCAACTGAATGCAAAGTCTCCCCTATGGCAGCCCCTGTTCTTCACCTCCAGGTAGCCCGAGGCGCCTTCTGGAGCCCAGGACAGGGGACGCGTAAGATAAACTCAGGTGACGACTGTGATCAGCTCATGGAGATAGCCTGCGTGAAGTATCTCTCAGCGCCAGGCCATACACCAGGCACAGCACCCAGGCAAACGTGCCCAGGCTCTCGGATCCTGAACACCTTTCCTTTGCTCGGAACCCACCAGATGACGGGGGGGGGGGGCATTTTTCTACCCTCCTGCACCCCTCACCTCCACTCTGAACCCCGTGGTGGGCTTTGTCCCCTCCAGGCACAGACTCCTCTCAGGGTCACCTCCCAACCTCTAGAGCAATGTTGCTTTTATATAAGAAACATGTAAATATTCTTTCATTTTAAAATATTGAAGCCACACAAGTCTGTAGAGGACAAACATGAAAGCCCTCCTTCACGCAGCCCCAGCCCTCCCAAGGTAAGGCCAGGTAGGTTCTGAGACCAGTGCAGGGTGAACATCTAGGCCCACCTGGGTATCTCTTTGTTGTACTGTGTTTTTGTTGTTTTAGAGATGAGGTCTCGTTGTGTCGTCCAGCGAGAGTGCAATGGTACAATCATACCTCACTGTGGCCTGGATCTCCTAGGCTCAAGTGATCCTCCCACCTTGGCCTCCAAAGTAACTGGGACTACAAGTGTTCCCACCACGCCCAGCTAATTTTTTTTATTGTGTAGAGACTGGAGTCTCGCTATGTTGCCCAGGCTGGTCTTAAACTCCGGGTGATCCACCTGCCTCGGCCTCTCAAAGTGCTGGGATTACAGGCGTGGGCCACTGTGCCCAGCCCTTATCGATTTATTTTTAATAAATAGGACACAATAGGATGGATGATTGAGTGCCTCTTCTCCCCCTGTGGTCTGTGCTAGTGTTTGCCAGCCAGAGGTCCTCGGGGTCACCCTCCGTGACTGAGGGACACTTAGATTGTCTCACTCACCCCGTCTGGTCTCCAAATCCTAGGCCTTGGCCCAGAGTTTTTCCTCCTACTCTCCCTCTCTGCCCGCCCTGTCCCACCTTCCCTGCCTCCTGCCCTTCCTCCACACCCCGATGCTGTGTCCAGGTGTTTGGCTCTGGTCCCAGGTCCTACCCACACCTGCTGGCACTGGAAACCCACTGCATTTCAAACCCAGCCTTGGAAAGACTTCTCACCTCCTCCTCTCATTCCCATCCCTTTCCTGTCTCCAGCTCTGGCCCCTCCTTCTCCCTTTCTTAGTGGAGAAGGGGGTCTCTCTCTCCTTACCCACCCCAGTGCTGCTGCAGTTCTGCCCATTCCCAGCCACAGCCTCTGTGTAGCCAAGGCCATTGTGGCTTCTGAGGCCTCCTGGGTGTGGTCCCCTCACACTCCCCTGAGTGTCCCTCCTCTACCAGCACGGCATACTCACAGCGCAGCCTTTGTTCGAGCTCTCCCCTCTGCCCGAGTGCTGTGTCCCCAGACTTGTGTCCCTCTTTTAGGTCCATCTCAGGCTTCTAGGATCCCCCCTGACAGGCCCCCACCTGAGGAAGCTGCCCAAGGGCCCCTGGCAGGGAGGGATGCATACCCCCCAGTGCCCAGCCTGGAGCCTGACACCTGACCTCAGAGCAGGGGTGCCCAGAGCCTGGGCCAGGCTGAATGGAGAAGGCCCCAGCTCCAACCTGGAAAGGCTGTCGCAACTGTGGGCGGGACAGCCACTGTCACATGCGGAGCGGCTCCTAAGCGCCATGCTCTGTGCCAAGCCCTCTATCACTTCCACACTGAGCCTCACGCTGAGTTATCCCACTAGGGAGCCCTGTCGTTGGCCCCTGTTTACAGAGGAAGAAACTGGGATGCATAGAAGGAAAGGAAGATGCCCAGGTTCATGCAGAGACTCAGTACTGAAACGGAGACTTGACCCTGTGTCTGCTGCATTCAATCTCGGGGCCATGCACACTGCGAGCTGCGAGATGGAAGAACAGCTCTGCAGGGGCCAGTAGGGCACTCAGGAACCCAAGTGATGGCAGCTGGGAGCCAGGGGCCCAGCCTGGGACCTCAGGCCCAGAAACTGTGTCGAGGTGCCAAGTGTGGCTTTGCTCAGCGACCTCAGGAGGCATCTCAGGGCCTGCAGCCGGGACCTTGGCCTCCTTTCCAGATGTCGCCACCTCCATGGGACCTTCCTGGATTTCCCTAGTTGAAGAGGCCAAGCCGTTTTCTGTCTGTGGCACTGGGTGCATCCCATACTGCATTTGTCCCTACCTGACGTTATCTTGTGACTCGGTATTTTCACGACAGCCTCTCTTCCTCAGCTCTGCTGGAACCCTAGATTTTCCTATTGCCTTGTCCTTCCTACCCAACCTTTAAGTGGCAAGGCCTTGGCCACAGGCAGGGGGTCAGGAGTGGAGGTCAGATTTGCAGAGCCAGAGTCTGTGGCTATGGGGGACAAGAAGGAGGGGGCAGTGGAGAGTCTCTGGCCAGTGGCCTCTAGTGCTGACAAGCAGGTCCCTTGGGCTTCCCATCTGACGGGCACACCACGACAGGAGCTCAGCTCCTGCTGCAAGAGGGATGCAAACGAGGCTGTGGGGGCTGGGGACACCCCTTCCTGTCAAGATCTCCTTGGCACATTGCCTGGGACTGCAAGGAAGGGCAAGCCTGGGACAGGCAGAGAAGCCTGAATGGCCTGAAGGGCCTCTTCCTTGGCTCCCAGGGTCCCTGGGCCTGCAGTCCCCTCCCCCAGCACTCCATCATCATTTCAAGTGATTGGAGCTGAAGGGGATCGTTAGCTAATTAAAGCTGAGGCCACTAATTGTCCCTTTTGGAGAGACAGCAGGGCTGTGCAGGGGGGGAGATAGAGGGTCTGGGGAGGGGGATATTGGCAGATGGGGGGCTGGGCACAGGGGTGGGGCCTCCTTCCAGACCTTGTGTTTGGGGGTTGAGGCATTGTCAGAGGCTCCTTAAAGTGGGTAAAGGACTAGAGAAGCAGATTTGGTGCTCCTGCGATTCACCCTGCATCACTGTGACTATCACTGCCCACCTCTGCCCCACCTCTGCCCCCTGCCACCCACCCCGGGGCTGTGGGCTGGACAGCACATGGCGGGGCCTCCCACAGGCCTCCTCCTCTGTTGTGATGATAGATCAGATTGGAGGATGGGCAACTGGGTACAAGGTTCCCCCAACTCCAGGACAGCCAGAGCAGGAAGCCTGGGTATCAAGTTTCTGCCTTCCCTTCCACCTGTCACAGCCTCTTGGGCAGGTGCTCAGGCCTGCCAGGAGTAGCCAGCAGCAAGGTGCATATCCACATATCACTGGAGAGTGCCAGCTATGCCTGGGGCTGCCCTCAGCCTGGCACCAAGATCCCATCTTGGCAAGAGGTCCCAGAGCCTGTGACAGAACTACCAAAGAGGGTTATTAGTTTTCTATTGCTGCAAAACAAAGTGGCACAAACATAGCTACTTACAACAGCACACTTTTATGACCTCACAGTTTCTGTAGTCCGCGGTCCAGGCACGGCATACGATTCTCTGCCCATGGCCTCACTGGGCCAAATCGAGATGTTGGCTGGGGATGTGGCGCTCATCTGGGGTTCAGGGGCCTTCGCTAAGCTCAGGGTTTGTGGCAGAATTCAGTTCCTTGAAGTGCCAGAATCAAGGTGTCCACTTTGGGGTTCTGCTGTCAGCTCCCAGAGGCTCCCTCCACTTCCAGAGCCAGCAATGGAGAATCGCTCCCTCCAGCGAAATCTTCCACGTGCTTCAAGTTTCTGGTTTCCTCACATTGACCAGCCCAGGAAACGCTCTGCTTTTATTTACTTATTTTTTAAGAGGTGGGGTCTCACTGTATTGTTCAGGCTGGTCTCAAACTCCTGGGCTCAAGCAATCCTCCCACCTTGGCCTCCCAAAGTGCTAGGATTACAGGCGTAAGCCACTGCACTTGGCAAAATTCTCTGATTTTGAAGGGCTCATGTGCTTAGGTCGGGCCCACCCCAATAATCTCATCTTAAGGTCAAGTCATTTGGGACCTTAATCACATCTGCAAAATCCCTTCATACCGGTCCCCAGATTTGTGTTCAGTTGAATAGTGGTGGGATGTGCATGTGCACACCAGGGGCCAGGAATCTTGGGGGCATCTTAGGATTCTGCCTACCACAAGGATGTGGGTCAGAGAACAAAGACAGTGCTGAGAATAGAAGCAGCTGACTTCCAGGCCAGGCCCTGGGCATTAGTGCTGATTTATTTCATTCACTCCTCAGGACAATCCTAGGAGTAACTGCTACTATTATCCCATTTTACAGAGGAAGCAGCTGAGGCCCTGAGAGATTAAGTGACTTTCACAGTCACACAGCTGGTAAGTGACCATGCTGAGAGATTAGGGGTATGTGGGGTCTGATCCAACCCTGGCTGTGTGTTCTTAGGGAAGTCATGTACCCACTCTGGGCCTCTGGGAAATGGATGCTGAGGTCTGTTCCCCATGGACAAGTGGGTGAGACTTGGGGCCACGTTACAGGGACTCACCAGGCTAATCTGTGCCCCCATCACAGGTAGTTGGCATCTGTGACACCCAATGGGCTGGGGTCCCTGCTGTCAGCTGTTCATTCACTGCCAGTCTGACTTTTTTTTTTTTTTTTTTTTTGAGACAGAGTCTCACTCTTGTTGCCCAGGCTGGAGTGCAGTGGTGTGATCTAGGCTCACTGCAACCTCTGCCTCCCGGTTTCAAGTGATTCTTCTGCCTTGGCCTCCTGAGTAGCTGGGATTACACACCCGCCACCATGCCCGGCTAATTTTTGCACTTTCAGTAGAGACAGGGTTTCACCATGTTAGCCAGGCTAGTCTCAAACTCCTGACCTCAGGTGATCCACCCTCTTCAGCCTCCCAAAGTGCTGGGATTTCAGGGGTGAGCCACCTCACCTGGTCCAGTGTGACTTCCACAACCCAGTGATGATATTCCCTGACATTGAGGCTGGGAGGCTTCACAGTACGGGAACCTCAAGATGAATGGCCAGGAAACTGCTGCTCCTCCTCCATGGGGGCTGGGCCCTAGTAGACAACTGAAGTGGAGGCTTACAGACCTTTGCCCAGGGCTGCTCGTGTGTGTCTGTGGGACAGCTCCCTCCTACCCCTGGGGCTTGGCTCTCCCCACTCCGCTGGCTGCAGCTCTGGAAGGTAGGAGACTGCAGAGGTGTCAGTGGCTGCCCACTCCCCCTCCCATGAGAAAGGCTGTCAGCCCCCCACAGGCAACCTCCCCCCCAGCCCCACCCCCATGCTGCAGTGGCCTCCCTCAATAATGGGGCTTTATCATAGCACGCATTAGCTAAGGCCTGCTGCCTGCAATTATCCCTTCAGTCAGCCACCCGCCACCCGCCGCCCCCAGCCTCAGGTCACCCATAGGGACACCTCACCCGCCCTCCCTGCCCCATCCCCAAGTACAGCACAGGTGCCCAAGTCTCTGCAGATGGACAGAGCAGTGACCCCTGGCAGCAGGGGCCTGGGGCAGGGGCAGCCAGTAGACACAGAGCTACTGCTCAGGGTCACAGGCAATTATTTTAAAAGCCTGTTGCAGGAGAATGCGCTGCCTGTCCAGCGCAGCCTGCTCATCCTGAGGGTTGCACCGCCCCAGGTTGCTGCCAGGCTCACATGAACACACGGGTGTTCACACGTGCCAGCCATACACACAGGGATGGGCACTGCCAGGGCACACGTGGTGTGGATGCAGAGCCCGGTGGTCTGCACACAGACCTCAGAGAGATGGGGTCGTGGCCATCCTCGAGGTGTGCGCAGAAGGAGGCCCCACTTGCCCAAGCAGCCCTCGTCATTTGGGGACTTTCCCTACGGCCCCTGGCACCCTCCCACCCCCATCCCCAGCACAGACCACCTCCTGACCTTTGGCTCGCCCACCATACGCCTGGGGTACAAGGACGGGGCCCTGAGCTAAATGGGAGGACTTCCTGTCACATCCAGCCTCACGCTGAGGTTGCGGGGAGAAAAGGCGAGAAGGCGGACCTGGCTGGGGGAGTGGAGGAGGGGACCGCTGTTGTGCTGTGATTCTCTCTAATTGCTGTTTTGCTGAGAGGTAATTAAAATCTCTTTTTATTTCACACGTCAGAGCCTTCGCCAGCCTGTGGAGAGGGCGCAGGGGGAGGCTGGGGGGTGGGGGCAGTGGAGAGCTGGCGCATGGAGGGGTCAGGGAGGTGAAGCATCTGAGCTCAGCCTGCCTGCCAGGAGCCCCCAGCCCAGCCTGGGCCTGGCCCATGACTGTCCCGGTGCAGCCCAGGCCAGGGTCTATGCAGCCCATCAGAGCCAATGAAGGTCATGATAACGAAGTCAGCAATGTCTCCAGGTTCCTCCGAGGTGCAGGTGTTCTGCTGACCACCCAACCTGTGAAAAATGCAATCATGACCCCATGTGTCGGGACAGAGATAAAGCTGAGACTCGGGGAGATTACAAAACAGCCAGGGTTTCTTCATCTCTGGCTTGTCAGCGGTGGAACTGGATGTGAACAGGTCTGACTCCAAACTCGGAAGCACTACAGCCGCCTGCCCATCCAACCCACATAACTGCCTCCTCCTGTGGACCCCACCTGTGGTCCACGGCCCTACCCTGACCCTCCTCAGAGCCCACGGGATGGGCCACAGCCTTGGGACTTCTGCTCAAGACTCATGCACCAGTCCATGCCTGCCACTCTGGACCCCATGACCGCCTGCTGACAGGTCCTTTGGGTCCAGAGAACTGGGACTCACACTGGCCACCAGGACTCGTGGATGCTTCCCAAAGACCTAGGTGGGGCCGGGGGGGCATGGTGAGACCAGAGCCGGACTAATGCCCAGCCAGGTTCAGGCAGGAAAGAAGAGAGACCCCTGCCTTCTCCTGGGCTGGCTGGAGGCAAGGGGGTTAACAGCAGGTGGGGTAGGCACAGGATCCACAGAGAAGCACCCTTCAGCTTCATGCATCACCAGGCTTCCTGTCTTGCTGTCTTTCTTCACTGGGCCTGAATTGCAGCACCCCATCCTTGTCATCCTCCCCTTTTCTACCACCATCAGCACCATCACCTTATCTAGATCATCCTTTTCACTGAATTCCCCATCATCATCACCACCATCATCATCATTATCATCATCATCATCCCTTTCAACAAAATCGTCACCACCATCATTGCCGTCAGGACTCACATTGTACCAGCACTGTCGCATCTCACTGAATCCTTGCAACACCTCCCAAGGGGCAGGTACCGTTATTATTCTCCCACTTTGCAGGGTGAGGAGACCACAGCTTACAATGAAGGGGCTTTTCCAAAGTTATGACCAGGAAGTGTCAGAGGTAGGACTTGAACCTAAACTGCTTGACATCAGAGCCCAAAGTCATAACCACTGCACTTTACCACAGTTCATTAAGGGGTTCTAAGGAATCAAGCTGGAGGGGAGGGCAAGGAGGAAGAAAAGTGGGAGAGAGCAACTTGCCACTTGCCACCTGGACTACTCAGGAGCAGCAGCATCAGAGGCAGGCCCTGCCCGCAGCCAGCCTGTGCTCCACCCCTGCAGGTGCGTGGCAGTTGTGCCCGAGCCTCCCTGGCTGAGCTTTCCACCCTGCAGAGTTGCAGAGAGGGGATGTTAAAAGGGACTATGTTGACTTGAGAAGCTGAATCCTAGTTTTGTCTCCAGCCAGATGGAGGCCAGCTTGCCCCATCTCCCTCAACATCCCCTCACTGCCAGCCATGGCTGGCTCTGGGGGCACTCATTCACCTCTCGTGGGTGGCGGCCAGGCTGAGGATGGACGGCGCATTCGTTCGGGCTGCTATAGCAACATGATGGGCTGGGTGGCTTCGAGAGGGCGTGTGTATCCTCACAGTCCTGGCGGCTGGGTGTCTGAGACCAGGGTGCCAGCATGGCCGGCTTCTGCTGGGGCCCTCCTGGTTTGCAGATGCTGTCCCCTGGTTGTTTCCTCCCACGGCAGAGAGAAGAGGGAGGAAGCAAGTTCTCTCCCATCTCTTCTTAGAAGGGCACACGTCCCATCATGAGGGATCCGCCCTCAAGGCCTCATCACCTCTCAGAGGTTCCACCTCCAGATGCCATCCCACTGGGAATGAGGGCTTCAACATGGGAATTTGGGGGACACTAATATGCAGTTCATAATAGACAGTGAGGCTGGGGCCACGCGGTAGCCCAGCCAGATCCTTGGTGGTGTCTCAGGACAGGTTATGGCCAAGAGAAGACTCTTTCCCCAGCCTGCCAGCCTCCCTCTCTTCAGCCTTCCCTGTCCCCAATCACAGCCCAGGGCATTGGCCTTGAAGTACTGTTCCCTTAGGGTGGCTGGAGTGGGCAGCCACATCCCCAGACATGAGCCATGTCCCTACTACCCATCTGATGGGGGTGCTGGGGTGGGAAATGGGGGGCCGGGAGGACTGCAGAGTAAGAATTGGGGGTCCTGAGGCCCACTAACAGGTGCTCACCTCTTACAGGCAGGGATGGGGACCCATGTGTGCAGGCAGCTGGGTGGACTGACTCAGAATTAAGCAGATCTGGGAAGCAAGGGACAGAGGGAGAAGGGCAGAGGCGAGGATTGCCGAGCTGCCCCGAGAGGAGATGCAGGGGATTCCTAGGGCTGCAGGAGTCAGGTAGGGGCTGTCTCAGCTGTGTGCAGCAGCCTGGGCCTGGGGATAGGGAAGGAGCTGGTTCATCTCTGTGTCGCCAGTGCACTGCGCTGGCAGTAGGAGGTACTTCGTATGTATGGAAGGAAAGAATGAATAAACACATTCTCAGGATTCAAACAGTCCTGATAGGACACGACACCCAGGCAGGTGCTCCCCGTCACTGAAGTGAAAGGATTGAAACCCCAGGCTCTGGAGTCAGAGTCCTCTGGATTCAATCCCAGCGCCACCCTCCACTAGCTGTGGACATGTTACTTTGCCTCTTTAGGCCTCAATTTCTTGGCCCCAAAACAGGGACAGTAATATCTACCTGGGCTAGATTTAAGTGAGATGACTTCCAAAGAGGGCAGAAAAGAGCCTTGTCCCTGTGATGGGCAGCCAGGGAGTTCTGGGCAGTCCTTGTCCAAGCCCATCCCTCCCTCCAGGAAGGAAGTCTGGGATAGCCAGAAGGCCTGAGCTTCCCTCCCCATCCTCCTCCAGGCACTGATCACTTCCCACACCCATCATTTCTCCCCACGAGGAGAAAATGGGCATGGCTGACCCCAAGGAGACGAAGTTCCCCAGCCAGCTGCTCCAGGGCAGTGAGAAGCCCCCCAAGGCAGGGCCAGGAGGCAGACAGTGTACACGCATGTACATGAGGGCAGAGACTGCAGGATCAAGGATCATGGGGTGTTTGAGGCCACTGGGACATCTGGGAAGGGGCCCCACAGGGGCCAGTGGAGTCCCAGAGCAGAGGGTGATTTCTGTCCCTGACACCTGCTGAGTGACCCTGCTTGAGCCCTTCTGGTCTCTGAGCCTCCATTTCCTCATCTGTAACATGGGAGTAATAACAGGACCAGCCTCTCAGGGCTGTCATGGGGTTTATGAGATGATGCTGTGAACGTCCCGGGTGGTAGCATGTCTAGCACACAGCAGGGCCTCAGCCACACACACACACACACACACACACACACGCATGCACGCATACACACACGTGCATACACATATATGTGCAGAAACACACAGGGCTGGCTCTGGAGCCCCTTCCCCCTGCCCCTGGCACATCTGTGGTGGTGATGCTCTCCGCTCTCCCCTCCTGTCAGTGTTCCCTGCCAGCTAATGGACCAATTTTTTAGCATTACGGAGATTTGGCCAATTTTGCGGCCTTGACAGAAAGGCGCATGGAGTGAACCGTTGCCTGGGGGCAGGGCGGGTGTGGAAGCCAGGGTGGAAGAGAAGGAGGAAGATGGGAAGGAGAGGGGCTGTGGGCTCCACCACCTTCGGCCTGCTGCCAGCCCAGCCCCTCCTAGTCCAGGCAAGGCGGGGTGGAGCCACTGCAGAGATTACAAAGATAATTAGCCCTACTTATGGGCCCCTCCTGTGCACTGGGCCCTGTGCTAAGCACTTTGCATATATTTTCTCTTTTAATCCTCCAATAACCCTATGAAGCTGGTTCTATTATTTGCTCTATCCTTCCTGGTGTGGAAACTTAGACACAGGAGGCTCGGAGCTTGCCCAAGGTCACAGAGCCAGAAAGTGAGGGAGCTGGAATAGAAGCTGAGGCTTGAAGCCAGGCCTCTGAACCATTACTGAGCTCAGTTTTTAACTAAAGGCTGAAAATTAGGGCAGGACACCCTCCACCTATCCACTCAACCCCCGCCCCCCACCCACCTATCCATCCCTCAGCCCCAACACACGCCATCTCCAGGAGCCTCGGCTGTGTCACCAGCCTCTCAGAGCTCCAAGGGCAGGGGATCACAATCAGTGACACATGGGCCTCATTTCCTCCTCGGCATCCTCAGCCCTCAAAGACCTCAAAGACCCCCAGAGCCAGCTCTTTCTCTGCAGGGAGAGAGCCCTGGGCCCCACAATTGCAGGGCATGGGCAGGGTTCCCATCTTCTGGCTGGACTGTCCCCTCCTGAGAAGGCTGTGGACTGGGGTGTCCTGGCCAGCTGTGGCTTTCAGGACCCTTCCTGGGGTCAGTGCCAGGGTGGACATGGGCATCAGCTGTGCCCTCCATTAAACATTCAGGGCCCTTCTGGGAGCAAGGAGGCAGATCGTCCAGGGAAAGGGGGAGGGGGCGAGAGGAGGGGGAGGGGAGGGTCTCCCACGGGCAGGGGGAGGGGCTGCGGAGCTCCGTGCATTAAGCGATCAGAGAGCACAATATTTCATTGCCGGCAATCGCAGCCAAGACATCAACTACTTGGGGAGAGCAGCCTTAAAAGCCTTTTGATTTTATTTCTTCCACTTTATTATTTTTTTTCCTTTCCCTTGCTGGTGTCCTTGACAAGGCTTCCCTTCCCCCTATCCTGCCCCTTCTCCAACCCCAGCTATAATGCTCCTCAAGGGCCCAGAAACCTGGCTGGGGAGGGGCTGAGGCTATGGGCTCGGCTTCTCTAAGGCTGAGAGGGCCCCCCCGGGGCCTGCATCACCCCCAGCCAGACCCAGGGCTGTGTGTGCGCACGCGTGTGTGCAGGTGTTGCTTGGAGACTCCCGTGCCCTTGCGTGCATGTATGTGTCCCTGGGCACCACGGTGTCCGTGTCTGAAGTATGCTCTGGCTGACACACACCTGTGTGTGCACACGCCCCCGTGTGCTCACAGGCCCCCGTGTGCATACGCGCGTGCATGCTTGGGTGACAATGTACACGCATGTATGCGTGCGTCCTCACCGTGCAAGCGCCCACAGAAAGTACCACTGAATAAGAGACGGAAGAGACCGGAGGTGGTGGGGAGTGGAGGGCGGTGGTGTTGGGGGCGGAGAGGGAGCGGGGAGGCAAGATCAGACGACAAAGGGAAGGCAGAGGCGGGGGCGGGAGGGAGGTTTATCCGTAGGAGTCAGCCCAGTTGGGTCAAACTGAGGACCCAGTGCAGACCCCGAGGCCCAGAGACACAGGTGTGCGCACAAACACGCACTCTGCGGAAGGACGGGGCGGGCCGGGCCGCTGCGGGACTCCTGGCCCGGCGCCCTTGACGTCAGCGGCTGGGCCGTGACGTCACCTCACCGCCCCCACCGCGCTCCCGCCCCCGCCCGCGGGCACTCAGTCTCCGCTAATGGCAGGCGACGGGGAATGGCACATCTGTCTTGCCGGGAATTAGTTCATTGAATCAGGCGGCCCGAGCTGCGGCAGCGACCTCGGCCCTGGCCCCAGGGAGGGGTCTGGGCGGGCGGCTGGGGGAGATTCAGGCTGGAGGGCTGCGTGCGGGGACGGGAGGAGGGGACTCACCTGGTCTCCGGAGGGGGACTGAGCGCTCTCCAAATATAGATCAATGTCCCGCCCAGCCTCCCTCCCCAGCACCGTGAGGACCGAGGCCTGGGGCCTGGCGCGCGCCTGGTGGACCTTGGGGACTGGCTGTGGACCGGGCCCCTGCGGACGCGGCGCGGCAGGACGCTCCCCGCGCCCTTCTTTCTGCGCCTGCCCCTCGGGGTGGGTCCCCCTCTTCTAACCTCGCTTCCCTCCGCGGGTGTCGAGAAAGGCGGCTAATTCCCGAGCTCGGGGAGGGAGGGGGCGACTGTTCAAGTCAACACTTCCCCGCGCTCTTCCCCGACCCTCCCAGAGCGTTCCCCCTGCTCAGGGCGAGGAGCCCGGCAGGCAGTTTGTCCTAGCGGTTTAGGAGACAGGGAGGTTTCCTCTAGCCTGGAGCTCTGGATGGGGCTCTCGGGCCCCAACACCTTCCCGCTGAGACCGCGGGATCTGTCCCTGGGTCTCTCTGCCTTCCTTTCCCCCACCTCTATTCTGGTTACCCCTTCTCCCCCACTCTTTCCTTCCTAACTTATGAGAGCACTGGAAAGATGCTAGAAGTTGGGCTCCCAGACCCCCAGCCCCACCTCTTGTTCCTGCGAGACTGTGGGCAGGTAATTTAGCCTTCTCAGCCCCTTTCATCTGACACTGGGAAGTAATGAGGAGACCCCACTTCTCTGGGAAGTTCAATGATATGTGCGAGGGGCTTAAAATTAGCAGATTCTGGTAGCCAGTACATTGAGGTTTTACACTGGGGGGGCAGAGCTGCCGCAGGAGTGTGGCTTCTCTAGAAAGATCCCTGGGCACTTAGGTGATGGAAGTACCACAGTGAGGACTGTGGTGATGCAAAGGGCGGAAGAGTCTGTGGGGCTGCCAGGTGGGCCAGGCTGGGGTCCCTGGAGATAGGGTCCCTTGAAATGGGGAGGCTCACCCACACCAGGGATCCCACCCCAAACCCAGGCTTTGCCTCCCTCTGCTCCTACCAGGTCGCGACAGTGACCCACTGGGCCTTTCACATAACTCCCACACCTTTGCCTGGTCCTTCCCACTTTCACCTGTTGGCAACTTAATTTTGAATGTTTAATCCATGAACAGTATCATCCCCATTTCACAGACAGGAGAAGGTTTAAAAAGGCCAAGTTTCAGAGAGGTTAAGTGACTTGCCAAAGACCTCACAGCTACGACATGGCATAGCTGGGATTTGAACCCAGTGCTCTGGCCTCAAATGTCAACTACTCTCTAATACTCTGCCTCCCCTCTGAGAACCACTTAGTTGCTAGGAGACAGCAAGCTGGCGGTTACTATGGGAACTAGGCTGATGTGGAAAGTGGAGAGTTGGTGTCCAGGCAGCAATAAGGCTCCAGGTAGGTTTCGCACCCCTCCCCTGCCCCTTCCATGGAAGCAGCCCTTGGTGTTCAGCTCTGGGTTCCAGATGGCACATGTCCTGATGGGACCTGAGGGAGGTTCTATGATGGTAAGTTATGCTAGACACTGCCCTGACAAGCCAAGAGCCCTGGTGGAGTCTGTGGTCCCAAAGATGGGTCAGAGGAGCGAGACAGGCCAGAGAGCCTCACGATCCTACTTGCTGGACATTTGCTGCAGTCACACCTGCCCTGCAGACAGCAGTGCAGAGCAGATCCTCTCCTTGCAAAACAAGAAAAAGGGAAGGCAGGACCATAGTGGGGCACAGACCCATGCCAGAGAGTTCTGGACCCAGGAGAACCCCTCGGTTCTCTCACCTATAAAATGAGGATGATCCAGCCCCTCTCTCATACCGTGCTGAGAAAATTGACAAAGATACAAAAAGCACTATGCCTGACACATAGACTTCACTGGCTCTGTGGCCTTGGACAAGTCACTTAGCCTCTCTGAGCCTCTGTGAAATAGGGATATTTATAGGACCTGCTTTATAGGGTTGCTGTAGGGATTCAATATGTGAATACAGGTAAAGGTCCTCCCAGGCTTTAAGGACTATCTATCTACAGTGTTTGCTGTTCTGTTTTTTTTTGTTTGTTTGTTTGTTTTTTGAGACAGAGTGTCGCTCTGTCGCCCAGGCTGGAGTGCAGTGGCACAATCTCCGCTCACTGCTGCAACCTCTGCCTTACAGGTTCAAGTGATTCTCCTGCCTCAGCCACCTGTGTAGCTAAAATTACAGGAGCGCGCCATCATACCCAGCTAATTTTTGTATTTTCAGTAGAGACGGGATTTCACCACGTTGGCCAAGCTGGTCTCAAACTCAGCCTCAAGTGATCCACAAGCCTTGGCCACCCAAAGTGCTGAGATTACAGGCTTGAGCCACCATGCCCGGCTGGCTGTTCTGTTTTTAGAATAGATCTCCCCAGCCCCAGGAGTCCAGGTCACTCTGAACCCCCATCCTTTTTTCTCTCCCTGTCTCAGGAGAAAAGCCTCCTGCTGCCTCTAACCTTTTGCCAGGTGCATAAAGAGGAGCTGAAGTGAGAAACAGGACCCTCTGAAGCCCCAGGCCGCCCCTGCTCCAAGGTCTGAGGTCTCTGCCAGGCCTCACTTCAGGGACCCGGAGACTGGGGAGGCTGGGGCAGCAGGGACTGAGGAATGGAGGTGGCGCTGGCAGCTCCATTTGCTCCTGGCCAGCCTGTCAGTCCCTTAATCTGATCCCCGAGGAGCAGTGCAGAGGCTTCACTCTGGATGACAAACGAGGAGGGGAGAGTCCTGCTCTGCCTGGACTCCGGGTGAATAATGGCCTTGCATTAAGATATTAGGTCTGGGCGACAAGAAGTGTGCCCTCCCCAACATGGCCGGGAAGAGCCCAGAAAGGAAGGGAGGCTTTCTGAGGACTGAGCCCCTGGGAAGGGCTGGGGGAGCTGAGGGATTTCCAGAGAGGGCTTGGGAAGGGGGAGGGCGGGGTGAGGGACACGGAGACAGGCCACAGAGATGCCCAGAAACAGAGACGGCCGGGAGAGAAGAAGCAGAGAGGGAGGGCGATGGGGATAGACAGGCTTCCTGAGAGACAGAAAGAGGAGCAGGGGTGTCAGGGAGAGAGAGGCCGAGGCCCAGATGAGGGTGGTGGGGAGGGAAAGGGAAGGAGAGACGAAAGAAGGATGAAGAGACGAACTTGGAGGGAGGGGAGCAGGTGGAGGGGGAGGCCCTGTGTTCACACAGGGCGAGGATGTCTCCCTCGGGGGTTTCAGATGCCCACTGAGGGCTGTGTCTCTAGCCCTCCAGGGAGGGCCAGGTTGGAGACAGAACTTTAAGGCTGGCCCCCTGACGTCCCTCTACTTGATCCTGAGCCTCCAGGATGGGGAGACACTGGCTGGGAAAGACTATTCTCTCATAAGTGGCTCAGGCGAATGTGCTGGGCTTCCAACCACAGGGCCAGCACCCTTCCACGGGCAGCCTGCTTCTGGAGGAGAGGGGTCCTGGCCCCCAGGGAGGGGGGACACAGGGACCAGCACAGAGGGTGAGCCCCAGCTCTGGGCTCCTGCGCTGCTCTGCAAGCCCCAGATCCCCACAGCCTGAGTTCTGAAATGCAGGGCTGCCTGGGTCAGGGACCTCTGGAGAAGATGAGCCAGGCCCAGAGCAAGGCGTGGAGAGAGCGAAGCCTGGAGAGAAGAGGCTGGGAGAGCAACACAGGCAGACGGGATTCCTGACAGGCTCTGGGGGCAGCCTGCCTCTCTGTCACGACAGTCCAGCCGCCCTGGCCCCCACAGGCCCAGGTACAAATCCTAGCTCCATCCCTTTTTGTTCTGTGAGCCGGTGCGGGTCGTGTGACATGCTGTGCCTCACTCAATGGCCCTGTGTGAAGGGGTGTGATTATGATTAGAGTCCCTCCTGCACGCAGCTTCTGTGAGGGTCACTGAGCCTGTACCTGGAGGATTCCCGGAGCCAGGTGCCATGAGCTAACGGTTCAGCGAACCCACAAGTCATCATTTATCTTATTATTTCTCTAGGCCCAGCCATGTCTGTGTAAACAAGATGACACTGAGAACAAGTCCCTGCACCTCCTTTTTCTTCCTCCTTTTTCTTCCTTTCTCCCCACCGGCTCTTGCCCAGACCTGAGAATCCTGACTCACCTTGCCAAGCCATCCACCTATCCACATCTCAATTTCCGCATCTGCAGAATGGGCACACTGTGAGACTCCGTGGAAGTGGTGTGGGTAAGCACTGAACCCACAGAAGCCTGGTTCAGATGCCTCTGCTCTTAGGACCCCTCTCCTCCAGGAGCAGGCTGCCCAGGGAAGGGTGCTGCCCCTGTGGTTGGAGGCCCAGCACGTTGGCCTGAGCCACTGTGACAGGACAGCCATCCCCAGCCAGTGTCTTCCCACACATGCACACAAATGGGGGAAGGACTGGGAGTCTCCCAGAGTGGAGATGCTCAGGCACAGCTGTCAGGTGAGGGAGACCCCCAAAACCAGGCCTAGGGCCCCATGTGCTTGGGAGTAGAGGACCACCTTCCCCTGCAGCCCTAGCCCCTCCTCATCAGGATCCCCTTCCCCTGCAGCCCTAGCCCTTGCCCTGCTCAGCTCCCGGAGCTGCCCGCTGCAGGCGGCCCCCACCTGGTGTCCCGCTGTGCTGTTGCCCCTGTGAATTGCTTAGTAACTGTTGAGTGAGGAGGCTGCAGCTCACTTGGGATTGCACACGTGGGCAAAGCTGCCTGGCGGGCAGCTTGAACAGGGAAGGGGTGATATGGAAACAGGAAAGGCAACTTTGGAGAAGGAGGGGGGCAGAATGGAAAGATCATGGGGAGTCAGGAAAAGCAGAAGGCTCACCTCCCTGAGCCCCAGAATACTCCAAGGCAGAGAGGCTGTGTCCTGCTGGGTAAGCTGAGGGAGGAAGGTTGGGCTTGTCATGGGGAGATGGGTACTGCGGCATCCACAGCCACTGAGATCTTCCCTCACCTGCCCCAAGGTCTCCCCCTAAATCTCCCGGCTTCGACCCCTTGGTTTTGTTGAGCTCCCAGCCCTTGTGAGGTCCTGGAATTTGGCCCAGGGCTGCCCAGGACTTCCTAGTCCTTCAAGGCCTGTGACTCTCACTGAACGCCACCAGGAGGCACCCCCACACCTGCTCACCCAGGTGGGCCCTGGGACCCTCCAGCCTGGCAGGTGGGGAGGAGGGACTTCCTCAGGGTAGAGGTGGGGAGGGTCTTTGGGCCTCAGGCCTCGCGGCTCAGAATCAGCGATCACAGGGTGACCGTTTGTCTCTCCCGACCTCCCAGCGCTTCTTGCCCTGACCACAGACCCCTGCCCCGCCCCCCACCAGCTCACACACACACCCACAGCCACACTAGGTGAGTGACAGGTGTCCCACCAGAGACTCGTGCCCCAGTGCTGCTGCACCTCCATCCACGGTCAGCTTTTCTCGTCACTCCCTCAGTCCCCACCCTCTGAGTCCTCGGCCTTAGTGTGGACAGAGGGCCAAGTCTGGGGCCCAGCAGGGCCACACCTGCTGCACACCCTCTTCTCTCTGAGCCTCCATCGCTTCCTAAAGGTTCCCAGACATGGCTTGTTTGGACTCATCTGGCATTTTGATACTTTGATATTCTTTCGGCACCGCCAGGCCACCCCAGGTTAAGGTAAGGCCTGGAGTCACTGTGTTTATCCCTGAACCAGCTCCCTGCCCCAGCCCCTCCAGTCATGTGCCCTTTGCCCTCCAGAAAGAAACAAAGCCCTTGAACTATCTTTACAATTTTTTTCTGTAGATAATACACCCATATGATTAAAAAATCAAAGCAATTCAAAGTGCCACTCCCGTTCCCACGCACCTGGTTTCCTCTTCCACCCCATAACCCCCGGGGGCTACTTTAATTCTGTGTGTAGTCTAAAACAAATTAAAATATGTGCTTTTCTTTTTGTCCTTTCTCACACAAAAAGTAGAATGCCGTGTACACTGTTCCTCATTTTGTTTCCACGTAATCTATCTTGACATTCTTTCCACAGCAATAGATTCCTTATTCCTTTTTCACAGCTGTATAATATTTCATCTTTCTCTGTCACCCAGACTAGAGTGCAGTGGTACAATCATAACTCACTGCAACTTCAAATTCCTGGGTTCAAGTGATACTCCCACTTCAGCCTCCTGAGTACATAGGACTATAGCTACATGCCACCATGCCCAGCCAATTTATTTATTTATTTATTTATTTATTTTTATTTTTATTTTTGAGACAGAGTCTTCCTCTTTCACCCAGGTTGGAGTGCAGTGGCACCATCTCGGCTTACTGCAACCTCCGCCTCCTGGGTTCAAGCAATTCTGGTGCCACTGCCTCCTGAGTAGTTGGGATTACAGGCATGCACCACCACATCTGGCTAATTTTTGTATTTTTAAGTAGACATGGGATTTCACCATGTTGGCCAGGCTAGTCTGGAATTCCTGACCTCAAGTGATCCACCTGCCTCAGCCTCCCAAATTTCTGGGATTACAGGCATGAGCCACCACAGCCAGCCAATGCCTAGCTAATTTAAAAAAAAATTTTTTTTTTTTTTTTTTTTTCAGATATAGGGATCTTGCCATGTTGCTCAGGCTGGTCTCAAAACTCCTGGCCTCAAGCAGTTCCCACCTCAGCCTCCCAAAATGCTGGGATGACAGGCATGAGTCACCATTCCCAGTCTTCTACATAGTTTATTCAACTCAGTCCTTCCTCCATCACTACCTGAGTTATTGCTACTTTTCTTTTTTGTGCTTTCTAACAATGTTGCAGTGAACATCTTTGTACATCTGTCATTTTATAACTGTGTTTCTGCACATATCTGTAGGATAAAATGCTCTGAAGCGAGAGTACTAAAGAATAAGAATGCGTGAGACCAGGCACGATGGCTTGACACTTTGGGAGGCCGAGGCATGAGGATTGTTGAACTCAGGAGTTCAAGACCAGCCTGAGCGACACAGCTAGACCTCTTCTCTATAAAAAACTTTAAAAATTAGCTGGGTATGGCAGCAAACGCCTGCGGTCCCAGATACTCAGGAGGCTGAGGCAGGAGGATCACTTGAGCCCAGGAGGTCCAGGTTACAGTGAGCTGTGGCCACGCTATTGCACTCCAGCCTAGGTGGCAGAATGAGACCCTGTCTCGTTTAAGAGAAAGTAAAAATTCAAGGGAGAATAAAGGTGTGTGTACTGTGGGTAGGTATTTGTGTAGGCATTATCAACTCTCACTGTGACTCTCCCAAAAGCAGTGAATGAGACTGTTTCTCATTCACTCACCAAATCAAACTGTTGGATTTTTGCCATAAATTCACTTGTGTTCAGTGCCCTCTCCTCCAGGAAGCCTGCCCTGACCTCCAGAGTGTAAGCAAGCCTCTTCCCCCCATCCCCAGCACTCAAGGCTTCTCTAGTACAGCGCCATGTACATTTGAGATGACTTACATAGTCCTTACTAATTTTTTTTTTTGGTGGTTTTTTTTGTTTTGCTTTTTTTTTATTTTATTTATTTATTTATTTATTTTGAGACAGAGTCTCACTCTGTCGCCCCAGCTGGAGTGCAGTGGCGTGAACTTGGTTTACTGCAAGCTCCACCTCCCAGGTTCACACCATTCTCCTGCCTTAGCTTCCTGCCATTCTCCTGCCTCAGCTTTCTGAGTAGCTGGGGCTACAGGCACCCACCACCACACCCGGCTAATTTTTTTGTATTTTTAGTAGAGAAGGGGTTTCACCGTGTTAGCCAGGATGGTCTTTATCTCCTGACCTCATGATCCGCCCGCCTTGGCCTCCCAAAGTGCTGGGATTACAGGTGCAAGCCACCACTTCCGGCCGGTCCTTGCTATTATTACTTCTTTACCATTTGCCTACCACCAGGCTATAAGCTCCATGAGGGCGGAGACTGTGCCCCAGTCCTCAGCGCAGCATGGGCAGGTCATAGATGCTACGCACACCTTTGTCATCTGGGACAGCCCCCTGTGTGCCCAGCACCCTGTGTGCCCAGCCCCCTGTGTGCCCAGTACCCTAGCAGATGCTTTGACTGGTTGGCCTAAGCTGAGCCCCTCAACAACCTTCTGAGGGAGGCCCTGGTATTAGCTCCACTGAGCAGATGAGGAGACAGGAGATAATTTGCTCAAGGACTCACAGCTGGCCAGCTGGGAAGTCCTTACCCCTCACCCCCACCCCTCCTCCCAACATCCTGGCTTGATTTCTTCCCTGCTCTGGTCCGTGGGCTCTCCAATCCCCAGGAGGCATGGTCTGGCCCAGGTCACAGTAGCAAGCCCAGGATCAGCCCCTCCACACCACCTGCAGTGATACAGAGTCAAGCTGGGAGCTGGCCTGAGTCCCTAAGGGCCTTGTCAGCCTGCATGGTCAGGTTCCTTGTGCAGTGGCAGTGGCAGGGACCACAGTGACCCTGGTAGCCATACAGTTGCTACAGCCATTTCCCGGAGGCCCCGTGGCTGTGCTGGCTTTGTGCCCAACTGTCACTCTGTCCCCAGTGGCTCCTCATGCTGGCTGCCTGCCTCCCTGCCTCCCATTAATCATGTGTGCAGGATTTATTTTCTCCAGCAATTTATTTCAGCAAATGCAATCTGGGTGTGCCCGCAGGTGGGCAGGATGCTCCGTTGCTGCCAGAGTCACAGAGCCCAGCTTTATTGTCAGGCTGACAGGCATGATTCACCAGCGAGCACCCCCACCGCAGATGCCAGGTCTAGCCAAGCCTTGGGGCAGGATGCTAAGGACCCCTGGGACTGTTCCCACCCCGACATCACTGTAAACCTCAAAGTCCCATAGGCCTGGGAGTCCAGCTTGCCCCACTCTCTTTACTTGGGTTTTGCTGCCCCTACAAACGCTAGCTGGCTAAAGGGGTATGGGGGAGATTAGCCCTCTCTGTCCTTGTCCTAAAACGGGCAGCCAGAAGTCTTTTCTGAAGATCCAGGTGGTGGCTCTTTTCAGTTTCCTGAGCTGGGGAAGGAGGAGGTCCTCCCTCCAGAGCCCCCTCCTCCCCAGCACTGCCAGGCAGCCCAGCCCTAATTCCCACGACAGTCACGGAGGGAAACAATCAGCTAATGCAAACCCTGCCATCCCCATCACCACACCCACAACACGCATCCTCCTTTCTGGGGCTCCCTTTCATTCCTTAATCACCCCATGCCCCTCTCCCTAGGCTACCAAGTATGGCCCCCTGGGGCTAGGGAAAAGGACATGGCTTTCAGGCCAGGACAGGAGCCAGTGGCTGCTCAGCTATGATTTCAGGTCCTGAGTCACTGCTGCTCCCAGTTATCTGCCCACTTACAGGCCTTGGAAGTAGAAAGGGAAAGAGCTGTGGGCAGGGGTGGGCAGGGACTCGCCACTTGTCCTGGCCCTCACCAAGCCCTCTGCAGCCTGCACCCATTCCCCGCAGTCCTGCAGTGTTTCCAGGGCCCCAGACCCTAGCCTGAGGGTCTGGAAGCACCTGCTTCCTCCCTTAGTATCCCCCAGGTTCATCCTGAGGCCCTGCCCCCCGCTCGCCCTGCCTGGCCAGGCTGCCTCTAATGCTGCAGATAATTTCTGCTGTCGCAAAGCCATTACCCTGCAAATGGGCTGGCTCCAGCATGTGTGTGTGTGTATGTGTGTGTGTGTGTTCCTGTGTGTGTGCATGCGCACGTGTGTACAGGGGAGGGGTGGCTGCGGCAGGCAAAGCGCCTTGTTTATGCCTCGCTCACCGCTGTAATTGCCTCGGGGGATTTATTGGCTTTGTAAGCTCTCCCTGCACCCTACATGGCCTCCACCTGGCCCTGAGTGAGGAAGCTTGGAGCTCTGGGCAGGGGGCCGGACATGCCCAGCGGGAGGGTAAGTGAGGCCTTGCAGAGGGCCCCCTGACCTAGGCACCTACCCCTTCCTGCTCCCTGCCTGGTGGCTGGACACAGGAGAGAGTATCTGGGGCACCCCCAGGAGGCCTCCCCAACCTCAGGGGCTCTGAGGAGGTTGCCAGTCTGAGGGTGCAAGATAGATGCAGAAGGGACACTGGAGGAACTTTGGTGGCACCCGTGTCTCTGGTTTCTCCTCTTCTCTCCCCTTTAGGTCCCTGGTCTCCCATCATCTGCAGGCCCCAACCCCACTCCTAGGTGTCTTCTCAGCTGTTCTGCCTCACTCCTGCCTCACACAGCTGAGTCCCCCGCAAGAGGAGACAAGGCCTCGGCCCCAACCCTTTCATCCATTTCAAGAACCTTCAACCTTTATGTGGATACCTCAGAAAACCCCTGCAGGGTTAGCAGTCAGAAGGCACCTGTGGACTCCCAAGGCAGGGCTGGGCAGAGATTGAGGGTGTGGCCTCTGGCAGTAGGCAGAACAGCCTACTCCAGTTCTCTTCTCCAGTTCCTACCAGCGTGGTCTCAGCTACGTCAATCAACTTCTCTGAGCCTCAGTGGCCTCATCTGTAAAATGGATCTGACAACAGCCTGCCTCAAACAGTTATTGTGAAGGTTTGATACATTGTAATACATCGAACTACATGAAATTCCCTTTACTCAACCAGCTTTTGACATAATGAATATTTACTCGGTGAAATACTATATCAATAAACTCTGTCTCATTGAGAAGATTTCTACTTGATGCCTGTCCTTTTTTTTTTTACTCTTGATGTTTCGTATTTGTATAAATGCTACCTGCTGATTTTAAACAATTCAAATAACACAGGAAAGCACACAGAAGAAAGTAAAAAGCAAAACACAATAAAATAAATCTCAATTTCAGAAATTAAGCCATTGTTAATAAATAACCACCATTTCCAAAAATTTATTTTTGCACTGATGCAGATAAAAGCTTGGAGAGATAGATTGCTAGAAATCTGCTATAAGGAGGGATCCTATTGAAAATTTTAATATGACTTATTAAATCTAATTTGAGTTTATGTTGGCAGCAGTAGATGACTAGAAGTAACCAAGAAGAGAACCACATGACTCCAAGAAACATCTCTGCATCAGAGAGATGGTGTTTTCTAAAAAGATCATCTAAGGCCGGGCGCAGTGGCTCATGCCTGTAATCCCAGCACTTTGGGTGGCTGAGGCAGGAGGATCACTTGAGGTCAGGAATTTGAGACCAGTCTGGCCAACATGGTGAAACCCCGTCTCTACTAAAAATACAAAATTAGCCAGGCATGGCCCGTGCTACACAGGAGTCGCAGCTACTTGGGAGGCTGAGGCACGAGAATCCCTTGAAACTGGGAGGCAGAGTTTGCAGTGAGCTCAGATCATGCCACTGCACTCCAGCCTGGGTAACAAGGGTGAAACTCCATCTCAAAAAAAAATCATCTAACAAAAAGATTTGAAAGCAACAGCAATGGGAAATATTGATCAGGGAGACTCTACTATGTAGGAGGAGGGGAGAATGTTAATAGTAGCATAGAAATGGAAGGTGTTAAATTAGCAGATTTCAAAGAAACACGGCCATCAGCCAGATTGAAAGAAAGGAAAGAAAACTTATGGAGATCACAAGAAAAAAGACAAAAAAAAAAAAAGAACAGGAGAAGAAACAAGTAAAATTATGAAATGGTTTGCATTCTTTTATCACAGGATTGAACAGTGGTCTTCAGTGGCATCGATAGTGGTCTGGATGTGTCCATGCCCAAAATATTGGGTGAGAAGAGAGCGGGGAGGCCACAGGTCTCACCTACTGCCCTGGATACAGATTCCAGGATCACTCCATTGTCAGAGACCCACAGAGCCTGCAGGCGTCCCAGCTTTAGCAGAGCTCCCTCCTGGGCTAGACAGCACCTCTGCCTCTTCAGAGCCCTCTTAAAGTCAAATACAGGCCAAGCATGGTGGCTCGTGCCTGTAATTCCAACACTTTGGGAGGCTGAAGCAGGAGGACTGCTTGAACCTAGGAGTTCAAGACCAGCATGGGCAATATAGCAACAACTCGTCTCAAAAAAAAAAAAAAAAAAAAAAAAGACAAGTTCAGCCCATGAGGGAAAGGGAAGGTCAGAACAGAAAGCAAAGCTGGGAGACAGGTAATCCATGAGGAAGGCCCCGTGGGGTGAAGTGAGCCCTTACTCAGACAAGCTGGGGCCCAGGCCACACACAACCTGGGGAGCCCCTGCCCCTTCTGCAGTTTCGCGTCATTCTCTGGGCCCCCGCAGCTCCCTTGCTGTCTCCCAAGCTCAGGCCCTCCCTGCCGTCTCTCTGTTAATGCAGGGAAACGGCATTTATCTCTTCCGTCCCATTTACAAAGAGCTGATCTAGAGCAATGACCACAATCCCTGGCAGCCCTTTGCAGGAGGCCTCACTGTGTCAGCTCCTTTAATCCCCGCCAACAAGATGGGGGTTACTAGCCCATTTCCCAGATGAGGACATAAGGTTAAGAGAGGAGAAGTATAGTCGTTTCTGAGGGCTGCTGTTACAAGTTACCACAAACCAGGTGGCTTCAGAGGACAGAAATTTATTCTTTCACAGTTTTGGAGGCTAGAAGTCTAAACAAGGGGTCAGTGGGGCCCTGCTCTCTTCAAGGGCTCTCCAGGAGAACCTGTTCCATGCCCTTGTCATAGCTCCAGTTATTGCTAGCTGTCCTTGGCACTCCCCAGCTTGAATTGCATCTCTCCAGCCTCCGCCTCTCTTGTCACATGACATTCACTTGTGTGTCTCTGTCTCTGTGTCTTCTTGTAAGGACACCAGTCATATTGGATGAAGGGCCCACCCAACTCCAGTGTGACCTCATTATTAACTAACTACTACAGCAGCAACCCTATTTCTGAGTAAGGTCATAGTCTGAAGTACTGGTTGAACTTCCACATATCTTTTCAGGGACACGATTCCGCCCATAACAGGACGAGATTCACCCAAAGTCACATGGAGGTGCAATTGAATCTCCATGCCAAGCTCTGAATTGTGGTCTCATGCCAAGAAGACCCAACCTCAACCTCCCCTTACACCGTCATAGGGCAGCCGCACTGCGGTCAGCAGAGCTGGCCTAGCTGCGGGTCCCACCCTCCCATCTAGGGACAGAGCCCCAAAGGCAGCCTGCTCAGCTGCTGCTCCCACTCTGCCTTTTTCATTTTTTATTTTTTATTTTTTTCTTAAGACAATGTCTTGCTCTGTCTCCCATGTTGCAGTGCAGTGGCGCATTCTTGGCTCACTGCAACCTCTACCTCCCAGGCTCAAGTGATCCTCTCACCTCAGCCTCCCGAGTAGTTGGGACCACAGGTGCACGTGAACATGCCCAGCTAATGTTTGTATTTTTTCTTTCTTTCTTTCTTTTTTTTTTTTGTAGAGATGGGGTTTCACCATGTGGCCCAGGCTCCTGCTATGCTTTTGTCCACTTCATTGGAGAGGACTGGGAGGTCAGGGGAGTTTGGGAAGGAGGGAAGGACAAGCACCTCCGTGACATGGGGGGTCTTCAGGGGCTTGGAAGAGGAAGGCCCTTCCCCAAAGGACAACTGCAGAGATGCTGCATCACAGGCGGGTGCCCTTCCAGGTGCCGGCTCTCTCCTTTCCATTTCCAGAGGCCCAGCCCTTCCCACCTTCATTCCTCCTCTGAGGAGCCCGTGGGACTGACTTTTATCACCTGAGCCCACTGCAACCTCCTGACAGGAGCCTGCTGGGGTTTTCCAGAGATAACAGCAACAAGGTCCAAAGAGACAGGTCCAAGGTCCTGTCTCTTCTTGAAATGGGAAGGTTGAGACCAAGGCTTGCCTCTGCCTGTGGGAAGGATGGAGATGGAGCAGCTGTGACCTCGGAGGACACCCAGGGGTGGAGAGAGGGTCTGCAAGTGACAGATCAGGACCTCTCTCCTCCCAGGGAAGAGATATGGAAGCCTGGAGTGGAGGCAGTGAGGGAGGAAGAGGAGAACTAGGGGCTTTCCTTTGCATTCTTCCTGCAACCTGGACAGTCACCAGGCCCCGCCCAAAAGGGGAAGAAAGAGGGAGAGCCTGGGACAGCAGGGGTGGGGGCGAGCTCTGCACCCCTCTGAGCCACATTCTCTCCCTGTATCTGGAAATAGCTGCCTTAAATTCCCCTCAGAAAACGTTGCTTCTCTTTGACCCAAACTCGAAGGAGGAGGAACTGCTGGGCCTGCCAGAGGAGGGCAACCGGCCGTGAGAGCAAGGGCAGCAGAGCATGGACAGGGAGCTGGCAGGGGAGGGGAGATCCCAGCACTGCTTTGGGCAGGTTGAGATAGAAGTGCCAGGAGGCAAGATATGCAGCCCTGGAGCAGGGGAGGGGCCAATGCTGATTTTTTTTTTTTTTTTTTTTTTTTTTGAGATGGAGTCTTCCCCTGTTGCCCAGGCTGGAATACAATGGTGCAATCTCGGCTCACTGCAACCTCTGCCTCCTGGGTTCAAGCAATTCTCATGCCTCAGCCTCCCAAGTAGCTGGGGTTATAGGCGCCCACCACCACACCAGTTAATTTTGTATTTTTAGTAGAGGTGGGGTTTCACCATGTTGGCCGGGCTGGTCTCAAACTCCTGACGTCAAGTGATCCGCCTGCTTCGGCCTCCGAGAGTGCTGGGATTACAAGCATGAGCCACCACCTCTGGCCTTCAGGGCTGATCTTTCATTCATTTAGCACATGCATGAGTCAGACTCCGGTCTAGATGCTGGGCCAGCACAGAGCCGGACAGACAAGCCCTGTCCTCCAACTGCGAACTGAAATGCGAGCCTCTCCCTCTTACCAGCTTCCTTGATTCCTGATCAAGGAATTCAAATTCCATGATTCCTCCTGAGACCTCACCTGTCCTTTCCAGCTTGGCTGGCGAAGCGAGGGAGGCTGCTGTGCTCCACCAAGGCCCCTCGCCCCTGTCCTGTTTTCCTATTCACTGGGGGAAGGAGACATAGAGGATGGCATGCATTTTGGCAGGTCCCTGGCATCGAGCTGCTCACTGGCAGGAGGTCTGGGGCCAACTGCCGGTACCCTCTTAACTAGACTATGGGAGACTGAGCTCCTTATAACAGCCAAGAACCCCCTTCAACATCCTGCAACACAGGAATAAATACTCTAAAGAAAATACAAAGTCCGGGGCCAGGTGCAGTGGCTCATGCCTGTAATCCCAGCACCGTAGGAGGCTGAGGCGGGCAGATCACTTGAGCTCTGGAGTTCCAGACCAGCCCAGGGAATACAGGGAGACCCTGCCTCTACAAAAAATTTAAAAATTAGCCGGCGTGGTGGTGTATGCCTATGGTCCCAGCTACTCAGGCGGCTGAGGCAAGAGGATCGCTTGAGCCCAGGAAGTCGAGGCTGCAGTGAGCCGTGATTTGTGCCACTGCACTCCAGCCTGGGTGACAGAGTGAGACCTTATCTCAAATGTAAAGACAAAAAAATAAAGAAAATAGAAGAGGGTTGTGTTACAGAGAACAAGACTGCAGGGATAGAGGCCTGGAAGTCTCTCCATCACATTCCAATGGAGGAAGTGGACAGGGAGTGAGTGCACACTTAATAATAAACAAAGTAATTTTATGAGGTGGGATTTTGATGTGGTTTCTAAGAGGTGACCTGTGGGAGTGGACAAAATTGAGCCAGACTTGGGGGTGGATCCATACAGAAGAGAGGAGAGGGCTCGGGACCCAGCTGTGGGCACAGGAACCAGAGAACAGTAGAACGGGGTTGAGCAGTACGGTCCACGCGGAAACGTCCCTCCGTTTTCTTTGGCAGTGGCTGGATTCTCACCCTGCCTCCCACTTGAAGACCAGAGGCAGGAGGGAGGCCCAGGGACTCTGTGTGGGCTTGCTGTGGCCTGGCCTGCATGACTCGGCAAGAATGGGCAGGACATACCTTCCTGGAGGGATTCCCTAGGGGAAGTGTCCATAGAGCTGCCTGCGGGGCTGGCTCCACCTGCTTATCCCCTCAGCTTGGATGCGGCAACCTGCAGGGCAGAAGCTCCGTCGAAGCTGTGGCCTCTCCATCCAGAGGCCTATGAGGATTTCCCAACCACCTTCTCTGTTCCTGGGTCCCCTGCCTTGATGGCTCTTACTGGGAACCATAGGCGATGTTCCTTTGGACTCTTTCTCTGTGTATGCTAAAATTCAAGCTGTGTTGAGCTGATGCCTTGTCTGCCAGGATTTTGGAGGTCATTGATAAAAAAGATGCCCTGCAAGATGGATAGACACTCTGGTGAATAGAGTCCTTTCCAACGTCACCACATTCACTCACCAGAATCATCCGCAGACAGTATTTTCAGGGCATTCCTGAAGCAGAGGGATTGTCATGGTGAGGTGCGGTGGTAACTGGGGAAAGGGGTCCTTAGCATGGTGTGCTGGTGACTGGAACAGCTGGCTCTCCAGGGGGAAAGAGCCCTGGGTCGTAGCATTTGCTGATAAATATTCTCACATGAATTGGGGAGCCTGGGCAGTGCAGACGGGCACTACCCTACCCCAGGTGGTAACTCGATCCCAGGAGAGCTGCGTGACCCTGCCCACGAGACTCCAGAGGACTCCAGAAGAATCCCCACTGCCCGATCAGGGTCACAGAACAATGTTGGACAGGCGGAGCGGGCACTGTGCAGGGCCAGGGGGTCTGGGAGAGCGTCAGAAGCTGCAAGGGCCTGTCCTCCCGGAACTGGGCCACGGTGGGCCTTTCATCTCCCACCTCCCTTTCTGCACCACTCCTGCGGCTGCCTGCCTCTGCCCCTTCCCACCCCACCACCCCCAGTGCAGCAATTACGGCGCTAATTAGGCTGCTTTGATCATCTTTAGAAATGGCCACATTGGGGAGGGACTCTGCCAAGCAATTAGGGGCAGAGGGGCGGGGAGCTCCAGGGCCTCCTCAGGGGGCGGGGCTGCTGAGAAACCCCAGACACCCCTGCCCTCCTCCCTCCAGGAGTGTCTGCCCCCGTCAGAGCTGTAGGCTCCTCAGGGGGTAGAGGCAGATGGGGATCCCCCCCCCTCCCAGCCCTGAAGCCAGGGCCCGCCCCCACCCAGCAGCCCCCCTCTGCCTGGCCTGCAGCCCAACCGTCAGCTCTTCTTCCCTGTCTTGGCCCCTTTGATGGAGCCGCAGAAACAAGGGCTCCTTTGACAGAAGGGGGGCTCAGAGCTGGGATGATGAGACTTGAAAGGTGAAGGTCAAGCCCACTACTCCACTCCTCCCCCAGTCTTGGCCACCCTCCCATGCACCCCTCCCCCAGGCTGTCCTCTATAAAGACCCCGCAGCCCCGTTCGCCTGTGGGCTCCTAGGAGTTAAGGGCCAGGTGAGGGCTGACCAGGGAGGCGGGTAATTTTGATGTAAGAGAACGGGGTCAGATGATTTGAGGGACAAGAATTCAGTGCCTGGGGGCCGAAAGGCAGCAGAAGGCGGGCACCAAAGGATAGGCGCCCGGAAGGTGGACTCCGAGGAGGAGAGAGGACGGGGTCTCACCCCAGCTCCTGGTCACCATGCTGCTGGCTGTGCTGCTACTGCTACCTCTCCCAAGTCCATGGTTTGCTCACGGGCACCCACTGTACACGCGCCTGCCCCCCAGCACCCTGCAAGGTAAGCCCAGGCTGGTCTGAGAGCCGCGGAGTCGGGAAGAACGTAGAGGAAGTGGGACCCTGGGCGGAAGGGGACAGAAGAGCTTGTCACCCCTACTCATAAGTACCTTTGGCCCCTTCTGCCCACCCTGCTGCGAGAAGGGGCCAAGAACTGAGATACAGGTGGGAGAGGAGGGGTGTGGCGGGAGAGGGAAGGGGAGCTGTCAAGTATGCCTAAAGGAATGGAAAAAAGGCCCCGTGGAGCAGAGAGAAACAGCCCGGGGCAGTACCACACCCTTGGCTGTCCTGGCCAAAGGTGGGCCACTCAAACACAGCTACTTTCAGTCAATAAGACTGAGTTCTGTGATGTATCTTTGGGGTGGTGTCTTAAAAAAAAAAAAAAGTTAAGGAAAAGCACCTTTCAAAGATTCCAGTCCAGCTCAGTTGAATTAGGGAGATATCTTGGGCTGAGAACCTGGGACCATGGGCTCTGAGTGCTGGGCCCAGCTTCCCAAGGGCTCACTCGCCTCCTCATTTTGTCGGATGCTTGTGGGTCTCCTGAGGCAGGGCTCAGGGCTGGAACCCGGAGGATAAGGCTGAGGCTCTTCCCCAACCACGCATGATTGTGTGCCCCCTGTCCCAGCAGTTCTGTCGGCCCAGGGGACTCAGGCGTTGCAGGCAGCCCAGAGGAGTGCCCAGTGGGCAATAAACCGAGTGGCGATGGAGATCCAGCACAGATCGCACGAGTGCCGAGGTGCCCACCCTGCCCCCCATGCCCCAGTGGACTTGCTGCCTACCCTGGGCCCATTCTGCTGCCCCTGTCCCTTCCCTTCAGTCTTAACTCCCCTCTTGGGGGCAGAGACTGAGTTGGGCCGCAACCAAGACGATATTTGTGAAGGTCTGTTTCTCCAAGTGGAAGGGACACGCTAGGCTTGGGGCATGGCCTGTGCAAAGGCAGGGAGGCGGAAACACTCTGTGCTCCTGTGGTGACTGAAATAGAACCTGTGTGGGCTGGAGGGCTGAGAGATAGGGAGAAAGAGGCTCGGCCCAGCCTGGGGTGAGGACGGGCGAGAGGGCGGCAGTAAGACTCAAAACTCTGTTTCTCCGCAGGATCTGGGCGCCCCAGGCCTCAAGCTCCCCTCCAGGACCCACCTGAGCCAGGTGAGGCTGAAAAGGCTGGAGAGGGCAGGCCTGAGAGCCCGGTGGGCCTCGAAGGCGAGGATGGCCAGAACATGTCCCTCGTGACACCCCTTGCCCCTTTCTAGGGCGGTGCGGCGAGAGGCGCCCGAGCACTGCCAACGTGACGCGGGCCCACGGCCGCATCGTGGGGGGCAGCGCGGCGCAGCCCGGGGCCTGGCCCTGGCTGGTGAGGCTGCAGCTCGGCGGGCAGCCTCTGTGCGGCGGCGTCCTGGTAGCGGCGTCCTGGGTGCTCACGGCAGCGCACTGCTTTGTGGGGTAAGTAGGGCCCCCAGGCCCTGCCCAGCCGGGGTCCCCAGCGCTGGGCCCCGCACCTGCCGGGTTGTCAGGCGGGCGACGCGCGGGAAAGGTGGTCTCTGCTGCCCCCTGGCGGCTGCCGGTCCCGGGCTTCCCCGTCTCAAGGGGCCGAGCCCGCCCCGCCAGGATGCCAGCCCGGAGGGGGTGGCACCGCCGGGCGCGTTCGCCCCTCTGGGATGAGACCCCTACCCGGCCCGCCCTCCCTGCCCCCAAGTAGAGAAAGCCCTGCGTGCGGGCGGAGGGGTAGGGTCTCCGAGGGGCCTGCTGCGTGTGCCCCCGTCCTTCCTGCGTCTCAGCCACCGCTGGTCCCACAGCGCCCCGAACGAGCTTCTGTGGACTGTGACGCTGGCCGAGGGGCCCCGGGGAGAGCAAGCGGAGGAGGTGCCAGTGAACCGCATCCTGCCCCACCCCAAGGTAAGAAGGCAGTCTCCAGGCCCCCAAGGCTGGGCACCGCATCCCCACCCGCGCCTCCTTGACCCTGCGCCGCCTCCCCCTCCTCAGTTTGACCCGCGGACCTTCCACAACGACCTGGCCCTGGTGCAGCTGTGGACGCCGGTGAGCCCTGGGGGGCCGGCGCGCCCCGTGTGCCTGCCCCAGGAGCCCCAGGAGCCCCCTGCCGGCACCGCCTGCGCCATCGCGGGCTGGGGGGCCCTCTTCGAAGGTACTGGGCGTGGGTGAGCCGGCCCATGGTGGGAAGAATTGGAGGTCCGAGGTAATAGATAGTGGGGAGGCCGGGTTGCCTTGGAAAAATGCTGCCTGCTCTTTCAAAGGGGGAGGAATCAAGGGGGGTGGTGGGAAAGGGACACTCAAGGCGGAGCTCTTGCCCTCCAAACCTGAGCCTTCCACTCCTTCCCTGCAGAGGGGCCTGAGGCTGAGGCAGTGAGAGAGGCCCGTGTTCCCCTGCTCAGCGCCGACACCTGCCGAAGGGCCCTGGGGCCCGGGCTGCGCCCCAGCACCATGCTCTGCGCCGGGTACCTGGCAGGGGGCGTTGACTCGTGCCAGGTATGAACCTAGTCTGAAGAGAAAGGGCCGGCTGAGCCTCCCCAGGGCCACGACAGCCTCCTTTCCTTCCACGTCTGCTGTCACTGGACTTCTCTGAGCCTCTCTGTCCTCATCGCTAAAATGGATACAAGTGGCAGGCTCACACCTGCCAGGCGTAAGGCGGGCATCACAGGGGGCAGGTGAATGCAGCGTCCTCTTTCTTGGCCCCGCAGGGTGACTCGGGAGGCCCCCTGACCTGTTCTGAGCCTGGCCCCCGCCCTAGAGAAGTCCTGTTCGGTGTCACCTCCTGGGGGGACGGCTGCGGGGAGCCAGGGAAGCCCGGAGTCTACACCCGCGTGGCCGTGTTCAAAGACTGGCTCCAGGAGCAGATGAGCTGTGAGCGCTCTCTTTCCAATGCCCCGTCCCCAGTGTCCCAACGGACAACCGTGGGACAAGCCCGTTTCCACCCGGCCCGTGCCCATTCCCTGCTCCCTTCTGCCTGGGCATAGCCTGTCTCCCTCCGGGGAAGGAGTGCGGGAGCTACGGCGCCAAACAGAGGGTGAGCCGACCCCTGTCCCGCCCGCAGCAGCCTCCTCCAGTCGCGAGCCCAGCTGCAGGGAGCTTCTGGCCTGGGAACCCCCCCAGGAACTGCAGGCAGACACCGCCCGGCTCTGCGCCTTCTATGCCCGCCTGTGCCCGGGGTCCCAGGGCGCCTGTGCGCGCTTGGCGCACCAGCAGTGCCTGCAGCGCCGGCGGCGATGCGGTCAGTTCTGTTCACCGGGACAGGGATGGGGGGCTAGGGAAAGGGGTCTGTGCAGCCTCTGACCGCCGCTCGGACTCCTGTACCGTCTGCAGAGCTGCGCTCGCTGGCGCACACGCTGCTGGGCCTGCTGCGGAACGCCCAGGAGCTGCTCGGCCCGCGCCCGGGGCTGCGCCGCCTGGCCCCCGCCCTGGCTCGCCCCGCTCCAGCGCTCCAGGAGTCTCCCCGGCACCCCGCCCGCGAGCTGCGGCTGCACTCAGGTACCCCGCGCCCTCCAGCCCAGCCTAGCCCTGGCCTGGCCCCACCCGCGCGGCGGAGCCACTTTCTCCGGCCGAGGAGATCCCCTAACCCTGTGCCTCCCCAGGATCGCGGGCTGCAGGCACTCGATTCCCGAAGTGGAGGCCGGAGCCGCGCGGAGAAGCCAACGGTAATGACGCCCTCTGCCGACCTTCGGGAGGGGATAGGTCGAGGGCCTGGATGAGGTCGGAAGCGCTTTTAGGCAGCTCCGGGAAGCACTTACTCGGTGGGGCAACAGAGTGAACTCACTCTCCCCCCGCGCCATAGAGCCTATGACTCTTTTGAAGGACTTGTGGTTTGAGCTCTCATCAGTGTCAAACAGAGATGCTTTGCCTGGTGTTCCTGCTTAACTTCCCCGAGCCTCAGTTTCCCCATCTATATCATAAGAGGCTAAGTGTGTCTCCTGGGAGGCCGTCCTGAAGTGCTGGTGGGAGTGCCACTTCCAGTTCCCTACCGCATCCGTTCATTATTCCCGGGGCCTCGCCTCTTCCTCCAGGCTGCCCTGGGCTGGAGCCCCTGCGACAGAAGTTGGCTGCCCTGCAGGGGGCCCATGCCTGGATCCTGCAGGTCCCCTCGGAGCACCTGGCCATGAACTTTCATGAGGTATGTCCCCAGGCTTCCAGACTCCTTCACCGCGGCCTGGGAAGGCTGAGACCTAGCCTAGGGAAGGTGCAGAGGGCCCAGCCCCCATGCCCTCCCAGCAGCCTGGGGTCGCCTCTGCCCCTGCTCTGGGAGTAGGTAGAGGGAGTAGGGCCCGTGGAGTGTGGGCCCAGGCCCTAGGGGTGGTGGGGGGGGGAGCGAGGAGAGGGGTGGGTGGGGGTGTCCACGTGAGCGGGAAATGAGCAGGGTTTTGGGGAGAAAGGAAGGAGCATGGGTCTAGGTGAGAGTTTCTGGGGCCCAGGGGCAGAGGGGGTGACCTCTGGGATTCCAACTCAGGGCCCCGATCCCCACTCCTCCCTCTGTAGGTCCTGGCAGATCTGGGCTCCAAGACACTGACCGGGCTCTTCAGAGCCTGGGTGCGGGCAGGCTTGGGGGGTCGGCATGTGGCCTTCAGTGGCCTGGTGGGCCTGGAGCCAGCCACACTTGCTCGCAGCCTCCCCCGGCTGCTGGTGCAGGCCCTACAGGCCTTCCGCGTGGCTGCCCTGGCAGAAGGGGAGCCCGAGGGACACTGGATGGATGTAGGGCAGGGGCCTGGACTGGAGAGGAAGGGGCACCACCCACTCAACCCTCAGGTACCCCCCGCCAGGCAACCCTGAGCCATGTCTGGGCCCCCAGCCCCTGGGGAGGACCTACTGCTCCCAGGAACTGAGAGGGACTCAGGAGCATAATGACAAACTGTCGCTGCCACAGTGGCTGGGTGTGTGCGGGTGGGATGGGGTGGGGGTCCTGGGCCCTCTGTGTCTTCCCAGGTTTACAATCAGAGAATCACAGCTGCTTTAATAAATGTTATTTATAATACATGGAAATAACTCTGGAGCTTTCTTGGGAAGGGACCTGGTGGGTGGACCTTCAGTCTCGGGGGTGGGATCCAGGCAGGGCTGTCTCTGGAAGCAGTTGGCAAGGGTCGCAGAGGCTGGAGAGAGGCTGTGAGGTCCCCATCTGAGACTATCTCCTGCCTCCTGAGAAGTGGCAGCAGCTGGCCTGCCTGTCGCCCCACCCCCATGCATGGCTGCCCAGCGCTGGCCCCACTGCCCAGCTCTCCGCTCAGCGCCCCGCCCCCACAACGTCCTCCCTGCTCCGCCCCCTGCCGCCGAGCCGCGGGGAGTCCCAGCCTGGGATCTTTGCCTCACTCCTTGGGCTCCTGCCCTGGCTGGCCCGTACCCCACCGCCATGAGGTGTCAGATTGTGTTTCCGGCTGCCTCTTCCCTTTGACTCCCTCCTCCACCAACACCTGTCCCCTCTCCCGCCCACCCTCATTCCCCAGCCCTGTAGATGGGAGGGGCAGATGCAGGTCCCAGTCAGAGGGATGGGATGGAGGGGCCAGTGCTGACACTGGGGCTGCTGGCTGCCCTGGCAGTGTGTGGTAAGGGTAGACATCCTCCCCACCCTGGGGTCCCCCCTGATGCCCACCCAGGCCCCACACGGCATGGCCTCCTCTCACTCCCCACTCCCACTCTGCCATCTCTCGCTGCTGGGGGGCCGCCTTCTGGGGTCCCCACTCCCAGGGAGTGGTTGGATTCCCCCCTGCTCATCCCAACCTCATGGTCCAGCAGGACCTCAGGGCAGCTTCCCTCCTGAGTCCCCTGCCCAGGGCCCCATTCAGTCCTTGTCCCTGACCTTCCCCAGGCATCTGGGGGCTGAACGAGGAGGAGCGGCTGATCCGGCACCTGTTTCAAGAGAAGGGCTACAACAAGGAGCTCCGGCCCGTAGCACACAAAGAGGAGAGTGTGGACGTCGCCCTGGCCCTCACGCTCTCCAACCTCATCTCCCTGGTGAGAGGCCCTCCGGTGCTGGGTTGGGAGGGAGAGCAGGGACAGCCTCCCAGGACCAGGATAGCCGTGGAGGAACACAGAAGCCCCCGCCTGGCCTGTGGTGGCTCCCTTTCTGGGAAATGTGCTGGAGCTGCTCTGTGCCCTGACAGGCTGCTGTCCTGCCCCTCCAGTGTAAGCTCTGGGGTGTCCCCCATCCACACCCATAGCACGACCCATCTGTGACACGCTTCAGAGGCCACCGGTCCTCTCTGCTCCCTAGCTGCCCACCCACTCCTGACTGCGAGTGATCAGGGCGCAGATGCCATGGTGTCCCTGGGTGCCAGTTGAGAGTGGGTGAATGTAGGCCGGGCATGGTGGATTACGCCTGTAATCTCAGCACTTTGGGAGGCCAAGGTGGGGGGATCACCTGAGGTCAGGAGTTCGAGACCAGCCTGGCCAACATAGTGAAACCCTGTCTCTACTAAAAATACAAAAATTAGCCGGGTGTGATGGCATGCGCCTGTAATCCCAGCGACTAGGGAGGCTGAGGCAGGAGAATTGCTTGAACCAAAGAGGCAGAAGTTGCAGCTTGCAGTGAGCCAAGATCGTGCCACTACACTCCAGCCTGGGCAATTGAACAAGATTCAAAAAAAAAAAAAAAAACACAGAGAGAGTGGGTGAATGTGTGCGGATAAAAGAATGATATGGCCCTGAAGGATGGCCCTACCGTCTAATTACAGAAAGAAGTTGAGGAGACCCTCACTACCAATGTGTGGATAGAGCACGTAAGAATGCCCCTCCCAGCCGGGCGCGGTGGCTCATGCCTGTAATCCCAGCACTTTGGGAGGTCGAGGCGGGCCGATCACGAGGTTAGGAGATCAAGACCATCCTGGCTAACACGGTGAAACCCCGTCTCTACTAAAAATACAAAAAATTAGCCGGACATGGTGGTGGGCGCTGGTAGTCCCAGCTAATCGGGAGGCTGAGGCAGGAGAATGGAGAATGGTGTGAACCCAGGAGGCAGAGCTTGCAGTGAGTCGAGATTGTGCCACTCCACTCCAGCCTGGGTGACAGAGCAAGACTCCATCTCAAAAAAACATAATGCCCCTCCCAGAGCCGGTGGGGTAGGGGGAATTCAGGGCTCCAGGTTGCTTCCACTTGGAGATCCCATCTGCCTTGGACACTGTCTCCCAGCAGGGGTTGGTGCCTCCCTACAGAGAAGCCCCAGGCCCAACAGTCCTTCCCCCACCTAGTGCCCTCACCAGCCCCTAGTGTCATCTTCAAGTGGATTAGGATTCACTTGTTGGAAAATTGCCACTTTATCTTGGTTTTTATCAGAAAACATTCTCCTCCTGTCTCTCAAAAGTCCACAATACAAACACAAATCTCCTATGCTCACAGTGGAAATAATGCTCTCTTAGTTGTGCAGTGAGCATCCTGCACAGCTGTCCATGACAGACCTGAATCCGCACTCTGTACCTGCCTTCCCCAAACCTCTTTTGTCACAGCTCTCAGACCCTGTTCAGTCTTCTCTCAGGGAAGTAGGGGGAGCCAGGAGCCTGGACAGCTGCAGAGTGCACTGCTGACATGCCTTTGGGATTCCAGGGCTGGACAGACAACCGGCTGAAGTGGAATGCTGAAGAATTTGGAAACATCAGTGTCCTGCGCCTCCCCCCGGACATGGTGTGGCTCCCAGAGATTGTGCTGGAGAACAAGTTGAGCCAAGCCCTCCCTGACCTCCTCTCTGTCACCCCGCCTCCTTTCCTTAAGCCTCCTCTGCATCCCCCAACTCTGCCAGTCCTCAGTCTCCAGAGCTCACTGTGGTTCTTGTCCCTGTTCCCCAGCAATGATGGCTCCTTCCAGATCTCCTACTCCTGCAACGTGCTTGTCTACGACTACGGCTTTGTGTACTGGCTGCCACCTGCCATCTTCCGCTCCTCCTGCCCCATCTCTGTCACCTATTTCCCCTTCGACTGGCAGAACTGCTCCCTCAAGTTCAGGTGCCCCCATTTATCCAGCCACCCCTCACCCCAAAGCACCCTACCAGGGGCTGAAGGAGGTGACTGAAGCACCCCCAGACAGAGGCCCCTGCCCTGTCCGCATTAGTGCTACCCTCCCCACAACGGTCCTCCCTTACTAACCGTTCCCCACTCTGTGGCCCCAGCCAGTGACTGAGTGGCACTCTCTGCCCATTGCCCTCCCCAGTTCCCTCAAGTACACAGCCAAAGAGATCACCCTGAGCCTGAAGCAGGATGCCGAAGAGAACCGCACCTACCCTGTGGAGTGGATCATCATTGACCCCGAAGGCTTCACAGGTGCTGGGAGCAGCCACCAGTGGGTGGGCAGGTCCCTCAGACACACACACACAGACACACTGGCACTGCCCACCCAAGAGATACACACGTGCACACACATATACCGATACACAGCTACTCACACGATCAGCTAGACAGAGAAGGGCAGACACATGCCCGCCCACAGAGAAGCACACAGACGCTCATACTTCCTGAATGCAAGGCTATCGCAAAGGCAGAGCGAGACGGTGCCAGTGCCCTCCCCTGCCCCTGCCCAGGCCCGGAAGTCATGCTTCTCACACATGAGATGCCTGTGGCTGGCAGGGGTTTAGTCTTTCCTGTGTCTGGTGAACCCAGGGGTGTGGTTGGCATGAGGGCTGTGTCATCCTGACGGGGGGTATCTGCCACCCCTCCTGACATCCTCATCCCCGATCTGTACCCAGGCTCGGATTCTCCATGGGGTCTACCACTCACCCCGTCCATCCGAAGGGACCCTGTCTCACTGTCTCAGGCTGGCACGTCATGGCAGGGATAGTTTTACTGTCACTAGTTGGTTATCCCCCAGGCCCAGGCCGAGGAGGCGTGGCTCAATTAATGTCCAGGAGGTTTTTCTTTGTTACTCAGGAAGACAGGCTCAGTATCTGAGAGCATTTGTTTGACTTGCTCTCTTTAATCTGCAATACCTATTTTTGGCTCGTGTATCTTTTGAGCCAAAAGATACTCCTTATTTGAGTCCTGTATGGCCTCAGCTTCTACTTTTTCTGAAAAGATAAAAAAGAAATCAGTCACAGAGGAAGATTGCCCCTCACAGATGGAAACTTCTATCCCGACACCCACCAACAGGACACCGTAGACAGCCGGCCGCGTCCTGGACTGGCTTGCCCCGCCCAGCCCCTCATCTGTCCCCAGGCCCTGCCTAGCCCCTTTGGCCTGGCCTGACCCTAAGGTGTCCATGTGCCACCCTCAGAGAACGGGGAGTGGGAGATAGTGCACCGGCCGGCCAGGGTCAACGTGGACCCCAGAGCCCCTCTGGACAGCCCCAGCCGCCAGGACGTCACCTTCTACCTCATCATCCGCCGCAAGCCCCTCTTCTACATCATCAACATCCTGGTGCCCTGCGTGCTCATCTCCTTCATGGTCAACCTGGTCTTCTACCTACCGGCCGACAGTGAGCCTCCAGGCCCTGTTCCCTGCTCCCCCTCCCCAAGCCCGCCCGAGCACGCCCTGCCCCCTCACTTCCTCCTGGGAGCCACCTGGGGTCTCTATTCCTGGAGCTCCCTGCCTGGGCCAAGTGTGAGGGCCACCCAGAGGGAGGGCTGTCTGATTCTGGGCAACATCCCCAAATGGACAGGGCAGGGCATCTCCAAGATGCTACTTCCCACGGACTCGCAGAAGAACTGCTAAACTGTCCCTCTGTCAGAGCAGAGACTAAGTCCCTCATGGTCACCAGTATGTGACCTTGAGCCTGGCACACAGGAGGCCCTCAACTATTGAATCAGTGGGTGAATAACAGCGTCTCTAGGACAGTAGGGTGTGAGGCAGAAAACCTGTCTATGCTCACCTGACTCTAGGAGGCAGTGGTTTACAAGTTCAGAATATTTACTATGAGCAGGGCGTAGTGAGTCCCAGGGTCAAAGGCCACCCAGCCCCTGCCCCTCGCAGGACTTCAGGAGGGAGAAGGGGGGCACCTTCCATCTGCAGTGGGGTTGGGAGGGCTCCGAGAGGAGGTGGAGAGGAGGTGGAGTTGGAATGGACTTGAGCAGGATTGGGTGGGGCTACCCTCGGCAGGAGGAGCAATGCTGATGAGGAGGGGGCCAGGCAGGGGCTGAGGGGGCCTCAGCAGGGGAGCCCCCTTCCTGCCCTTGCAGGAGCTCAGGTGGGCAGAGCAAGACCGCACTGGGCTGGGGTGTCCGAGTGAGGGGCTGGGAGTTGGGGTGTTATCCTGGTGCTCTGAGGACACCCTGGTGTTTTCTGAGCAGGAAGGAATGCACACAGATCTGTGCTCCGGGAGGGTTCAGTGGCATGGGTGGGTTGTGACGGCTGCTTTTCATGAGCACTTACCCAGTGCCAGGCAGAGTGATGTGTGTTAAACACACTCTCACCATATTCAACAGTTGAGAAAACTGATGCACAGAGAGGTTGGGCTACTTGCCCAAGGTCACCCCGCTAGTAAGTGGCAGAGCTGAGATTTGCACCCAGGCACTGTAGCTCCATAACCCATGATTTTCATCAGGGCACCATGGTACTACAGAGGTGCCAGGGGCCGCAGCAGGACCCTCTAGGACTAGGGCCCCAAGGTCCTAGCTTCCCACAAAGAAGCTAAGTCTGGCTTCCCCAGGTGGTGAGAAGACATCAGTGGCCATTTCCGTGCTCCTGGCTCAGTCCGTCTTCCTGCTGCTCATCTCCAAGCGGCTGCCTGCCACATCCATGGCCATCCCCCTTATCGGCAAGTGAGTGATGCCCAAGCCTGGCCCCACTGTGCTTGCCCAGCCCGGCCCCGGGGGCTCCAAGTTGAATGTGTGCCCACAGGTTCCTGCTCTTCGGCATGGTGCTGGTCACCATGGTTGTGGTGATCTGTGTCATCGTGCTCAACATCCACTTCCGAACACCCAGCACCCATGTGCTGTCTGAGGGGGTCAAGAAGGTGAGTACTCGGCCCAGCGCAATGGCTCACCACTGTAATCCCAGCATTTTGGGAGGCTGAGGCGGGAGAATCTCTTGAGCCCAGGAGTTGGAGACTAGCCTGGGCAACATAGTGACACTCCCATCTCTACAAAAAATCAAACAAAAAATTAGCCAGGTGTGGTGGCGCATGCTTGTAGTCCCAGCTACTCAAGAGGCTGAGGTGGATCACTTGAGCCTGGGAGATCAAAGCTGCAGTGAGCTGTGATTGCCCCAGGGCACTCCAGCGAAAAAAAACAAAAAAAAAAAAAAGGCAACGGGCGTGCGCCACCACACCCGGCTAATTTTTTGTTTGATTTTTTGTAGAGATGGGAGTGTCCCC
>NC_045444.1:118917287-118923960 GCF_002776525.5 Piliocolobus tephrosceles
GGTGTGGTAGCTCACGCCTATAATTCCAGCACTTTGGGAGGCTGAGGCAGGTGGATCACCACCTGAAGTCAGGAGTTCGAGACCACCCTCGCCAACATGGTGAAACCCCATCTCTACTAAAAATACAAAAATTAGCCAGGCATGATAGCATGCGTTTGTAATCCCAGCTACTCGGGGGGCAGAGGTACGAGAATTGCTTGAACCTGGGAGGTGGAGGTTGCAGTGAGCCAAGATCCCACCACTGCACTTCAGCCTGGGTGACAAGAGCGAAATCCGTCTCCAAAAAAAAGAATAATAATCTGGAAGTTGTCCAAAGGCCATCTGTAGAATGGATAAAGACACTGGCCACATACTCCCACGGGAGTGCTGCTCAGCAGTGCAGAAGCACCTGCAGCTACTGCACCCCTGCAGGCATGAACCTCCTGGCAGATTGATCCCTGAAAGAAACCAGACGCAGTGGCACATGCTGCAGGCCTCACTTTGTAAGAAGTTCAAGAACAGGCCAAATCAATGTTTGGTGATAGAAGTCAGAATGGTGGCTGTCTCTGGGGCTGGGAGGGAACTGAGCGGGGGCAGGTATGAGGTTGATTTTTGGGGATCATGCTCACGATCTCCTCACTGGGGATAGACCCAGGGGAATGCATCTGTAAAAATTCTTCTGCTATATACTTCATGTGTTCATTCCACTGTATGCTGCAACTCAGAAGGAAGAAGGGGAGGACTGAGTGGGCAGGGTGCCCGGGAGAGGGATGCCCTTGCCTCTTGGCTACTGCAGGGCTGGCTGGCTGTTCTGGGACAGCTGAAGTCAGTTTAGCAACTCTTTTTTTTTTTTTTTGAGATGGAGTCTCCCTCCGTCGCCCAGGCTGGAGTACCATGGTTTGATCTCAGCTCACTGCAACCTCTGCCTCCCAGGTTCAAGTGATTCTCATGCCTCACCCTCCTGAGTAGCTGGGATTACAGGCGCCTGCCACCATGCCCAGCTCATTTTTGCATTTTTAGTAGAGATGGGGTTTTGCCATGTTGGCCAGGCTGGTCTCGAACTCCTGACCTCAAGTGATCCACCTGCCTCAGCTTTCCAAACAGTTGGGACTATAGGCGTGAGCCACCATGACGGGCCTTAGCAACTCTTTTCTTTTCAGCATTTGATGGGGGGAGACTGTAGCATTTGGAGCATTTACCTTAGTTTTTGGTCTTTAATTAATCATTTTTAGTGAATGGGTTCTCCTCCGCACCATGGGTGATGTGGTCTCCAGAGCCGGAAGCAGCCTACAGGTGCATCAGTAGGAGATCGGGGAATCAATGACAGAGTCAGACGGGGGAGCACTTTGTGGCAGCCAGGAATGAAGTCACATATGTTAGGATGTATAAAGGTCACCCCATGCTTGTAAAATGGCCTTTCTTGGCCAGGCGTGGTGCCTCACGCCTACAATCCCAGCACTTTGGGAGGCCAAGTCGGGCAGATCACGAGGTCAGGAGAGCAAGACCATCCCGGCCAACATGATGAAACCCCATCTCTGCTAAAAATACAAAAATCAGCTAGGCATGGTGGTATGTGCCTGTAGTCCCAACTACTTGGGAGGCTGAGACAGGGGAATCACTTGAACCCGGGAGGTGGAAGTTGCAGTGAGCCGAGATCAGGCCACTGCACTCCAGCCTGGCGACAGAGTGAGACTCCATCTCGAAACAAAACAAAACAACAACAACAAAACGCCTTTCTTGTGGCCCCTTGACATGGCCCCAGCTCTTCCTGGAGACCCTGCCAGAGCTCTTGCACATGTCCCGCCCAGCAGAGGACGGACCCAGCCCTGGGGCCCTGGTGCGGAGGAGCAGCTCCCTGGGATACATCTCCAAGGCTGAGGAGTACTTCTTGCTCAAGTCCCGCAGCGACCTCATGTTTGAGAAGCAGTCAGAGCGGCATGGGCTGGCCCGGCGCCTCACCACTGCACGTGGGTCCCCGCTGGTCCTGGTTTTCAGCCCATCTGTGGGAGGTGGGTGGGGACAGGCCTCACACCCACTCTGGCCCCTTGTCCATAGGCCGGCCCCCAGCAAGCTCCGAGCAGGCCCAGCAGGAACTCTTCAATGAGCTGAAGCCAGCTGTGGATGGGGCAAACTTCATTGTTAACCACATGAGGGACCAGAACAATTACAATGAGGTAAGGGACCACAGGATTGCCATGTACAGGTGTTCAAGTAGGGCACTGATTAAGTGTATTCTATCTTAAGAGGGCAGGGTTCCCCTTAGAGACACACACCAACTTAGATGAGGGAGTTAAGGTGATACAGATTCCAGGCCCCTCCCAGGGAGAGAGAACTCCTGCCTGACACCCTATAGCAGCACTGGGGCCAGGCACACACACAGAGGCATACAGCTCCACCCTGTCCAGGCCACACTCTGAGCATCCCTTAGGGTCCCTTCTTTCTCCCAGCTGCCAATCATTTTCTGTCCCTACTCAGTTTCAAGCCTGATACTCCAGACAGAACCAGACGTTTTAAAGGTAGCCATATATGGTTATTCAACATTATACAACTTCTAAAAATTCTCTCTTGAGAAAGGGCATCTTTTCCCAGTTCACATATGGGCTGGCAGCAGCCCTGACTTGCTGGGATGGGGGAGAAAGAGGAGAGGGGTCTATCCACCTTCCTTAGCCCCTAGGAGAGACCCCTGGGCCTCAGTTCCTCTCTAGCTCCAGAGCCCTGTGCTACAGCAGAGAGGGAGGCTATGGTCTGTTCTCTGCCTCCCCAACAGAGTGATCAGCCCTGCCTGTGGCCAGAGGCGCCTGGGACCTTGCTGGGGACAAGCCGGCAGTATCCTGCAAGCCAGAGGCAGCCTCTGCAGGCACACTGAGCTGGGCCTCTGCTCCATGGCTGGGCCCCAGCTTGGGGGTGGGGCTCTGTGGCCTGAGGCCCTTCTCACCCCACTCTCTCTGCCCCTACCCACAGGAGAAAGACAGCTGGAACCGAGTGGCCCGCACAGTGGACCGCCTCTGCCTCTTTGTGGTGACGCCTGTTATGGTGGTGGGCACAGCCTGGATCTTCCTGCAGGGCGTTTACAACCAGCCACCGCCCCAGCCTTTTCCCGGGGACCCCTACTCCTACGACGTGCAGGACAAGCGCTTTATCTAGGGTGGGCCTGTGGGGGAGCCAGGAGACAGCAGGGTCTGAGAGAGGAGCCATGGTCCCTAATGAGACCCACTCCTAGCCCTGAGGCTCGCGCCCCTCAGACTGGGGAAGAGTCCAAGGAAGGGAGGGAGCAGCCACTCCTCAATGCTCAATGGCTCCCCTGAAATCAAGACGGGGACACCTGAGATGGTCTGAGGGTGGACACTGGCTACAGCGGGTGGGCAGGACGATCTGTGGGGAAGCAGGAGGCTGGCTCAGGGGCCAGGGAGGAGGCCACTCAGGGTGGCCTCACAGGGAGAACTCTGATAGACGTGAGACAGAGAGGGCCCCTTCTCTGCTCCTCCTCCCGCAAGGTGTGGGGTAGAGCAGACAGGAATCTGCGCCTTCACTCCCTGGCTCCTCCAGCCTCCCTCTTCCCACCTACCCTTCAACCTCAGGCTTCTGAGGCCTCACCTGGGACTGAGGTTGAGGACACCTCCCTCCCTCCAGACCCCAGAGTATCCTTTCCTAGCTCTTTCCGCCTTGACCACTTTGCCTAGGTCCCTTTGGGAAGTTGAGGACTGGAGTGGAAAGGTCAGGATTGACATCCACAAAGACTTGGGGTCAGCCTGAGGTCGCACACACAATCCTAGAGGACCGGAATGCAGCACCTCTCCCCAAAGGGCCCCTGCCCCCCAGCACCTACTCCTCCCAAAAGTAGGCTGTCATGCATTATTTGGGGCATATTCTTAACAAATCATTTGTTGTTTCTCTGAAATTTGTCCTGTATTTTTATTTGCTAAATCTAGCAACCCTATCCCAAAGACAGCCTCCATTCAATCCTATCCTGAGGGCCAAAGGCCAATACTGCAGGAATTGGGAGACAAGGGTCTGTTTGTGTGGCAGCCCACCTCCACGATGGCCCCAGTGATACCCAGTATTCACACTCTTGTGCAGTCCCCTCACTCTGTACCAGGGTGGGTCTGGGTAACCAACAGAATGAGGCAGAAGTGATGGTACCTCACTTCCCAGATTCAGTTAGGAAAGACACTACAGCCTCTTTCTTGCTCATTCACCCTCATTCTCACATCACTTGGATCTCTCACTTTGGGGAAGCCAGGTGGCACGCGGAGGAGCCCTATGGAGAGGCCCACACGGCAAGGAAATAAGGCCTCCTGCCATCAGCCACGTGAGTGAATGTGGAAGTGGATCCTCTGCCCCAGTAGGGCCTTCAGATGAGATCACATCCCAGTAGACATCTTACGTGCAGCACCATGAAAGTCCCTAAGCCAGAACCACCAGCTAAGTGGCTCCTGGATTCTTGACCCCTGAGAAACTGTGTGAGATAATAAATGTGTGTTGTTTTAAATAACAAAGTTTTGGTGTCATTTGTTATACCAGCAATGTGACCTTGAGTGAGCTGCTCTTCATCTCCTACCTTCCATTTTCTAATCTGCAAAATGCGTGTCTAGTGAGTCCTAGTCATGGGGTGTTGTGAAAATTGAATTTCTAGTACTAGCATTTTCATGTGACCTGCGCAGTTAAAGGGTGGTGATTTAACCCATTTCCCTCAGTGGGGAATTGGTGACCTCATTAACTCAGATATATAGAAGGTGAGATTTTTAATGTTTAGATGTAACCAAGGAAAAAGAAAAACCATTTAAAACCAAAACTGACCCCAGTAACTTCTGCCTTCCAGCATGAACTATATTCACAAAATTCAAGGTACAAATCTTTTATTTTCCTGTCTAAATAGGAAAGCCAGTTTGTTCTCACACCCGTCAGGTGAGCAGGAAGTCTGAGATTTCGCCAGGAATAGTCCATCAACTCAGGGAGGGTCCGTCTTATGTACATATATGAGAGTGAGTCTAGGGCTCTCAGCCACAGTCTTTGCTTCTCTCTGCCTCATGGTGGCGCTGCTGGCAACAGGTCTTGGTTCAATTACCAGCTGAGTCCTCAGTTCTATTAGGCCCTGCTCAAGTGGCTGTGGACTTCCAGAGAAGACAACCCCAAAATGTCACACAAAACGGGGGGGGGGGGCGGTGCCTCTTGCACAGGCTCCCAGGGAAACCACGGTTTCCACCAGCGGCACCCGCTCCCCCAGCACCGTGGTGCTGTCAGGACTGGTCCACTCTGACTGACATGGAACTCCATATTCTGTCCCCAGGAAGTCATGCTCACAGGCACAGCTTTCCGGGAAGCCAGAGAGTGTTCCTTACTCTCTCCAGACCAACAGGGCTACCTGCTGTCTTTCAATGGACAGTGAATCAGTAATACACTCGGATGCAAGGAACAGAAAGCTCAAGGAATTGTAGCTTAAACACAAAAGGTTTCCTTTTTCTCACATAATAATAGGGAGGTGGAGGTGATCACACCGGCTCAGCTGTCTAACAAAGCTATCAGGGACCCAGGCACTTTGCCATCTGCCCAGCCCTGCCTCCATGGCAAGTTGGCTTCTGTCCTCAGACCTGTTGGCCCCAGGTTGCGAGCTGACAGCAACAGCTGCACAATTAGCACCTATGTTCAGGCAGAAAAGGGCCAGCCATTTCTGACCCCTTTCATCAAGAAGCAAAACTTTCCCATAGGCCAGACACAGTGGCTCACACCTGTAATCACAGCACTTTGGGAGGCCAAGGCGGCTGGATCACCTGAGGTAAAGAGTTCAAGACCAGGCTGGCCAACATGGTGAAATCCCCTCTCTTCTAAAAACACAAAAATTAGATAGGCTTGGTGGTGCCCGCCTGTAATCCCAGCTACTCAGGAGGCTGAGGCAAGAGAATCGCTTGAACCCAAGAGGCAGAGGTTGCAGTGAGCCAAGATCAAGCCATCGTATGGCTTGATCGCATCGTTGCCAGAAGCCCTGGCAACAAGAGTGAAACTCCATCTCAAAAAACAAACAAACAAACAAAAAACTTTTCCATAAAGTCCCTGCAGACATCCCACAAGTCAAAACATCACATGGCTAGCCTATCTGAAGGGAGACTAGGAAATGAGTATTTTGCTCTACCAGCCATTATAATGGAGGGTGGCAAAGGAGAAGTAGTTAGACAATTCTACAGATGATTTTCTCTGAATGGGTCCTGTCCCTGCACACGTAACCCCTCCAAGAAACTGCCATTCCTCATTGATGATTTATCCTTCGGAGAACACCAAGAAGGCTTCTAGGCTGTCTCTCCCAGAGCAGGGAGAGGGAGAAAACAGGAGGGGCAGGGGCAGGGAATGCAGGGTCAGGTGGTCCACTGTTTGGCAGTGCTTCCTGATCTTGGAGGCCATTGATGAATTTGGTAAAGTGTGGTCATAAAGCAGAGTAAAGAGGTGGAGAGAAAATGGTCTGCAAAAGAGGATAAGAAAACTGCATCTAGGGGGACCAGAGGGCAAAATGGAAAGGCAAGGGTCTCAGAAGTGAGGACACAAGGGCTTTGTAAATTCCAGGAAAAGTGGGCCACACAGAGAGAAGCTCGCCCTGAGCTTCCCTGCGCTAAGGGGAAGCTCAGGGAAGGGGAAGCTCAGGGAAAGGGAAACCCAGTGAGGGGGAAGCTCAGGGATGGAGAAGCTCAGGGAGGGGGAAGCTCAG
>NC_045444.1:118923970-118986146 GCF_002776525.5 Piliocolobus tephrosceles
GGAGAAGCTCAGGGAGGGGGAAGCTCAGGGAGGGGGAAGCTCAGGGAAAGGGAAACCCAGTGAGGGGGAAGCTTAGGGAGGGGGAAGTTCAGGGAGAGGGATGCTGAGTGAGGGCGACACGGAGTGAGGGGGATGCGCAGTGAGGGCGATGCCGAGTGAGGGGGATACTCAGTGAGGGCGATGCCGAGTGAGGGGCATGTGCAGTGAGGGAGATGCCCAGTGCCAGGCTAAGACGGGTGGATCACTTGAGTTCAGGAATTCAAGACTGGCCTGGCCAACATGGTGAAACCCCGTCTCTACTAAAAATACAAAAAGAAAAAATAGCCAGGCCTGTTGGCACGTGCCAGTAGTCCCAGCTACTCAGAAGGCTGAAGTAGGAGAATCGAGGTGGAGGTTGTAGTGAGCCAAGATTGCACCACTGCACTCCAGCAAAAACCAAACAAAAAAATCCTCACCTGCCTACCCAACAGCCTTCACACCCACCCAAATCCTGACTCCCTGGAGGGAGCAGGAGGCAGTCCACCTCAGCCCTCTCCGGAGCTGCCATCAGGTTCCTCGGTGACCTGCCTTACCTACCACACCCAGCTGGCCCTGGCTATGTCCTTGGCCCCCATGTGGAACACGGAGGTGGGGCTGGGACAACTGAGCCCGAGTTGGGGCTGGAAGGTGGATGTCTCTTTTGGGGCAGACGGGGCCCCTGTCTCCCCTCTCCAGCCCAGGTAATCTGAGCCCAGCATTGTGTCCATCCTGGAACAGCTGACAAGGCTGTGGTCAGACAGCTGGTGGGGCTGGGCCGGGTTGGCTGGGCTGGCTGGGGTGGGAGTGTAGGCTGTTATATGACACCCAGAGCCCATCTCTCTCTGCCCCAGACCTTGGAGCTGTTGTCCCACCCATCACTGCAGAGAGCTGAGGTGCCATGCATGGGGGCCAGGGGCCGCTGCTCCTCCTGCCGCTGCTGGCTGTCTGCCTGGGTAGGACACAAAGGAATCTCAGCCTAGGGAGTCCCAGAGCTGGGGTCCACGGCCTCAGGGGATGGAGAGCCTGAGGGCTATTGGGGCCTGCCCTGGATCCAGTTCCCCGAGTCTCCACTTCACACCCCCAGGGCCTCCCCAATCTTTCCGCCTCCGAGCTCCTGCTAGGCTCACGCCTGTCTATTGCAGGGGTCCAGGGCCGGAACCAGGAGGAGCGCCTGCTCGCAGACCTGATGCAAAACTATGACCCCAACCTGCGGCCCGCGGAACGAGACTCGGATGTGGTCAATGTCAGCCTGAAGCTAACCCTCACCAACCTCATCTCCCTGGTAAGCCACAGGATGGTGGAGGGGTCAGTGCATCAGGCCCTGGGACCCTCTGGGGATAGCATGGGGTGACTCCAGCCACCAAGAGCTTGGAGGGCCCCACGGGGGACAGGCTGGGGTCTGGAACACCCCCGTGATTGTGGGGGGTGTACTGTCAAGAGGCTGGGGGATGCTTGGCCCCATCGGTGGCCTGTGGGGACTGGCACTGAAGTTGGGGGCTGAGCCCTCCATACTGCACCCTTGCACCCCCAGAACGAGCGAGAGGAAGCCCTCACCACCAACGTCTGGATAGAGATGGTAAGAGGCTACTCTGCTACCCTCCTTCCATCAGGGGCCCCACCTCACCACCCCAAGGCCTCCTGAGAGTTGCCTGCCCCCTTCCTGCCTCTTCTGTTCTGTTGGGCTAGATGCCCACTCCTAGGGGTGTGGTGCAGCAGAGGGCAGAGGTGTAGCAACTGCCCCTCCCCCTGCAGCAGTGGTGCGACTATCGCCTGCGCTGGGATCCGCGAGACTACGAAGGCCTTTGGGTGCTGAGGGTGCCGTCCACCATGGTGTGGCGGCCGGATATCGTGCTGGAGAACAAGTGAGGAGGGGGCGCACGCAGGGGTGTGGGGGACAAAGAACACAGGGTCTGGGCCCAGCAGAACAAGGGGGCTCTGGGAAAAGACAAAGATGAGCAGGGGGTGCAAGTTGGGCACCTGTGCAGCTAGGGAAGAACTGGATGGAGCAGGCGCCAAGAGCAGGGCCCTGGGTATGGCCTCTGACCCCAGGGCCAGCAGACCAGACCCTACGCCAGGCTCCATCCCCTCTGGGCTGGGCCACCTGGTGGGCTGCTCCCTTCCCTGTAACATGGGGCCACTGACGGGTCCTACAGAAGCTGGTGGGAGTCAACAAGACAGGCATGAAAAGTGCATCACTTGGGGACTGGCACATGGTGTGGGCTTAACACGTTAGTCACTATTATATTATTATTATTATTATTAAAACAAGAGAGAGAAAGAGAAGCAGAAATTAGGAGGTGGTGCCTGAGGAAGTCTGTCTGGGGCAGGGGTGGCAGGAGGATTGCTGGGGGGACCTCGTGGTCCGGGTGGGAACCACTCAGGGGGTGACAGGCTGGTAGGGACTTGTGTCCCCAGGCCCCTATCCACATGGGGCAGAGGGGCTGGTCTGGGGCTGGGGTGTCGGGGGCTGAGCCCACAGCCTCGTGGCCTGGCCTGTTCTGTGCACACAGCGTGGACGGTGTCTTCGAGGTGGCCCTCTACTGCAATGTGCTCGTGTCCCCTGACGGCTGTATCTACTGGCTGCCGCCTGCCATCTTCCGTTCCGCCTGCTCTATCTCAGTCACCTACTTCCCCTTCGACTGGCAGAACTGCTCCCTTATCTTCCAGTGAGGCCATTTATGGGGAAGGATTAAGAGAGCTGCTCTCAGAGGGCCCTGGGCAGGGGTGGGGCAAGGCCTGGGCAAGGCTTCTGGCCTTGGCTCCGGCAGCACCTAGAGGCCAAGGGCCTGGCTCCATCTCCCCTGGGCCTCTGTGCCCATCTCAGGCTAAGACGCCTGAAGGTGCCCGAGTTCTCCCTGCTAAGCGCGAGTCCCCTCACTCATCCTCCTTCACTGCCTCAGTTTCCTCGCCTGTGCCCCAAGGGGAGACATTCACACCTGGGGTGCGTGGGTGAGAAGGCACACCTGGACACAACATGCATGTCTGCGCACACACGAAACCACTGCACACTCCAGGCCCACAGGGAGGCGGGGCTGTTCTGTGAGAGAGGGGCCCTGGCAGGGAATCCAGCGGAAGCATGTATGCAAGCAAGCTACCCCTGGGGGTCTCTGGGTCTGTTTCCTCAAACGTAAGTGTGGGGAGGAGGGCCGGAGGGAGGGTTCTCCTGTATCTTAGAGGAGCAGTCTTTCCACAAGCAAACCTGGCAGGGAGACTCCCCTCCGTAGACACAAGGGTCGTCCTTAGCTAGGCTTGTGTATTCTACATTGCCATCATCAGCCCCTCCTGTCAGACAGCAGTGGGAGGGACAAACGCAGAGTGGCCCTGGGCCCATCAGCCAGGTGAGGGCCCTGCAGCCTCCTGGGCCTTCAACTCAATCTTCCTGACCCCAAAGAGCCCTAGGTCCCCTGCTCTCCATCTTTCACCACTGGGGTTTTATGGAGAACTCAGAAGCATGGGACTGCATCTTGCTGAAGCAAAGCTGCCCACACTTGTCCCCAGATGGTCATCCCCATGCAGTCATGGCAGGTCTATCCACTCACATTTAGCCTCCTTCCTCGGTGACTCCCAGGTCCCAGACTTACAGCACCAATGAGATTGATCTGCAGCTGAGTCAGGAAGATGGCCAGACCATCGAGTGGATTTTCATTGACCCTGAGGCCTTCACAGGTAACCCCCACCCAAGGACTCCCCAGGCAGCCTCATCCAGGGCTCCTGCTGGACCGAGCTGTGGTCAAGGCTGGACCAAGGTCAAATCCCTCCCATGTAACTCAAAATGAAAACTACAGCAAACCATAAAATATGCTTTTTTTTTTTTTTGAGACAGAGTCTCGCTCTGTCACCCAGGCTGGAGTGCAGTGGCCGGATCTCAGCTCACTGCAAGCTCTGCCTCCCGGGGTTACGCCATTCTCCTGCCTCAGCCTCCCGAGTAGCTGGGACTACAGGCGCCCGCCACCTCGCCCAGCTAGTTTTTTGTATTTTTTAGTAGAGATGGGGTTTCAGCATGTTAGCCAGAATGGTCTCGATCTCCTGACCTCGTGATCCGCCCATCTCGGCCTCCCAAAGTGCTGGGATTACAGGCTTGAGCCACAGCGCCCGGCCTAACGTCCAACAAAGCTCTGACTTTCCTCATAATGACTCCAATTTTAGAAGGAGAGGCTCAAGTATCCAATCTCCCACCCCACTTCTGTCCCGCAAGGGTGCCTCCCCTGCTGGTGCTCCTTAGGACACATGCTGCCCTTGCAGCTGGGTCACTCAGGCGGCAGGGATCTGCCTAGCCCACACTTTCTGTGCCCACTCCTGCCTGCCTGCCCTCAGAGAATGGGGAGTGGGCCATCCAGCACCGACCAGCCAAGATGCTCCTGGACCCAGCGGCGCCAGCCCAGGAGGCAGGCCACCAGAAGGTGGTGTTCTACCTGCTCATCCAGCGCAAGCCCCTCTTCTACGTCATCAACATCATCGCCCCCTGCGTGCTCATCTCCTCCGTCGCCATCCTCATCTACTTCCTTCCTGCCAAGGGTACCTGGAGCCTATGGGAGAGAGCCGTCCAGTAGCACAGGGGATACCTGGGAGGCCGGGGCGGGCCCTGCCTGGGGCACAGAGTGGCATTACGACCAAGGACAGAGGCAGCGGGCTACTTCTGGGGTAAGGGGTTCCTCTGTGGGTGGGGGAGGTAGGGACCTGCTCTGAGAGCCTCTCGGTCATGGGCAGCTGGGGGCCAGAAGTGTACCGTCGCCATCAACGTGCTCCTGGCCCAGACTGTCTTCCTTTTCCTTGTGGCCAAGAAGGTGCCTGAAACCTCCCAGGCGGTGCCACTCATCAGCAAGTAAGGCTGGTCTTCATGCCTACCCGCCTACCCTACTTTCACTTCTTGGGAGCACAATGGCCTCCTGCATTGCCCTTTTGCCCTCCATCCACCCCACCATCCTCAATTCAGGAGGCCTGAGGGGGGCAGCCACTAAGGGTGGGGGTAGCATCATGGTATGGGCTGCCAGCTCCTGCCCACCCCACCCTGACAGGTACCTGACCTTCCTCCTGGTGGTGACCATCCTCATTGTCGTGAATGCTGTGGTCGTGCTCAACGTGTCCTTGCGGTCCCCACACACACACTCCATGGCCCGAGGGGTCCGCAAGGCAAGGACCCTCCCTGCCCATTTCAACATCCTCCTGCCCACTCCCCTACGCCTCCCTCTCGCACGCCCCTGGCCGTACTCCTCATCTGTGACATTCCACAGCACACCCATCCTGGGTGTATCTTGAAGCATGGGCCAAAATCGATTACAGTAATACAGTAATGAAATTGCTTCCTAGGTGCCAGGGATGTTACAAATGTTAATGTATTTCATCTTCGTAAAATCCATATCATCTCCAATTACAGATGAGGACATTGAGGCGCAGAGAGGTTAAGTAACTTGCCCAAGAAATTGCACTATGAAGTCAAAAAAGCAAGAGTCTGCCAGGGCAGTCTGATTCCAGTCTGTGATCTATAGCCCACCTGCAGCCTTCAGCTTGGGCCCTTGTTGCACATGCAGATTCCCAGGCCTTCCCCAGGCATTCTAGGCCAGAATAGCATGAGGGTTGGGGGCAGGAATCTGTGTTTGTAAAAAGTGCCCTGGTGATTCTGATGTGCACTGAAGTTTGGGGTCCCAGGCTCACGTCCAGTACAGAGCTTTACCAAGGCCACGTCACTGCCCCGGTACATGCCTAGCAGCACGAGCCCTTCACGCCAACTTCCTGCTTCTGCTCTGAAGCTCGGCCTGGCTGCCCTAGTGAAGCCACCCCCTCTCTAGGTGTTCCTGAGGCTCTTGCCCCAGCTGCTGAGGATGCACATTCGCGCGCTGGCCCCGGCAGCTGTGCAGGACACCCAGCCCCGGCTACAGAATGGCTCCTCGGGATGGTCGATCACAACTGGGGAGGAGGCGGCCCTCTGCCTGCCTCGCAGTGAACTCCTCTTCCAGCAGTGGCGGCGGCAAGGGCTGGTGGCAGCAGCGCTGGAGAAGCTAGGTGAGACACAGCAGGTGTGCCTGGGGACACTCCTCCCCTGGGACTCCAGCTGGGGAGCCAGACACAGCAGATGAGTGCTGGAGAAGTGTCCAGGTCAGGGAGAGAGGAGCTGGGGTCCCTAAGGAGAGGCCATCTTCTCTGCCTGTTTCTCCTCCATTCTACTCCCAAACCTTATCCTTTCTCTTTATCAGAGAAAGGCCCGGAGTTAGAGCCGAACCAGTTCTGTGGCAGCCTGAAGCAGGCTGCCCCAGCCATCCAGGCCTGCGTGGAAGCCTGCAATCTCATTGCCCGTGCCCGGCACCAGCAGAGTCACTTTGACAATGTAAGCTGAGTCAGGGTGGGGTGGAGGTGGAGTGAGTACCTGGGCTTGGACCTGTGATGGAGACAGGATGAGTCGGGTGGCCAAGATAGGGCAGTGGGGTGGAAAAAGAGGAGGTCGGGAGCAGTGGCTCACATCTGTAATCCCAGCACTTTGGGAGGCCGAGGCAGGTGGATTCACCTGATGTCAGGAGTTTGAGACCAGCCTGCCAACATGGCAAAATCCTATCTCTACCAAAAATTAGCTGGGCGTGGTGGTGGGCACCTGTATTCCCAGCTACTCAGGAGGCTGAGGCAGGAGAATTGCTTCAACCTGGGAGGTGGAGGTTGCAGTGAGCCGAGCTGAGATCGCACCACTGCACTCTGTCCTGGGTGAAAGAGTGAGACGTGAGACTCTGTCTCAAAAAAAAAAAAAAGAAAGAAAGAAAAAGGAACAGGGGCAGCAGGGACGTCTCAGGGCCAGGGGACCATGCCTGGACGTAGGTAAGAAGGGCCCCAGGAAACGGAGACATGGGCCTGCTGGAAGCCCAAGGATGAGAACGGGACCCAGGGAAGACCTGGTGCCGCCGCAGGCCATCTGACATCTGACTCCCACCCTCAGGGGAATGAGGAGTGGTTCCTGGTGGGCCGAGTGCTGGACCGTGTCTGCTTCCTGGCCATGCTCTCGCTCTTCGTCTGTGGCACAGCTGGCATCTTCCTCATGGCCCACTACAACCGGGTGCCAGCCCTGCCATTCCCTGGAGATCCACGCCCCTACCTGCCCTCACCAGACTGAGCCAACCAACCACCGCGGGGCATGTGGGAGTCACGCACGTGGGTCACACTGAGTCTTATCAGCCACGTTCTCCTACTGAGGTCCTAAGTGTACTCTTTGGGAAGTGCCCTTCAGGGCTGTGTGAGCCAAACAGCCCTGAGAAAAGCTGGGGAAAGAGTCTGAGCTGGAGTCCGGGAGTGGTTGGGGGTGGACTGTGGTTAGTGTGCTGCTGCGGTCAGCATGCGTGCGGGACTGGCTAGCTTGTCCTGGCACTAGCCACTCCTCCACTCAGCGCACTCCCCTCACTTAGGCCAAGCATTATTCATTCCCATCAATCTGAAGCCCAAAGGACTGTTTTGTGTAGTACCTTCGGGCTTGGGACTGGCTCCCCTTTTACAAGTTCTCCCTGAAAGGGGGCAGTCAAGAGAGGTGTGAAGAGTAGCAGCCAATGCTCTCTCCAAAGCAGGGCAGCAGCCCATGCCAGCTGGCATCTCCCCACTGTGCCTTCTGGGTACAATAAGCACCCAATTCTCAAAAACCCCAGTGGCCTTTCCATTCATGTGCATTTTTCTACCACTGACCACAAGACGATTTCCTGAGTTTTGTAATCCTTTTTTTTTTTTTTTAAGTTTTTGATGTGTTGTTGCTTTGTTTAGTTTTGAGACAGAGCCTCACTCTTGCCATGCAAGCTGGAGCGGAGTGGCATGATCACAGCTCACTGCAGCCTCAACTTCCAGGGCTCAAGCGATCTTCCTGCCTCAGTCTCCGAAGTAGCTGGCACCACAGGCATGCACCACTACACCCAGCTACTTTTAAATTTTTAGTACAGATGAGGTTTTGCTGTGTTGCCTAGGTTGGTCTTGAACTCCTAAGCTCAAGTGATCCTCCCACTTGAGCCTTGGGATTACAGGCATAAGCCACTGTACTTGGCTTCCTTCTTTTTTTTTTTTTTTTTTTTTGAGATGGAGTCTTGCTCTGTCCTCCAGGCTGGAGTGCAGTGGCACAATCTCGGCTCACTGCAACTTCTGCCTCCTGGGTTCAAGCGATTCTCCTGAGTAGCTGGAATTACAGGCGTACACCACCACGCCCAGCTAATTTTTTTTTTTTTTTTTTTGTATTTTTAGTAGAAATGGGGTTTCACCATGTTGGCCAGGCTGGTCTCGAACTCCTGACCTTGTGATCCGCCCACCTCAGCCTCTCAAAAGTGCTGGGATTACAGGCGTGAGCCACCGCGCCAGGTCACCTGGCCTCCATTTTAATTAAGAGCTCCTCACAGCAGTATGGACAAGCAAGAGTCATTATTCCCCGTGTTATACAGGCAAATTGAGCCTAGAGTAAGAGGGACTCCACACAACACTGGTGGCTAAACAAGGTTTGAAGTCCAGAATTTCTGACTCTGACCCAATCTGACATTCTAAGATTCTATGGCCTGAAAAACAGGCCCTTCTTCCCAAAGGATGGTTGAGACAAGAAAGAGCGAGGCAAGAGGAGTCTGGAGTTAACAGAAAGCCACTAAGCTCTTCATTCCAGGAAGAGACTTTGGCCTCCCTTGACCCCACTAATCAGGTAGTAAGGCAATAAGCTGGGGTCTTCCTGCGGGAGAGGCAAGGTCCTGCTCTAAGATTACAGCTGGCACAAGAGTTCGGCTGGTAACCAGGGGACACCCTTGGGCAAGTCACCTATGCTCCCTCATGGGTAAATAAGGTGCAAAAAATAATCCATTCCTGGCCAGGTGTGGTGGCTCACACTTGTAATCCCAGCACCTTGGGAGGACAAGGTGGTGGACTGCTTGAGCTCAGGAGCCCAGGAACCCAGGAACCCAGCCTGGGCAACATGGGGACACCCGGTCTCTACCAAAAAATACAAACTTAGCTGGGCGTGGTGATGCATACCTGTAGTCCCAGTTACTCGGGAGGCTAATGGGGGGGAGGGATCGCTTGAGCCCAGGAAGTCTAGGCTGCAGTGAGCTGTGATCATGTGACTGCACTCCAGCCTGATGACATAGTAAGAGCCTGTCTCAAAAAAAAAAAATTACAAAACTAAAAAAAAAGTGAAAGTGCCACATAAAGGCCTGACAACAGGATATGATCGCAGGAGGGGACCTTGGAAACATGCCCTCCCTCCAAGCACAGGATTGCTGTCTTTGGGGTTCAATCACCAGCAAGTTCATTTTATTTACTCCAGTGTGGGTCTGTGCTTGTGCATGCGCAGTGTGTTTGAAGCAAGAGCAGAGTCAGAGCCCTAGAGTCCTAGAGGAGTTAGGGAGAGTGGGGAAGAACTTCGATCAGGGAGGGAATCTGGTGACAGTGGGGTCATTTCAGCTTCCCATAAGCCCCTTACTATCTGCGTATCTGGCACAAGTCTCTCAACCTCTCTGAAAGCCTCAGAAGGCAAAGGATTAGCTCCTTGTACACAGTAAGCACTCAAATTGGGGGCCATTACTATAGGTTACTGTCTCATGGGATCCATACAGTAACCTAAGGAGGTAGGAAGACGTATACCTCAAAGATATTGCAGGTTCAGTTCCAGACCAACACAAGAAAGCAAGTCACATGAATGTTTTTGATTTCCCAACGCACATAAAAGTTATGTTTATGCTATACTGTAGACTAGCAAGAGTGCAATAGCATTGTCTAATAAAACAATATACATACCTAAATTTAAAATACTTTATTGCTAAAAATGCTAATGATCAATCTGAGCCTTCGGTGAGTCGTACTCTTTTTGCTGGTGGAGGGTCTTGCCTCGAGGTTGATGGCTGCTGACTGGTCAGGGTGGTGGCTGCTGAAGGTTGGGGTGGCTGTGGCAATTTCTTAAAATAAGACATCAGTGAAGTTTGTCTCATCAATTGACTCTTCCTTTCATGAAAGATTTCTCTGTAGCATGCGATGCTGTTTGATAGCATTTTGCCCACAGTAGAACTTCTTTCAAAATTGGAGTCAATCCTCTCAAACCCTGCTGCTGCTTTGTCAACTAAGTTTATGTAATATTCTAAATCCTTTGTTGTCATTTCAACAATGTTCACAGCATCTTCACCAGGGGTAGATTCCATCTCAAGAAACCACTTTCTTTGCGCATCCATAAGAAACAGCTCCTTATCTGTTAAAGTTTTATCATGAGATTGTAGCAATTCAGTTACATCTTTAGGCTCTACTTCTAATTCTAGTTCTCTTGCTATTTCCACCACATCTGCACTTACTTCCTCCACTGAAGTCTTGAACCCATGATAGTCATCAATGAGGGTGGGAATCAACTTCTTCCAAACTCCTGTTAATGTTGACATTTTTACCTCCTCCCATGAATCACGAATGTTTTTAATGGCATCTAAAATGGTGAATCCTTTCCAGAAGGTTTTCAATTTGCTTTGCCCAGACCCATCAGAGACATCTCTATCCACAGCAGCTAGAGCCTTATGAAACGTATTTCTCAAATAATAAGACTTGAAGGTCGAAATTACTCCTTGATCCATGGGCTGTAGAATGGATGTTGTGTTAGCAGGCATGAAAACAACATTAATCTCCTTGTATATCTCCATCAGAGCTCTTGGATGACTAGGGGCATTGTCAATGAGCAATAATATTTTGAAAGGAATCTTCTTTTCTGAGCAGTAGGTCTCAACAGTGGGTTTAAAATATTCAGTAAACCACACTGTAAACAGATGTGCTGTCATCCGGGCTTTGCTGTTCCATTTATATAGCACAGGTAGAGTAGATTTAGTATAATTCTTAAGGGCCCTAGGATTTTCAGAATGGTAAATAAGCATTGGTTTCAACTTAAAGTCACCAGCTGCATTAGCCCCTAACAAGAGAGTCAGCCTGTCCTTTGAAGCTTTGAAGCCAGGCACTGACTTCTCCTCTCTAGCTATGAAAGTCCTAGATGGCATCTTCTTCCAATAGAAGGCTGTTTCATCTACATTGAAAATCTGTTGTTTAGTGTAGCCACCTTCATCAATGATCTTAGCTAAAGCTTCTGGATAACTTGCTGCAGCTTCTACATCAGCACTAGCTGCTTCACCCTGTGCTTTTATGTGGTAGAAACGGCTTCTTTCCTTAAACCTCATGAACCAACCTCTGCTAGCTTCAAACTTTTCTTCTGTGGCTTCCACACCTCTCTCAGCTTTCATAGAGTTGAAGAGAGTTAGGGCCTTGTTCTGGATTAGGCTTTGGCTTAAGGGAATGTTGTGGCTGGTCTGATCTTCTATCCAGACCACTAAAACTTTCTCCATATCAGCAATAAGGCTGTTTCGCTTTCGTATCATTCGTGTGTTCATTGGAGTAGCACTTTTAACTTCCTTCAAGAACTTTTCCTTTGCATTTACAACTTGGCTAACTGTTTGCCGCAGGAGGCCTAGCCTTCGGCCTATCTCGGCTTTTGACATACCTTCCTCACTGAGTTTAATCATTTCTAGTTTTTGATTTAAAGTGAGAGACGTGCGACTCTTCCTTTCTCTTGAGCACTTAGAGGCCATTGCAGAGTTATTAATTCGCCTAATCTCAATATTGTTGTGTCTCAAGGAATAGAGAGGCCCAAGAAGAGGTAGAAAGATGGGGAACAATCTGTGGGTGGAGCAGTCAGAACACACACAACATTAAGTTCACAGTCTTATAAAAGACGCTGTATGTGGCACCCCGAAACAATGACAACAGCAACATCAAAGATCACTGATCATAGATCACCATAACACAGAAATCATGAAAAGTTTGAAATATTTTGAGAATTACCAAAATGTAACACAGACACGAAGTGAACACATGCTGTTGGAAAAATGGCGCTAATACAATTGCTGGACTCAGGGCTGCCACAAACCCTCAATTTGTTTTTAGAAAGTCCTATCTGCGAAGCGCAATAAAACGAGGTATGCCATAGTATAGAGGCGCTGCCGCCAAAGGAAAGCCTCCGGAAGGTTGAGAGAGATACCGGAGAGTGCGTCCCGCACTGGAGGAGGAGGAGGAAGGTTTTTACCAGGCAGCGAGTCCAGAGCCCGCGCTGTCAACGACGCAGTGCTGCCTTTTTTCGGAGGCGCTGCGGGAGGACGCCTGGACACGCTCCCTTAGGAGAGCGGGCGGGTCACGGGACCTGGACGGCCACAAACCTGAGGCCTGAAGCCAGCTCTGCCGCTGAAGCCAACCCTCTGCGCAGCCGCCCTGGGCTGGCGTCCCGAGATAGCCGCCCCCAAACCGGGCCTGCGCGTGGACGTTCCGCTGTGCCCCGCGCAAAACCGGAAGTACCCGGACCTAAGGCTGAGGGACCCGGTGGAGCGGAAGTCACTCCCTGAGGCAGTGGCGACAGCCGCGGCGAGAGGATGAACAACAAGTTCGACGCGTGAGTGGCTCGTGACCGCCCCCGGGGCCCCTTCCCCCAACAGTTCCCCCGCGCCCGCCCCCACTAGGGCTGGGGCGGCGCAAACCCTGCGGCCCCGGCTTCCCTACCCGGATCAGGCTGAGGCCGGACCTGGCCTGGGCTGGCGGGGAGGAGGGGGCTGGGGAGCGATGGATCCCGGGGTCCCGGAGACCCCAGGGCCGTAAGAACCGAGGGCGAAGAGCTGAGCCCGGGGGAGGGGTGGCTGTGCCGCCAGGTAGGGGGAGATTTTCGGACGCCCCGCCCCGGTGGATGCGGATTGCCGACGACGTGGAGGGGTGGGGACCTCGGCGGTTTGAGTGTTTCCGCAGCCTGGCCGCGCTGTCTCTGAATCCAGCTTTCCCCACACGCTCCCTCTCCCCTCTGAGCCTCAGTTTTCTCATCTGCAGAGTGGGGACGGTAACACCCTTTGTCGTAGAGTGTGGAGGATGCAATGAGGTAATGTGGCGGCTGCCCTCGACGCGGTGGAAGGCTGGCTTAGGAATTAGCATCTTCCTGAGACTCTTCCTACTTTCTTTCTCCTCCCACTCCCGTTCCCGTCTTCCAACACACTCGCCAAGACGGGTATTCTTGTCGCTCTCTCTTGCCCGCTCCGGTTTCTAGTTTCGGTTTGGAGGTACAGAGGGAAAATGCAGAAGTACTTTTACTTATCCCCCTCCAAGGATTGTATCTTGAGGTAGAATATGTTCCTACCTCTGTTCTAGTAGTCTAGTAAATCTGTCTCTTCATCTGAAAGCCTGGATTTCTAGTCCCAGATTCACCACTTACCAGCTGTTTGTAGAAAAGTTACCCAGTCTCTGAGCCATTGTTGCTCCAACCACGTTAGTGGTTAGTACCCTGCTGCCACAGCGGGGTGTGATAAGGGTCAAATCATACTCAGCAATGCTTAAAGATACTTGTGAACATTGCTAACTACTGAGATATAAACGTAAAGTGGAATTACTATTAGTTTAGGTTGTGACCTTGTGCTTTTGATGGGAAATTAGGGTTTTTCCAATGCAGAGAGTACTGTGCAAATTCAAGGAGTACTGGATTTCCAACACTCCAGGCAGGTAGGTCTTCAGGCATGTTTGCTGGTTGCTGAGAGGTCTCTGCTACTTGAGAAAGTCTTTGCCCGACCTCTTCTCTATCCTTCTGTTTAACTGAGCCTATCCCTCTACGAACCTCTCCCACACTGCCGCCCCATTTCCTCTCTATCGTAAACCCTGCAACACCTAGCTGCAGATCCACATCCTGCCTCAGTGGAACTTTCTGGAACCTTTATACTCCTTCCTCCACTGATTTGCACAAATCAGCTTTCATCCTAAGAAGACATCTTATGGGTCATCTAGCTCAAGCCTACCCAAATCATTTGGGGGTCTGCAGTAAGAATGGTAATAATGGACTTCCACAGGGATCTTGCTAGGTACTTTTCATATATATATGTTTTTTGAGCCAGGGTCTCACTGTGTCACCCTGGCTGGAGTGCAGTGGTGTGATCACAGCTCACTGCCCACTCGACCTCCAGGCACCAGCAATCCTACCATCTCAGCCTCCAGAGTAGCTGGAACTACAAGCATGTGCCACCCTGCTTGGCTAATTTTTTTGTATTTTTTGTAGAGACAGGGTTTCACCATGTTGCCCAGGCTGATGTCCAATTCCTGGACTCAAGAGATCCACCCACCTTGGCCTCCCAAAGTGCTGAGATTACAGGAGGGAGCCACCACCCCCAGCCTCATATGTTATTTCTACTGTAACAATTCTGTGAAGGGGATCTTGTTGTCTCCTTTTACAGATAAGGAAAATGAGACTCTGAGATTAAATAATGCCCAAGACAACAGGAAGGGCTATCCCAGTTTGTTGTGTAACCTTGGTTCAAGCACCTTGTGAGAAAAATTAAACTTGTCCGCTTTTTTATCTTAGCTCTTCTATGATTGAGGAACCTGGATCATTTTAATCACTTTGAATTATTAACTATTATATTGAGCCAGAATCTTTTAACATCTACTCTCTAGAATTGCAGGAAAAAGAAAGAAAAACAAGCTTTCTTTCATTTGAAATTAGCAATTGAAAACAGCACTCCTGCCCCTAGTTTTATTTTTTTATGTTGTTTTTCATTCAGAAATTCTGCAGTGTTTAGGCCGTTGCTGCATATTTGGAGTCTTTACCACATCGTTCTCTTTACTGATCTGCACTCTTTACCACATTGCTCTTAGGGACATGTTCCAGTTTGCCAGAATTCTTCCAGAAGTCCAGTGGCTGGAGCTGAGTACAGTAGTATATAATCTAATGGGCTCATATTAAAGATTAGCTCTAATCTCCGTTACTATATGGACTCAACTTCTCTGAATGAAACTTTTGATTATAATTGCTTTTGTGGAGAGGGGGTAGACCTATCAAGTCCTTAGATCGCATTGCCATTGATCCTATTGATATGTAAAACCCTAAAATGCTTTCACAAAAACTGCAGTCCTGACATAGTTAAACATGGTTTTCAGATCTAGACAACTGTACTTGATTTTGTCCATATTTTACATCATTTGCTTTTTATTCTATATCGTTAACTTTGGGCCCATTCCTAACTATTGTCTAAACCACTTATTTGGCACTCATTGCTTTGATTCTATAGACCCATTCGTTAAACGGAAATTTGTTTTATGCCACTGTCTGATGGTGGGGGTATAAAGATGAATTGAACCAAGGCCCTGCCCACAAGGAATTGGTCAAGTTCAGAGGGTGAGGAACTACCTGGGCAGAAGCTTAGCAAGCTAACTAAAGTTCCTCTCAGTCTGGACAGCCTCAGAGTTGCTACCTGACTGCCTGAGTTTACAGAGCACTGATTTTTCAGGCTGAGTGGTATCTTGACTCAAATCCAGCTTGAAGCTGGGAAGAGTAGCTTTATAAGATTTGCCTTAAATGTAGGCTTAGAGGGCAGAGTGGTTGGTTAGTTCCACCCTCAGGTAATAAAAGCACTAGATGTAGATCCATTAGGGTTCCCATTTACTATCTTAGAAAGGAATCCGAAGTGGTCCAGGGATCACAGAAACATTGTTTCTTCTCTGACAATTATTTTTGTTAGTTTTTTCTCTGTTTCCTGGTAGTGATCAGCAGCAAAACCGCTAAAAAGAAAGGAAGGTATATGCTTTTCTTGGGACTAGCAAAAACAAGATGCTGGGATGATTATACCCCTCTTCAACCAAGATCTAAATGCAAGGGACCCCAGAGGCTATAGTGGGAGTTGGAAGCTAAGAAGAGAGGAATAGGGTTTGCATCCCAGGGGTATGCCCTAAAGAAGAGAGTTGAGAGCTGTCCTGGGCCTAAGCAGAAGAACCCTTGAGATGTTCTTGATCAGGAGACAGAACTGGCCATGAGAGTATAGCTGGAACAAGTGCAGACATTTATATGGGGAAGTTCAGAAGAGGAGAGCCCAACTTAGCCTAGGTTGGGAGAGGTTAGGAAATGTTTCCGAGAGAAAGTGGCCCTCGATCTGAGTCTTGTAGGACAAGTTAACTAGGCAAAGAAGGACTTCTTGAGGAGAGACCACATGATGAGCACAGCAGAAGGATAAAATTGGGGCATCAAAATTAGGATGATACAACTGGAGTGAAAAGAGTTTGTTGGGACCAGGAAGGAGATGATATTAGGACATGTGAGCAGAGCAGGGGCCTTTGCATCATGCTGAGGCGTGGATATATCTGTGTACCTTTTCTCCTCAGCTAGGTCCTTGGGGACAAGCACTCTGGTAGCTCATACACACCATAGATGCTTGGTAGATGTTGGTAATTTTTAATCCATAGATCTTGTGTGCTAGACAGGCTCCTTTTGAAAAGGAAACCAAATGTTTAATAAAGGGGAAGGGAGTATCATAAGCACAGATGATGGTCTCCTGGAAGTCCAGGGAGGCTGAATAAAAGCCAGAGAGATGGTAGCACCAGCAACAAAATGAAAGTCCCCTGCATTTTCTCTGCTCATCTGCTCTGTTCTCTTATCTCCTACTGGCTTTCTCTGCTTTTGCTCATTGTCTTAATTCTTTCAGGGTTTTTCTTGCATGGGGCTCATATGGCTGCCCCAACTCCTGAGTCTATGATCTTTCACCTCCTAGGTGAATGCTGAGGGGAGGAATCTGCTTATATATTTGAGCAAGGCCCTGGGGCATAGATTATTGCCCAGGCTGGACTGCCCTTTGGTCGGGTGCCCTTCCTAGTTGTGTCTTGACCAGGGTAGGGATGGGAAGGTTCATGGCACATATAACCTCCTGAGTATATCCTATAGCTAGGGCTGTAAAATGGGCAGAGCAGGGACCCCAACATGTGACTAGTGCATTCATTCTAATATTTATTGGGTGCTTTTAATGTATCAGGCACTGGGGATTCATGGGCAAAAAAAAAAAAACAGACCACAAAGTACCCTGCAACATGTTTATGTATCTGCATAGGATAGTATCTGAATTATAATTGGAGCATTTCTTGTACCATTCTTGAGAACTGCCTAATTTCATTTGACCACATATATAGTTATTGGGGCGAGAAAGATGATTGGAGAGATCTGTGATGAGTTAATGGTCCAACCCTAGAATAAATGGTTTTCTTATTGTCTTTGCAAACTCACCTTCCATTTATCTTTTTGTCTGGATCCAGTGATTTTTAGGTGTACCTGAAAACCTTGGGGTAGTTTCGCTGCTCATGAAAGGGAGAGTAATCCCTAAAGTACGTTTGACTCTGTGTTTATGAAGCAAGAACACATTTATTCTTTCAGTCATTTATTTTTCCTTTTGGTTTACCATTTATGCAGCATCTTCTAGTGCTGCATGTTAAGGCAACATCTTGCCGTGGGTCCAGGAGATACCAAGATGAAATAAGACACTGCTCTAAGGGAACTCTCTCTCTAGTAGGAAAAACAGACATGGGAGGAATGGTGTGGCAGACTGAAGGGATGGTGTTTGCAAATGGCACCGATACAGGAATATAGATTGCTAGAGGTGGAGGATCCTGGCTGGCAGGAGTCAGATTCTAGAGGATCTTAAGTTTTGCTGTACTTTATCTTAGAGGGTAGGCATCAAAAAGCGAGGGACCGTTGAAAGTTTAAACATGGAAGTTAAATGTCAGATTTGCACTTAAAAAGATAATGCTGGTGAAAGGGTGGATAGAGAGTGAGAGATTTATGTCAGGAAGACCACTGAAGAATTTATTATATCATTGAGATGTCAGGATAAGAGGGCCTAAACTAAAGTAGTGACAGTGGGGAGGTGTAGAAGAGGTGGTAAGGAGAAGTGGCAAAGCAGATAGTACGTTTTTAACCTTCGTTGGAAATGCCAAAGCATTAGAGACTCTTCTCATTTTTTACTTCATTTTTGGCAGGGAAAACAATCCCTTAAACTGTATACCTTAAACAGTCCCTTTAACTGGTTCTTTGTGTGCCTTTTTAGAAAACTGAAAGACAGTGCTTTCTGGAGTTCACAAGTTAGCTGATGGGCATTTCGTTTTTGTTTAATCCTCCTAATTTGCCTGTCTGTATTATTTTGCCTTTCTCACATCTCAGGGCCTGAATTTGAGTGACTTTGGGTTGGTTACATATAGTTCATATGACCTGGTGGCTTTGTTAGGTAAGCAGGAATTGACTTCATCACAGAATTGTATTATGTTGCCTTTCCATTCAGTTTGAAAGATGATGACAGTGGGGACCATGATCAGAATGAAGAAAACAGCACACAGAAAGATGGTGAGAAGGAAAAAACGGAACGAGACAAGAATCAGAGCAGTAGCAAGAGAAAGGTGAGTTTTGCGCTGCACAGTTGTAGTTGCCTTTGAACTTGAGACTTTATTGTCTTGTGGAATCTGTTTATCTGGAAGATACCAGATTAACTTGATGGCATCCTGTGTTGAAATATCTGACTTTGTTCTCAGAAAAACATTGTGCAATCATTGATGTTCATTTTGGGACCTACAACTTTTCTCTTGCCGCAAAATCTTGAGATGCTGCCTTGCTTTCAGCATTCTCCTAGCCTGAGATGGAGGAGATTAGCCCTGAAGCTTAACAAGGCTATTAGCTGCTTCATAGGCCACTGCTAAGTGTTTCAAATGCTACACACCCTTTTAAATTTTAGACAGTTTAGTCAGCAATAGTCTAAGGTGAAAGTGACTTGGAAAAGGGAGAACTTAGGGAATGAGAGAGAGAGAGAGATCAATTTTTTCCTTGAAATATCAAAGCAGGCTGGGTGCAGTGGCTCATGCCTGTAATTCCAGCACTTTGGAAGGCCAAGGTGGGCGGATCCCTAGGTCAAGAGATTGAGACCATCCTGGCCAACATGGTGAAATCCCATCTCTACTAAAAATACAAAAATTAGCTGGGTGCTGTGGCGTATGCCTGTAGTCCCAGCTACTGGGGAGGCTGAGGCAGGAGAATCACTTGAACCCGGGAGGTGGAGGCTACAGTGAGCCAAGATCACACCACTGCACTCCAGCCTGGCAACAGACTCCGTTTCAAAAAAACAAAAAAACCGAACAAAAGAAGAAATATCAAAGCAATCACTAATTCATTTATTCTGCAATATTGAGTAGCCCTCCAAGGGCAAGCCACTTTATGCTAGATGCTAAGAGGACACAAAGGGGAATGAGACTGTGGAAGGGGCTTACATTTAATAGTACCAATAATAACAATACTGACATCTGTTGTGCACGTACTCTCTGCCAGTTGCTCAGCATTGTATATCCACTAATTCATTTGATCCTCTCGGCAGTATTGTGAGATAGTTGTTATTATTTTCCTCATTTTGCAGGTAAGAAGATGAGGCACAAACAGGTTAAGTAACTTGACAGTGATGAATCTCATAGAGAAAGCAGTGCTTGGACTGGGCATAGGCTGAGATAAGATACAAACATGAATACCTATTATTATATGAGGCAGAAAGTTACAAAGGCCATAAGAACACAGGTAAAGTGTTACAAGAATTTGGAATCAGTTAACTACTGAGGAAATGTACTGTGTAAGCAGAATCTTGGGCACATTGCAGGTAGTTGAGTTGTATATCCTTTTTTAATTGTGGAGGCGGTAAAGATTGACACTGTAAAATGTTCTCTCAGTCTCAGACCATATAACAAATGCCCAGGACTAACACACATTCTTTATTTCCCAGGCTGTTGTTCCTGGACCAGCAGAGCATCCCCTGCAGTACAACTACACTTTTTGGTACTCCAGGAGAACCCCCGGCCGTCCCACCAGCTCACAGAGCTATGAACAGAATATCAAACAGATTGGCACCTTTGCCTCTGTGAGTTCTTGGTGATTTAATGGAGTGTGCCTTGATAGTTCATTCATGCCTGTATTGATATGATGTTTATTTACCTTCCTAGTAATCTATTTAAGGTTCTGGTTTTCTTAATTGACTGACCTGAGTCTCCGGAGTCAGATTTGTTCATTTTTAGGTTTCTCGCTAGATATCCATGGTTAGCATGTAGGTATCAACATATAGGAGAATTGTAGAGTTGATCAGAAGGGCATAATACAAAAGAACAGGTTTGGGTTTTTGTTTTTTTTTTTGTTTTTTTTAAATTGAGACAGAGTCTCTTGCTCTGTCGCCCAGGCTGGAGTGCAGTGGTGTAATCCCGTCTCATTGCAACCTCCACTTCCTGGGTTCAAGCAATTCGCCTGCCTCAGCCTCCTGAGTAGCTGAGATTACAGGCATGTGCCACTACACCCAGCTAATTTTTGTATTTTTAGTAGAGACGGGATTCCACCATGTTGGCCAGGCTGGTCTCGAACTCCTGACCTTAGGTGATCTACCCGCCTTGGCCTCCCAAAGTGCTGGATTACAGGAGTGACCCGCTGTACCTGGCCCTGTTTTTTTGGTTGTTTTGTTTTGTTTGTTTAAGTAGATATTGAGGGAGTCCTTACTAAGTTCAAAGTGTCATAAATACAAAGGTTTATAATACATGTTGTCTATCCTCATGAAGTTTAACAGTAAACTGAAAAATTTTGAAAGTTTTGTATTTAAGAAGCTCCCATTAGGGTTTTGGCTGTGTTAATGATTATACATAAAATATCTTTTTCCTGTGTTCAGAAAGAAAATGAAATCTCTAATAATTGCTTTTATGGGTACTGTCAGAGAGCCCAGACCATCTCATCTCTCTCCCAGGTGACTTGGTTTGTGTACCCCAAGAATCCATCTGCAACTAACACCACTCTAGTTGAACAAAGGTTATTATGTACCCAGTGTGTGCTGTACGTTCAATCTCTGGGCAGAGTCAAATGTGGGGTTTGTCATTTTCTTGAGATTGGTAAAGTATTAGTCCATTTAAAATGCAGAAACTGGAAAAGAATACTCCAGTAGGAAATACTACAACAAACTGCTAAGGAGGAAGGACGTATAACACATACTTTCTTTGTGTCATTTCCTTCCATCATTTCGATAGCCTTATGAAGTCGTGATATTATCCATATTTTACAAATGAGGAAAGTAAAACTTGGGTTAAGTATCTGATCTAAAGTCTCAAGTTACAGTGGGGCACGGTGGCTCATGCCTGTAATTCCACCACTTTGGGAGGCTGAGGTAGGAAGATTGTTTGAGCCCAGGAGTTTGAGACCAGCCTAGGTAACGTGGCGAGACCCTGCCTCTACAAAAAAATGTAAAATTAGCTGACTTGGAGAAAAGGGGAACATTAAAAAAAAAAAAAAAATCCTGGCCATGTTGGTGTGCACCTGTGGCCCCAACTACTCAGGAGGCTGAGGCAGGAGGATCACTTGAACCCAGGAGGTTAAGACTACAGTGAGCTATGTCTGTGCCCCTGTACTCTAGCCTGGGCAACAGAGATAGACCCTATCTTAAAAATTTTTTTTAAATTCTCAAGTCAGTCATAATTCCCTGGATTAAATGGGGGAGGCAGTGTAATTGAAGCTCAGGTACAGAAGTTTCCGGATAGCTGAATACATGGAGGTACCTGGAGGGTGGTGTGCCTAGAGGGGACATAGAAGCTCCCGGAACCTTCCTCCATACCTTCCCTCATACCTTGCCCTACACATCTCTTCATCTGCATCCTTTGTTTACAATAAACCGGTAATGTAAGGTACCAAGACAATAACTGGGGAAAGAATCGTCTTTTCAACAAACAGTGCTGAGGCAACTGGATTTCCAGGTGCAGAAGAATGAACTTGCATTCCTTCCTGATACCATGTACAAAAAGTAACTAAAAATGGATCATAGACCTAAATGTAAGAGCTAAAATTATAAAATTCTTAGAAGAAAAATATTAGTACATCTTAATGAACTTAGGTTAGGCAAAGCCTTCTTAAATAACACACTAAACGCATAAGTAGCAAAAGATTAAATACTTGGCTGGGCGTGGTGGCTCACACCTGTAATCCTAGTACTTTGGGAGACTAAGGCAGGAGGATCACTTGAGCTCAGGAGTTTGAGACCAAGCCTGGGCAACATAGTAAGACCCTATCTCTATAGGATTTCGTCAAAATTCAAAACTTTTCTGCTTCAAAGAACACTATCAAGAAAGTGAAAAGATAGCCTACAAAATGGGAGAAAATATTGCAACTCATATCTAATACTTGTATCTAGAATACTCTTACAACTCAATTATAATCTGCTTAATATGAAATCAACATCATTACTATGCTGAGCTGATAAAATTTCAGCCTAAAGCAAAGATCTTGTTTAGTTCGCCAGTGCTATCTTACAATCGGCTAACTTAGAAGAGGTTTTTGAAATAATATAACTAGCTGTGTACGGGTCCAAATATGAATGAATTCAAGGCCCTAGTAGGCTTCTAAAAGGAATGAAGGCACAGATCCTGTCCTTGGGGAAATAAGATGTGCCCAGGAATTTTTTTTTTTTTTTTTTTTTTGAGACGGAGTCTCGCTCTGTCACCCAGGCTGGAGTGCAGTGGCCAGATCTCAGCTCACTGCAAGCTCCGCCTCCCGGGTTCACGCCATTCGCCTGCCTCAGCCTCCCGAGTAGCTGGGACTACAGGCGCCGCCACCTCGCCCGGCTAGTTTTTTGTATTTTTAGTAGAGACGGGGTTTCACCGTGTTTGCCAGGATGGTCTCGATCTCCTGACCTCGTGATCTGCCCGTCTCGGCCTCCCAAAGTGCTGGGATTACAGGCTTGAGCCACCGCGCCCGGCTGCCCAGGAATTTCTAATACAGGGTAGACAATAAGTGGTACTATGGGAAGGGCATGTAGAGTACTCTTGGAGTTTGGAGGAAAGAAGGAATTGATTCCAGTTTGGGGAATACTGCCATTGAAGGGGTGGGTTTAAGATCGATTTTAAAGAACTTGGCCAGACCTGGTGGCTCATTCCTATAATCCCAGTACTTTGGGAGGCCAAGGTGGGAGGATCGCTTGAAGCCAGGAATTCAAAATCAGCCTGGGCAACATAGTGGGATCTTATCTGAAAAAAAAAAAAAAAAAAAATTGGAGTAATTATGCATACTTCTTGCATTTTTATTTCCCTCTTGTGGAAAAAAAAAAAGCATATAAGAATTTACCGAAATTATACAAGGAGAGTTTTTCTTTTCTTTCAGCGTATGTGTTAAGGAGTGGTTTATCATCAGGACTATCTCAGATTAAGGCTTCTTCAGTGCTCACTGGATGTGTGACAGTATTTAAAGTCTGTCATTTTGACTTTGTAGGTCTGGACCTGAAAAATAGAAATAAAGTCTATTATGTAATTCAGGTCATTAGGAAATGGCTCACAATATTAAATTCATCACAGATAAATAATTACATTATTAATCCTTTTATCGAATTCAAAGCAGTGTTTCCCAGTGATTCTTAGCCTAATCATTAACAACATTCAAAAGTTCTTAAAGTCAAGGGGACTAGGAAGGCATCATCTTGAAATGGAAAGAACACTGGACTTGGTAATCAGAGCTCACCTATTCTGATGCTTGACTCTCGGCTAGAGCAACTCAGTCCTGAAACTTTTCTCAACTATAAAACAAGTTGTTGAGATGATTTCTGAAGTCCTTTCTGCACCTCATATTCTGAGTCTGTGAACACTTATTTTTTTGGTTTCAATTAGAACTGTCAAATCTTTTGAAGTTTGGTAATATTTCTCAGGCCAGGCACAGTAGCTAATGCCTGTAGTCCAGCACTCTGGGAGACCAAGGAGGGAGGATCAATCTAGGACTTCAAGACCAGCCTGGGCAACAGGGTTAGACTTCATCTCTACAAAAAATAAAAATGAAAAAATAGCTGGGCATGGTGGTGCCCACTTGTGGTCCCAGCTACTCAGGAGGCTAAGCCAGGAGTATTGCTTGAGCCTGGGAGGTCGAGGCTGCAGTGAGCCGTGATCACACTGCTGCACTCCAGCCTGGGTAACAGAGCAAGACCTCATCTCGAATGATGAATGAATGAATGAATGAATGAATGATGGTCTCGAGCTGTTTAACTTCACCACTTTGCATATAAGATTGTGTAGTGGGGCTAGGCATGGTGGCTAACGCCTGTAATCCCAGCACTTTGGGAAGCCAAGGCAGGTGGATCACCTGAGGTCAGGAGTTCGAGACCAGCCTGGCCAACATGGTGAAACCCCGTCTACTAAAAATACAAAAATTAGCCAGGCGTGGTAGCATGTGCCTGTAGTCCCAGCTACTTGGGAGGCTGGGGCAGGAGAAATGCTTGAACCCAGAAGGTGGAGGTTGCAGTGAGCTGAGGCAAGGCTGCACCGTTACACTCCAGCCTGGGCAAAAAGAGTGAAACTCCGTCTCAAAAAAAAAACAAAACAAAAACAAAAAAAAAAAAAGAAGATTGTGCAGTGTAGTTGTAACATTGGAGGAGACCAAACTATTAAAGTGATTGTTGACTGGGGAACTGGAGATGGTTGGCATACTTTCTCCTCACCAAGCCCCTTTCAGTTCCTTATTCACAATGAGCCACTTGTGGGTGTACTTGGTTCTCTTCAACTATGTTAGGGTGGATAAAGGTTTAGATTATTGCCGATTGTATTCAAATGACCACTTACTATTCCAAGTCACTACATGCAGCTAAGCTTAGCAGTTGCTGAATATGAAGCACTGCCTTGAAGCCCTATAGATGGCATTAGTTCCTGACTTCTTTTTAACATGTAAGATGCATCACATGTTCTTGTGCCAGAGAGGAACTAAAGGGGCAGCCATTTCACCCAGTGTAAGGTTGATTTCTCCTTAGGTGCTCCCGAAATCTAGAAGTATGACCTGAATCTTTGTCTACTCAGTACCCGTTGTCAGCTTCATAGTTGTGGTATCTTGCTGTATGTTGATTTAGAGCCTGCTCAGCAAGTTGGCAAATACCAGCTATTTCTCATCAGTGTTCCATGTTTTTTCTTTCCTCCTAAAGTGTGCCTCTTCACTGGCCAGTACTTACTAGGTATCCTCTGTGAATAAGGAAATAATCTGTCCTATCAAGACGCTAATGAGCCTGTAGTCCCAGCTACTTGGGAGGCTGAGATAGGAGGATCCCTTGACACCATGAGTTAGAAGCTGTAATGAGCTATGATCGTACTGCTGCACAGACCCTGTTTTTTGTGTTTTTTTTTTTTCTTTTTTTTAAGGGAGGAGGTGACACTAATGAGAAAAATGGGACTACTGTGATGAATACAAATAAGCATATACTTGATAGAAAAATATAAATCTAGTTTTCTCATGGGATTGTGAAGGAGCAGCAAGGAGAAACATAATTTTTTTAGCTAAGAAGAAGGCCTTAAACCCTAGCTATGAGAAGCTAAGTCCTGTACGATTTTGGATGGGCCTGGACTTTAGCAACAGCACCATGATTTAGAGTAGTATGTGTGGTACAAGTGGTTGATTCTATCACTTACGCTTAGTAACTAAACAGGTCTAAGAGGTATTTCATTCAGCAAATGCTATATTTGCCAGTTAAACAATCTTTGATCAGTAAGTGATTTGGTTCTAAAAAATGCATTCAGGCTGAGGCTGTGTGGCACTTAATATACCTCAAGGCTAAAGAGTTTCCATTGTGCAAAAACCTGGTCCTCTTACTGCATGTGATGACTGCCCTGCAGCTTGAGTGGGAGAGTGCGTATTAACATGGTTTCACCAACTAAAGCTCCTGGCTCAGGCTTGCATTTCTCACCAAAGATTTTATTCTTGTATTGCTAATGTTACATTTTTTCTTTCGTGAAACTAGATGATACACTTTTCTTCTAATATGTCTTCCCTCACAGTGTCACACATGAAAATGAGTCCTCTGAAAAGGACAGCCTGTAGTATAGTGTCTTCCGTGCTTATGTTCTTAACTAAATCTCAACTTCGGGATGCATTCAAAGAAAAATACAAGACACATCTTTTTTCCTCTGGGGTCTTCTCTCTGCAGGTGGAGCAGTTCTGGAGGTTTTATAGCCACATGGTACGTCCCGGGGACCTGACAGGCCACAGTGACTTCCATCTCTTCAAAGAAGGAATTAAACCCATGTGGGAGGTAAGGACTAATGGTCTCTGACTGCTTTTTTGAGCAAGTTTGGGTTTTTTTGTTTTGTCTCTTAGCCTGCCAAGGTTAAAAGTATTTTAAAGTCTTCTCTCAAAACTGCATCACTCTCCAGTATATCCTTGGAACCTGAGCCTCTAGAGAAATGCACTGATGCCATTTTTTTGTCTGTGTGGGTTGGTGCTGGGTGTTTTTTAAAGACTGTTTTATGACTAAAATGGTATTAGAACATTAAAGGATTTTTGTTTTCAGTTACCTTTATCCCTATAGAACTTGTTTGTGTATGTGTGTAATATTTTTACATAGTACATATATGATTAAAGTGGGTAGGAAGATAAGCATAAAGGCAGTAACTGGAGACCTAGAACTGTTTGCAGAGCCAGTATTCAACTGCGCCCTGGTGTAATGCATCTTCTATTCTGATACCATGGCATTTTTTGAGTAGACACATGTGGTCACATCCACGCCACCCAACTTACACGCTCCTCATTGCTCACATGATCTTGCACCTCATTTACCTTTCAAGCCTCATCTCCCATCATCTCTAAATCTTCCCTTCCTTGCAGGTGGACCCTCCTGTCAGTCTGTGCACAGACGTGTTCTTTCCAGCGCCCGCAGTGCCCTTCACCTGCTTTTCCTGACTCGTTCCTATTGCCCTTAAGGCCCACTTCTTGGCAGGGCATGGTGGCTCATGCCTGTAATCCCAGTACTTTGGGAGGTCAAGGTGAACAGATCACCTGAGGTCAGGAGTTTGAGACCAGCCTGGCCAACATGGTGAAACCCCATCTCTACTAAAAATACAAAAATTAGCCAGGTGTGGTGGCAGGCATCTGTAATCCCAGCTACTCGGGAGACTGAAACAGGAGAATCACTTGAACCCAGAAGGTGGAGGTTGCACTGAGCTGAGATTGCACCACTGCATTCCAGCTTGGGTGACACAGCAAGACTCCATCTTAAAAAAAAAAAGACCCCCTTCTTGACTGTTTCCAACTGTCGTGTTCTTCCTTAACATAGTGTGTATATCTGTTAACAGCAGCACTTATAATTACAGTAGCATTGCTGTAATTAATATCCGTGTCTGTCTCTTCTACTAGACGGGATCTAAGTAGCGACTAGGGCTTCGGCCAGGCGCAGTAGCTCACTCCTGTAATCCCAGCACTTTGGGAGGCCGAGGCGGGCAGATCACGAGGTCAGGAGTTCGAGACCACCCTGCCCAATATGGTGAAACCCTGTCTCTACTAAAAATACAACAGTTAGCCGGGTATGGTGGCATGCGCCTGTAGTCCCAGCTACTCAGAAGGCAGAGACTAGAGAATCGCTTGAACCCGAGAGGCAGAAGTTGCAGTGAGCCGATATCATGCCACTGCACTCCAGACTGGATGACAGAGGGAGACTCCGTCTCAAAAAAAAAAAAAAAAAAAAAACTAGATTGGAGCTTCATGTCTGTGTACTTGGTATGTAGTGACACTCAGTACTTTTTTTTTTTTTTTTTAAGTCTTGCTCTATTGCCCAGGCTGGAGTGCAGTGGTGCCATCTCAGCTCACTGCAAGCTCTGCCTCCAAAGTTTACGCCATTCTCCCACCTCAGCCTCCCGAGTACCTGGGACTGCAGGCACCCACCACCACGCCTGGCTAATTTTGTTTCTGTATTTTTAGTAGAGATGTGATTTCACCATGTCAGCCTGGATAGTCTAGATCTCCTGACCTCGTGATTCGCCCGCCTCGGCCTCCCAAAGTGCTGGTACTACAGACGTGAGCCACCGTGCCCAGCAGACACTCAGTACTTTTAGCAAGTGAAGGGATGATCCATGCTTGAAATATGACATCATTTCATTTTGATTCCTAAAGTATTTCCAGTAAAGGGGATTATTTTTAAAAGGTCTGTTAAGCCATTTTAATATATGGCTTATGCCAAGGATCCCAGCCATGTTTTTCTTTTTTTCCCCATTTCTTCTCTCCGTAGTCCTACCATCAGTTTTTCTATAGAGTTGAATAATTGGAAAATGATATAACTTCTTAGTGTTTAAGAGATTATTGGCTTTTTACTGCCTTCATACAAAAAAAAAAAAAAAAAACTGTGAAACCGTATTTTAACTTCAGTGCTTTCTGTCTTTTGACAGGATGATGCAAATAAAAATGGTGGCAAGTGGATTATTCGGCTGCGGAAGGGCTTAGCCTCCCGTTGCTGGGAGAATCTCATTTTGGCCATGCTGGGGGAACAGTTCATGGTTGGGGAGGAGATCTGTGGGGCTGTGGTGTCTGTCCGCTTTCAGGTAAGCCACTCATGGGCCAGTCTGGTTTCTTGTGTTGCCTTTGCTCTCCTCGCTGCCTCTGATTTGCTTTGATGATTCCTTCTGTTCCTCTGGTAGGAGGACATTATTTCAATATGGAATAAGACTGCCAGTGACCAAGCAACCACAGCCCGAATCCGGGACACACTTCGGCGAGTGCTTAACCTACCTCCCAACACCATTATGGAATACAAAACTCACACCGACAGCATCAAGTACGTGTTGGGGGGTTATGGGGGGATGTGTCCCTAAGCTTAGCAGAAGTAGATCTGTAGTTGGGCCCAGAGGAATATGACCGGACAGGAGACTTACTTGTGGAGAAGGGACAGACCAGGCCTTCCCTCCAGGGCTTCTGGCTACTTGCTGCAGTTCTTTGTCAGCGAGGCTCCCTGCCACCTATACTACCAGGTGCTTTGTAGCAGAGAGAGCCTGTCTGCAGAAACCCAGTTGCACTGCCTGGGCTTGCTTAATTTCTACAGGCTGTCCTGTCTTTCATATTCTAACCACTATATTAAAATGAAAGACAAGTGCTTTTCTTTTTCTTGCTGTTTTTTAAGATAATTTCACCCTGCCCACCCTCACCCCACTTCTGCATGTCTTTTTAACTCGTTAGCTTCAGTCTGTTTTCTTTGTCCTGGGATACTGACTGCTTATCAGGAATGACTCCATTTCCTTGTGTATAGAGCTGACTCATAGAAGAAGGGGGATAGTGTGTGTGTGAGCGAGCAGAATCAAAGGGAAGCATGAAGGCCACAGGGAAAATAAGCTTTGCAGTCTCCCTAGGACTCAGGGAAATAGAGCTTTCTGTCCACAGTGAGAATCACTGTTAGGCTTGCTCCTTCAGTGATTGAGTGTCAGAAGTAAGCTCAGGCTATTGTGAAAAAGTATGGGGAGGGGCTGTCAGATTGTCTCAAAGCTGGAGGGAGAGCTAGCCAGCTAAGAGTTAGGACTCTTAGGTTTAGTTCTGTCCTATGGCCCTGTACCAATATGTGCCTTTGACAAGCGTCTTTGCAACTTTGCTTCAGTTTCTCCATCTGTAAAGCGGGAGACAGTACTTTATCTAACAAGGCTATTGTGAGGCTGATTTAATCTTTTAACTGAGGGTCCTCAGATGGAGAATGCTCTTACAGGGCCAAGTAGTAGTATTGCTATCATCGTCATCATCATTAGTAAGAATATCATCATGTTGTTATTATTGAAGACTAGTAGTGAGCCCAGCGATTATGTTCAGCAGACAGACCGTTGGGGAATCTCTTTCCCATGCATTCACAGATAATGTTATGAGTAGAGTTGGCTTAAACCAGCCAAGTACCAGTTTTTAAGTGGGGGCACTGCTATGGGAGTTGGTCCATGATCAAACAGCTGGCATGACTCATCATAGTCACCAACAGTTATGAGCCAGCCTTGGCCCTGGTTGCTTGCCTTAGCAGTCCTATGTTAGCATTGTTTTTCTCTAGGCACATTTTTCTTGTTCTCTGTTCTGGGATAGAAGTAGTTTCTGACCTCTAGCCTCATTCAGTCCAGGCTGGAGAGATCTACACCTTTTTCTAGGATTCTTGTTTTCAAGGTTTCTAAATATCCCCCACTCCCACTCACCCCCAAAATAAGTTTTCCACCTGGATAAGAGAGGGAAAGAGGTATTTTTCATCGGTTCTCCCCTTCTCTGCTGTTCTCCCTTTCTAATACCATAAGGCAGTTCTTTGTGACTTTTATAGATATATATGTACATGTCCTGACACAGTTTAGGAGAGCCTGTGGGCTTTTTGCCTTAGTCTGCTAGAAGGACTGGCCTGCTGCTCCCTGCTTTATCCAGAGGTCTGCCTCTGGGACTTCAGCCCTATAGCTGTAGAGACCAGAAAACCAACCCTCTTTGAGACCCAGATGCTACTTTCCCTTGCGTCCCCCCCTCTCTTTCCTTTCCCAATGAGCCAACCTTTTGCACTTCCACTAGAATGCCAGGCAGGCTGGGCCCCCAAAGGCTCCTTTTTCAAAACCTCTGGAAGCCGCGGTTGAATGTGCCATGACCCTCTCCCTCTCTGGATGGCACCATCATTGAAGCTGGCGTCATCGGAGTCTCTTGTTCTGTTGGCGTGCTACCTGGAAGATCCTTCTGTCCTGGACAAGAGGAATTGGAAGAGCATTTTATGTTTTAAGAACAGGCTGACACACAGCAGCTACAACAACAGCTGAGATCACTTAATAAATGGTGCTAAACTAGCTTGTCTCATGCTCTTGCTCTTTATGGTGCATCAAAGATGTGACCTTTCGGACTGACTGTCACCATATTAAGGGATGGCACAGACTTTTCCATGGAGGGCCATCCGGGGAATGCAGCCTCATTTCCATAAGCCCATTGTGTAGTGTCATGTGGTGTTTTGTTCCAGGACTGCTGAGGCCTGACATAATAAGGTGACATCTAGCTTTCAAAATAAGACCCCATTTTCTGGTACTTAAATTTGAGGTCCCATCTAGTCACGCCGATGACCAGAACAGAGTGATTTCTGATATAGAATTCAGCTTGAAAGTCTGTTCAGGTTGGAAAGGGGGATCCTTGGCCTTTGCTTCGCTGACTTCCATTCGCCTTTACTTCAAAGAAATTTCTTGCTTAGAGGTAAATCCCTGCTTCTGTCTGTGTGGCTGTATGTATATAGCTTCCTTGCTTTGTGCTAACGGGGTTTTCTTGCTGGTGCCAAAGCTGCCCAAGCCACAGCTCTTTTCTAGCCTTCTCCCTTCTGCTTTCCCTTTAGAGCCAGGTCATCTTCCTCTTTGAGTTAGCCCTGCTTGCAAGATCTCAGGGTTATAGCCCTTCCCTTTCTCCTGGGCCCGGTGTTACTGCACATCAGGATCTGGGGTAGGGAAACGTCTTCATCCCGTGTGAGTTTGCTCTGTAGGATATCTGACCGTAGCACATACGGACCCCTTGTGTGCTTTGTGGCTTTGGCTTGTATGTGCTGCAGCTTGGCCTTTAGGCCCCTAACCTGCATGTAGAGTTTCAGCAAGCCTCATGCTACTTTAGGTTTTCTTAGGAGCTACCACCAAAAACATAATAAAGAATCATTTTTTTGCAAACACTGGGTCAGTCAGCCTGAGAGGATCTGTGAAAGTGGCTGTGGATTTAAGGTTGAGTTTTCCAGAGTGGCTGTTTCACTTTGGCAGTGATAACCCTGTGCTTGTACCATCCTGCCTTACCCCTGATCTCCATGTGGCCCAAGATCCTGTATAACACTTATTAGGATTAGCACTGTGGGCTCAATATTCTAGGGGTGTTTGTGTCATTGCATCTTTGTTTATTACATATCCAAAATTGGTTGAAGTCCCTATAAAATGAGAGATTTGCTGGAATATGGAAAGGCCTGTTCTCTATGTTTTTAGTATTTGTCAAAGAATTACCTTCTCTTGCCTTCAAAAATTGTTACATGTATTAACCTTAATTTCAGCTGTATTGTAACTGCTCCGGGAGGGAGGCTTGATGTCACCTCCCAGAGTCAATGTTGATTAGAAAGCACCAAACTGACCTCGAGACCCTTCTGATCCTTGTCAGTATGAACAAAAGTCAGAAGTACTTCTGCTTTCTTCTATTCCTGGTGGCTCTTCCACGGATATGGCTTGCTTTGAGCCAAGGAACAGAAGCTACTGAGAGACTTAAGAATTCCAAGGAGGCTGGGTGAGGTGGCTCATGCCTGTAATCCTAGCACTTTGGGAGGCTGAGCTGGGCAGATCACGAAGTCAGGAGACCAGCCTGGCCAACATGGTGAAACCCCATCTCTCCCAAAAATATAAAATTAGCCAGGCGTAGTGGCCAGCGCCTATAATCTCAGTTACTCGGGGAGGCTGAGGCAGGAGAATTGCTTGAACCCAGGAGGCGGGAGCCAAGATTGCAGGGAGCCAAGATTGCGCCACTGAACTCCAGCCTGGGCAACAAGAGCAAAACTCCATCTCCAGCCTGGGCAACAAGAGCAAAACTCCATCTCAAAAAAAAAAAAAAGAATTCCAAGGAAAATGAAGGAAGAAGGAGCCAACATTCGTTTTCCTGCAAGTACTCTGAAGATAGGGCTGCCGGTGGTGAGGGGAGTTTTTTTAGGAGTGGCTTAGATTTTTCAGTCAGGTGTTCCTGATTCCTGCTTGCTATTTTTGGCCCAGTTGCCAATGTCCTTCTTCAGCTGTTGGGTTTTTCCAGCCTTTCCCTAATCACACTGCTTATGGCCTTTTCCTGCTGCTCCCCTCAGTGTGCTACAAGGCACTGCCTGCCACACAGAGCAGGTGGGTGATGAGCTGCTGTGCGCAGAGGGCTCCTGCTCTTGTTTATAGCTGACAGTTCACCCCTAAGAAGCGGACAACTTGTTAAACTGAGTTTTTGCTCAGGTCGTAGCTCCTTTTAATGAGGCCAACTTGTAGTCGAGTTTTCATAGATGTGGGTTCCCCATGTTCTCTGCTTTGAGGAGAAATCTCATAATGCAGTGAGAATCATGGGGCTACCAGGATAAAACTGGGCTCGAAACCATATGAAACACCAATGTCTTTTGTGAAGAAACTCCTCTTTGGATTAGTCCCACTGATTCCTTTTGTGCATCTAGCCTGGAATGGAAAAGGAAAACAGGCCAACTTCCCATAGTGGACTACAGCACTGGAAAAGACTGGCCCAGCTTCTCTGCAGGAATGGAGGGTGGGCGATTCTCTTTATTTCTTTATCTTAGAGGGGAGACAGGTCAAATTGTGGGGACTTCGCCACATCTAAATATCATTGTATTTCAACACTGAACTTTAATATATAGGCAAGGACCAGCCCATTCCCTTCTCCTGGCATGGCTAAATCATAGGCCAGTAGCACCAGGTTACCCCAGCTTAATTGCTGGCCTGGCTTTGCATCTGTGATATGTACCACCAAACTGGTAGTCAAAGCAAAGAGCCCAGATTAGCAAGAGGCTGAGCCCTCCCTAAGTATAGAGAGCTAGTGAGTGCAAGGCTGCGAACCTTGCAGGCTTTGGGTGGAGGTAGGGGGAAGTGTAGAATTGCACAGGATTTGCTTTCTGGTACGTGAGATGGGACAAGAGTGGTCTTAAAAGAACTCTTTGTTCCTCTGTCTTTTGAATCTGTTCAGAATTCCCTGTTGGCTATATTAATCTCAGTAATTTCTGTTTTTAGAAACTCCAGTCATATGATACTTTTTACATTTAACTTGTTCTTTCTTTACCTTTAAAAGAAGAAAGTTGTAATATTACCCAGTATGCCTGGAATGCCAGATGGAAAATAGCTGGACTATTCACACCTGGCTTTAGGTGGTAGATTTGCCTTTTGGCCGAGCTCTGGGCCTATGAGCATAAGAGTGATTATACCAAAGATTATGGCCCAATATTTTATTTCCGCTGAATCCATGTGAAGAAATTTCTTTTTTTTTTTTTTTCTGAGATGGAGTCTCGCTCTGTCACCCAGGCTGGAGTGCAGTAACGTGATCTCTGCTCACTGCAACCTCTGCCTCCTGGGTTCAAGGGATTCTCCTGCTGGGAGAATCCCAGTAGCTGGGATTACAGGTGCCCACCACCACACTCGGCTAATTTTTTTGTATTTTTATCAGAGACGGGGTTTCGCCGTGTTTGCCAGGCGGGTCTTGAACTCCTGACCTCAGGTGATCCGCCTGCCTCAGCCTCCCAAAGTGCTGGAATTACAGGCATGAGCCATGGTGCCTGGCCGTGAGGAAATTTCTTAACCCAGATTCTTCATGTTGAGGTTTAACATACAGTGAAGATACTAATGATGGAACTGGGAGGGGAATGTAATACTGGAATGGGGTAGGACGGAGCCGTGAAGTCCGTATTTCTTCAGGTTCTTGATAGAGAACTGCTTGGTGTAGGCTAGTGTAAGGATGGCCCTTCCTGGAAACAAAAGGGTAAATGACACGAAGCTTCAACACAGCCACGTAATTTCTTGTTGACACCTAAGTGGTTTAAAAAGGAATTTAAATCTCACTATTACAGTGAGGGGTTTCCCTGGGTCATTGCTGAAGCATTGGATTTTGCTTTGCCCTTGTCTTCATTTGGAGTAAAGAATGAGATTGCCTTCTGATGTCACTCAGGGATTCACAAAGTACATCACATCACCATCTTTCCAGAAAGAGCTCTGAAACAGGTGTCTTCCTGTGGACACTGAGTTTGGGAATTGACAAAGACTGGCATACTTGTTTGGCAGTCTTACATTTTTCCTTAATTTAGTTAGCACATACACCAGGAGCTTTGGTAATAATTCTCTGAAAAAAACATGAACTGCAGATCTACCTCCTCTAAGAGGTAGATGGTTAACTTATAAATGTAGTGTATTGTCACCCTGGGTACTATGTCACCAAATTAAACCAAGAATGGAGTAACAATAATGAGGAACTTCAGACTTAGAAGCACCATATTTTATTTATAATTCCCAAGGAACTCATCAGTTTGGGGCTGAAAAGTGGCTAGGGCTTAGGGAGGAAATCAGCTCCCCTGAGAAAACTTGAGTTTGAGCCTCCAGAAGCATAGGGGGTCTGATTTTCTCCTGTGACTAGTCCAGCAGTCACCAAGAGTCTTTTCTCTGTGGAGCACCATTCTGAAAGCCACGTACCCCCTCTGTCACATTTCTTATCCCTTCCCAACCTAATTTCAGAATTAAGCTAATCAGCATGAAAATTGTAATGGGCATTGTTCCCTGGAAATTTTGAACTGCTGTGACTTTAAATTTTCAGATAGTGTTACATAAGCACTTAAGAAACAGGTGGAAACTGACACATTGAAGGTCTGAGTGTAGAAGGGTTAGAAGGTTGGAAATATGAAAGCAGAGAAAGTGTATACTTTCCTCCTTGCATCTTTAGACATAATGCTGTTGGGAACTGGCCCTTACCCTCAGTGAGGCCTGATGAAGAAACATTGTTTCTGCCACCTGTGCACACATACCCAAGGCAGCAAGGACAGGGAGTGTTACTGTAAATTGGAAGTGTTTTTGGTGACAGTTGAGCATCAGCTCTGACCTTACTGGCCTCCCCTGGAGCCTTGTTGAAGGAACACTGGTGCAAATCCTTGAGGGAACAGGGGCAGACTTCTCAAGTGAAGCAAGCAGAAGTGCCCGCTGGCCCTGAAAGGGTAGGCTGCACTGCTCCTCGGAAAGGAAAGTCCAGTGGGACCTCGCTGCTCTGCTCCCAGGTACCTGTGGCTCCACTCGACTTGGAGGGCATCTGAAGGGGGATGTGGGGTTATTGTGTCTGCTCTTTGTGTTCAAAAGCTTTTGATCTGAATGTGCTATTGTGTTTTTTTGTCTCTGGTTTGCCAGGGCCTGGGAGGAGTTTCATGGCCTGGTGAACAGCAGCGGCCGCTGATCGGACGCTCCCCCTCTGTCTCTCACACTCAGGGTAGGGCCTTGTCTATCTTCTCTGTAACCCTGTGACATACCTCTCATTCATACGACCCCTCTTCCCATTTACCCCCAAACTTGCCTCTGTCAACATTGAGCCTCAGAGAAAAACATAAGTCCTAAACCACTGGATTCTCATCCTCCCTGGGTCCCATGTCTCCTGGTGAACCCCTGAGCAGGCTACTTCACCTTATTATGCCCCTATTTTCTCATCTGGAAAGTGAGGCTCCATGGATGGAAAAGTCTCTGAGATCTCTTTTGATGCTAACATTTCATGATGGTAAATGTGCCACAGATGCTTTTTCTTTTTTGCTCAAATGCCATTTTTAAGCCATCTGGCAATGTCCTGTGACTAAAAGGCCATTGCCACAGGCCCCAACATGAGTTACATGAGAGGTATGTCTCCTGTTTGCTGGTGTCATGTGTCAGTTGTGAGGAAACGGTAATATAAATTCAGGGTTTCAACAATGTCAGTAGCGGGGCTGGATTTCAGGGCTGTGTGCGTAGCAGTTGTTCCAAGCTGTACTTTTCACTAGACCAGCGCAACTGTACTAGCAGGGAGAGGCACTGAGATACAAAGACTGAGGCAACTAAAGCATTGACTTTGGGAATATTTGTATTTCAGTTAAGAGAGTATCAAGTCCATGTTTGTCTCTGTAGCAGAGGGAGCTTGGTGAATTTATTCTGAATGAAAGGAATGGATGAAAGGCCAATATCTGCATGTGCTGGAGATGACAGCCTTTTCCTGGACATCAAACTATCCCTGCCACTAACATCCCTAAGAAATAGAGTGTTTCTAAAATTGGAACAGAACATGTCAACTGTAATAGCTACCTCAGAATTCCCCCTTCCCAAGAAGGAGATGAGTGTTTTCCAGAAAAGGAGACCTGCATCCCTCACGTGGGCTAGAAGAGACAAGATGACACTCTGAGGGACAGCAGCAGGTGGCCAGGGGCCTGAGACATGGGCTAGAAGAGACAAGATGACACTCTGAGGGACAGCAGCAGGTGGCCAGGGCTTGAGACATGGGCTAGAAGAGACAAGATGACACTCTGAGGGACAGCAGCAGGTGGCCAGGGCCTGAGAGCTCGGGGGTGTAGGTATGATACACAGATAAAACTAGTTGCAGAGTTCCTGCACACACAAGTGATGCCACCCATACCTTTTTTGTCTTGATAGTTTGATTTCTTTATTATAAATTCAGTCTTCTGGTGGTTCAAAATTTAAAAGGATTCTCTTTAAGATGTAGTCAACATTAGTGCCTGGTATCATGGCACATGCCTATTGTCCCAGCTACTTGGAGGCTGTAGTGGGAGGATCACTTGAGCCCAGAAGTTCAAGGCCAGCCTGGGCAACATAGTAAGACCCTGTTTCTAAATATATGTCTGTGTATTTGTGCATATATATAAGTGTCTGTATATATAGTCAACATAGAATTCCAAGAGGTCTGCTACTATACACAAAGAGGGAGGAAAAAGGTATCAGCTCTAATAGTAGAGAAATCATTGATTTGTAAGCTAAAAAATAGTAAATATTTGAAATAAGATATTAAGTTAAATTTTCAGAAGCCAGGTGCTATAAGGGAGCTATTTTAAAAATACTACCATATTTAATTATTTCTAAGATTTTTTTGGCTTTTAGTATTTTTTTCAATCCTGTTCCTTCTGTAAGGCTTTTAATATTCTTAAAATTGTGTTGCTTGGCTGGGCGCAGTGGCTCACGCCTGTAATCCCAGCACTTTGGGAGGCCAGGGCGGGTGGATCACGAGGTCAAGAGATCGAGACTATCCTGGCCAACATAGTGAAACCCCATCTCTACTAAAAATGCAAAAATTGTCTGGGCGTGGTGGTGCGCACCTGTTGTCCCAGCTACAAGGGAGGCTGAGGCAGGAGAATCACTTGAACTCGGGAGGCAGAGGTTGCAGTGAGCCGAGATCGTGCCACTGTACTCCAACCTGGCAACAGAGCGAGACTCCATCTCAAAAAAAAAAAAAAAAATGGGGATGCTTACAGTGAATGTGATTTAAAAGGGTTTTATCACTGTTTAATGGGCAGTGTTTATTTCTTAAAGTACATAAAATGATGTACCTTTAAAAATTGATGGCATCTGAGGTTCAGTGAAAAGTCTTTAAAATGAAAGTGGAACAGTCAGAATGGAAGAAAACTCAAAATGACTCCCACCCCTCTTGGCAGACACTAATCCCCCAGGAAAAATACCTTTGAATTGCTGTAAAGAGTCATATATTTGCATAATTGCCGTTTTGTGGTCTCTTTGTGGCCCCTGTGTCTTTTTTATACAGTGTGGGAGGCAGACGAAGAGAACACTCATGGTGCAGGTATTTTCCTTAAAGCACAGGCTTGGAAGTCCGTGAGGAGTGTTTGAATTTAAACCAAAAATTATTCTGAAAGTGGGGGAGAAAATGAATTTACACAGCAACAACAAAAAATCCACTCACTTCATTGTCTTAATAGACTTGAAAAGGACTTCATGTTGCATCGCTATTGATTTAACCTCGCTGTAAGTGAAAGAGATGTTCTGAGAAGATATACATCCCTAGCTTATGTTTGCTGGGACTGCCATTTTAGAGGCCTCTTAACATTTTAGCCCTCTTTCCTTCTCTCCCTTTTCTTTTTCCTTCACACAGATCGAGATCTATAAAGAAATTTGATACAAAAACTGCTATTTAAATAATTCTTGATGAATCATAAATACTTTTCCTCAATTTTATCTGCTATTTTATGTCATTACATGTGACTGCTAGTATTTTAGGACAATTTCATTTGACTTCCGTTCAAATAAGTATTGTCCTTTTAACTATGACTTCAGTAAAAGTGTCAGTGAACTGCTAGGAAAGGATTCTGATTCCTTAGCTGTCTGGGCTGGTATACACAGAACAGTGAGTCTATATTGTTGGGAAATGAAGTTGGAATAAAATAAAGTTGAAGATGAGAGACTGGAATTTGCCTCACTGAAACTAGAAAGAGTTTGCAGCTTTACTGAATGTGCAGGGAGAGAAGAGGAAGCCAGAACTGGCCTGGGGTGGATAGCTAATGGCCAAAGAATGTTCTCCTGAAGACCATGTGCACTTAGGTCTACGGTACCACTCAGAGCCACCCCTCAGAGCCACTCTTCAGAGCAGAGACATAGGTAGCCTTCCTCTTTGGATGACTCCCAGCTTTCACTTGAGAACCCAGAATCACTTAGGTGCCCTTGCCAGGCACCAGCACAGTGGCAGGTAACTCCAAAGTGGGGGGGGGGGGGCATTCTGAATGACCAATTTGCCCCCTGTCATCCATTTTCAGGAGTTAATCTCTACTGTAGCTCATTGTTTTCAGAGTTGGAACTTGTCCATTTCTCTAAAAGTACTAAAAGATGACCATTTTAAGGTAGAGCAGATTGGAAAGCTATTTCAGAGTATTTGGACAACTATTTTCCCCAAGATACCTGGGAATGTGAAGTTGGAAGCCATTCTGAATGGGGCTCTCGGATGTTTCTGAGACATCATCAGGACAAAGGAATATCCGGTAGAGAAAGAATTCTGTTTTTTTCTTCCAGCATTGTGGGACTGTCAGCTTCTATGTCCTCTTTGGTGTCCTAAGCATAGCCCATGCGCTGTCACAGCTTTGTCAGATTACTAGAGGTCCAGCTTTCAGGAGCTCACTGTGGATTTGCTAAATTTTAGTTTGCTTTTAAAAGAACAGAAGCACGTTGTTTTTTAAAGGGTCATCTGTGGCCTCTGCCCCTTCCAGTCTACTTCTCCCTTTCCTGCCTCCTAATCTCTCTGTGCACTGAGCCCAGGGTGAGGGATGTAATGGAGTATCACTTCCCAGCTGGCTTGAGGTGAACACATTCCTCAGACCAAATTTGGCATCAAGCTGTTCTCAACCCACTTTTTTAAAGAAGGCTGGACCAAAGCCATAGGGCCTCACTGCCACCAACCTGTGTTAGTCTGTCACTGTCAGGAGCAGGCCACCCCCACTTGCTGTTCTGTTTTCCTCTTAAATCAAATTGGAAAAGCACAGCTCCATTCTCCTGGCTTTTCCTTTACTCTTCTCCTTCCCTTTTTCACTTTGCAAATGGACCTAAGAATATGATTTCTTAGGTTTTCTGACAATAAAGTGGTCTATAATAACAAAAATATTAAATATCTGAATGAGGCTGGGCGTGGTGGCTCACGCCTGTAATCCCAGCACTTTGGAAGGCCGAGGCAGGCGGATCATGAGGTCAAGAGATCGAGACCATCCTGGCCAACATGGTGAAACCCCATCTCTACTAAATATACAAAAATTAGCCAGGTGTGGTGGTGCGCGCCTGTAGTTCCAGCTACTCGGGAGGCTGAGGCAGGAGAATTGCTTGAACCCAGGAGACGGAGGATGCAATGAGCCGAGATTGTACCACTGCACTCCAGCCTGGTGACAGAGTGACTCTCCATCTCAAAAAAAAAAAAAAAAAAATCTGAATAAGGAAGTGTTTTTAAAGCTCTCCAGTTTATCTGCTACAGAGAAAGAATTTATTTCTGCCCCGCCTAGCATAATAGAGGAATTCTTCTAAAAGATAAGATGACCTGCGTATGGTAATGATTACCCTGAAAATCCTCTTTCCATCACTAAACAGCTGAAAGAGTTGGGGCCAGACACTTGCTTACCATCTCCTTCATTCCAAGATAGATAATTCTCCAAGTCAGCAAATTCTCTGCTCCTACCTTCCCATACCCCTGACTTTCTAGTCTCTCTTTTAATAAGAAGAGCAGAATCCCTACTGATAGACTTCTGGTGTTCAATGATTAGATGAGCATAGAGGTGCCAGTAAAAGGGAAGAAATGGAACAGAGCCATCTGTTCCTGTGTAATCACTTTCTTTAGTATTAAGTGTAGGTACAAAAAAAAGTGTATTTTATAATGCATCTCTGTAACACAGCACATTGTCCCTAAGAGAATTCAGAAATAAAACACACACACACACAAACACACACAGTAGTTGTGCTTGCTTTTCTCTGTGTTATGATCAGGTATGTTCCTTATCCTTTGCTAGCTACTTGTAGCATCTCAGAGGGGTCTATCCTTTTGAAAGGAGTTTTTTTTTTAAATACCATTGGCCTTTTAAAAAGATGACCACCCTATTAACTTGGTTTTCAACCATCAGCTCTTTAGTTGAAGATAGTTGAAGTGCTAAGTAGCCATTGATAAATGAACCACACGGTTGTCATGCCAGCTATAAAATACCAACGAACTTTTGAGATAGCATCAGTTTATTCCCAGCCTGAGTTTACCTATCCCAGCTCCAGTTTCCCTTCTCAGTTCTTGTCTGCAGTCATTCTCTTTGTGTAGTGGGGGCTGTTGGTCACTGTCAGCTGACCGCCATCATGGAGGAGGATCTGTTAGCCAGTAACAGAAAGAAACTGCTGTTTGGCTGGGCTGAGCATATTCTTTCCTTAGCACATATTTACTCTGAACCAATTGCCATATGTCCCGTTAATTATAACAATTTTAAGATAGGTTAGGCTGGGCTTGTAATCTCAGCACTTTGGGAGACCATAGCCGGAGGGTCACTCGAGCCCAAGAGTTCAAGACCAACCTGGGCAACATAGTGAGATACTATCTCAACAAAAAAAACAAAACAAAACAAAGGTCAAAGCTGGAGCTTCTAGAATGTCCCTTTAAAATGAAAGAGAAATAATGACTCCAAAATCCAGGTAAAGTTTTCTGACAAATTGAAGTCTAAAGCACTGGGCAAGGACAGCAACTGGTTGCCTTTAAAGTCCCTGCCAGCCTGAAATGTTGAGACTCAGATGGTAATGGACCTGCTAAGATGTCATTAGATTTCTAGGGTAGGACAGGAAAGGTCACTAGTGGCTGGCCAAGCCTGTCTACATCCAATAAAAGGCAACTAAGAGGACACATATTGGGATCCCCCACATACATCACACACACACACACGTATTGAAGAATTAGAACCATGTTTGTAAAGTGAAAGGTACCCAGATTTTACTTCCTGGAATATCCTTTCCTTCTGTAAGCAGCTCTAAGTTTTAAACTGAGGATTCTTATTTGGTTGGTTGGTTGGTTGTTTTTTGTTGTTGTTGTTGTTCACATAAGACCAGGTGAATCACACAATGTTTTCAAAAGTGTGTTGTTAGATTAAAAGAAGAAGGGGAGAGAGACAGAATGTCTCCTTCTCAGGCTTCCTCCATCTGCCCAGTTTCTAGTGTGCCCCTTTCACCTCCACTGCCCCAGGTAACCACTGTTGTTGGTTTCCTGTGTAGCCTTGCAAAGTTTCATAATGCATATATGAGCAAATATGAACCTATAACCTTGTTTCCCTACCCCCACTTACACAGAAGGTAGCATACCATGTGTACACACTGTACTTTAAGCTATCAGTTTATCTTGGAACCCTTTCCACGGCAGTAGAGAGCTTCCTGTTTTATTTCTACGGATGTGCCCTAGTTTTAATATTTAACCAGTCCCCTCGTGATCTGCATTTGAATTGTTTCTAATCTTTTGCTGTTGCAAAAAAATTGAATGGAAGTTTTACAAGGGACTTGGGAGGTGGGTTGCTGTTTTGGCATTAGATTGGCAAGTGAAGAAGGCCCCGGGATATGTCATGGAGACCCCAAGGGCTGATGAGTCAGCTTCCCCCTGTATATATGTGCTTCTATATAGATGATCCTTGTATTGAACATTCTATTTTCTCCCATTTTTTTCTTTCAGGGACAATTCAAGCTTTCGAAATACAAAAATCACATTGTGAAAGTACACAAGCTGGCAATAATCCTTTTCTGTATGTGTGTGTTTGTCCGAAATGGATGGGAGGCCTCCAGCCAGTCCTTCCATTGCTCACTGAAGGGACGTCCCTGAGTCGTGCGCTCCCCTTTTGCACTCATTCCTGGAGGACGGATTCCACTAGACACCCTCCAGCATCGCTGACTTTATAAGGCGGAAAAACGGAAAACGTGACTTTGTAATAGACATTGTTTTTTAATGGGGTTCCATGGGGGGCGTTCAGCCTTTCTGTTCGCTGTGTCCTGTCCAGATGCCTCTTGGGCATCCTGTTGTTCTCTTCCCGTGCTGTACAAAGGGTACCATGGCCACGTGTAGATGCCAGAGCTGTTGATGAGAGTTACCAGTATTATGAATGTCTGTGCATCCAGGAAAAGCTTTCTGTTGGAGAGTCCCAGAATAGCTGTAAATGCTCTCTTCTAGCTATGCCATTAAATTATTGGGACACTTTGTTTCTTTCTCTCCCCTCCTCCAAGCCCACCACTTTCTGAAGCTGTGTTACTGATGTGATGACTGTCCAGGATTTTGTATCATCCCCTGCCTTATGCCCTCCAGTCTCCTCTCCTGTGGGACTCTCTCCTTCTTAGGCACAGCTACACTTAGAATTGTAATCCAGTGACTCTTACAGGTTTCACTGAGGCAGCTTAGAGGGAATGCCTTAGTAAACTGAACTGAAGCAGAATCTAGTTTGATTAGGAGCTAGATTATAATCTAGGTTCCAAGTACAGAATTTGGAGCTGAGGACAGTGATTGAAATCATTTTCCCATATGAGCAGAGCCTGTGTGTCAGGCCTGTTTCCCGTATGAGCGGAGCCTGTGTGCAAGCCTGTTTCTGGCATGTCCCTCATTGAGGAAGGGAAGCAAAAGCTGGTTATTGCCAGGCCTATTAACACTTAGTATGAAAATTCTATCATCCCGAAACTGGGGCATCTGAGGAAAAGGCGACCTTGCTGGATGGCTTTATTTGCATGGCTCTGCCTGTCTGCAGTGGTTGAGTCCTTATCACCTGGTATGTGTATGAGCAAATGTGTGCTGATCGTGATGCCCAGGCAGAAACCTCTTGAAAACTACTGCAGGCATGCTTTAAAAATGACCAGTCACTCATCAGAGAAGCTGGGTGATCTGACTCCCGAAGGACTGAAGTCAGAGAGGTCAAAAGAGCACCTAGGATTCAAATAAATTGAGTCAGAGTCCTATAGCAACCTCCAAGTAGCACTGTCTTATTTGGTTCTTGTGAGCAAAGACTGCAGTACCTTAAATTAAGGCCTCTCTTTAAAACATATCCTTGAAGACTAGGGGATCCTTGGCCACCTGGTCTTAGAGAAATCATATGAGAATAACAGGCATTTCCTTATTGTATTTATATTACTCTCCTCCTACTTTTCCATTCCTGAACACCCTCTAATGACCACTGTTTTGGGGATGCTTTTTTCCTGAAAGAACGGGGAGTACAGGGGCCAAAAGGGAGGTGCTTCTATTACAGGTCAAGTTAGATAAGATCTAGCAGTGATTTAAATTCCAGGAATATGAAGAGTGCATTCTAGTGTCCAGACAGTTGTGAAGGGCTCGGCAAATACAAGAGCACCATTGGCTACATGGGGAGCAAAGGCTGTCTTTGAAAACCCCAGGGAGGTCTTCACTTTTGCCTAAACTCAGATTTGCCATGAAAATTCCAAAGAGATCTGATACTTGGATTTGCCCTCCTCTGGGCGTCTACCTGACTGTTGTGTGTGGGGGGAAGTCAGTGTGTATGTGTACAGCATGCTTAGGAGTGAGTGAGTGAGTGGTCAAGCCTACTGGTTAGGTGTGTTGTCCATAGTTTTTCTTTTTCTTTTCTTTTCTTTTTTTTTTTATTCAGAGTTTTGAATCTTATGTTTTCTAGAGCTGCTCATGTTTCCCCTTCCTCTTTGTCGTTGTAGTATTTGACAGTTGTCTTTTCCATCAAAAACATACTGGCCTTAGGCTGGTTAGAGCAAGAGGTTATGTCTATTAGGCAGCATCTTACCCGCAGTGTTCTCCCAGATGTTCTGCCTAACAGGTTTAAGTGGGAGATTAAATAGTCAGTTTATCTAAACCCTCCATTTTTCCCAACTAGCTTGAGAGGTCTTTTCATCTACTTTTACTCCATGGGCCTCTGATATGCTGAGATGTGATACGGTTATGATTATGGTATCACCTGTTATAGAGACAAAGGGAGAAAGGTCTACCAGGGCCAACGTAACCAGAATGTGAGGAGAGTGGAGAGTCGGTCTCCACTTTGCACAGTTGGGGCTGTTCTCCTCTAACCCCTTTGCTGGGTTTTCTGTTTGAAATTGGCTCCTACTCCTCTCCAGCCCTTTGCTGGATTTTCTGTTTGAAATTGGCCCCTACTCCTCTCCAGTGCTCTGCTTTTTGAATCCTCCTGTTCGTGTGTGTGTGTGTGTGTGTGTGTGTGTGTGTGTGTGTTTTCCCTGTGATACTGGCAGTGGCAATAATTTTCCACCCAGAGAGAAGCTTGTGGTCCACAATGCTCGAAGAATGAATTTCCAAGTATTTGCCAGTGGAAATGGAGCAGAGGCTATGACAAGAATGATTTAGTGTTGCACTTTCAGAGCAATTATCTACTGCAGTAATAAATGGAAAATATCAGCAAGAACCAGGTCGTGGACTTGTTAATACAAAGGAACCGGGGGTACTGTTACTAATTCTGTCCTTCAGTGTATGAGTCTCAAGCTTAGCTGCATCCCAAAACGAAATATGTGGAATAGTCCAGGCAATGTCAATCTCAATGACACAAATGTATTGTGGAAATATTCTCTGATTGATATTAATCATTGCCACAACTCAATTTACATTTTTATTATCAAAATATAGTTGGTAACTCTCCTTAACTTGGGGTAAGGAATATTGGAATAGAAGAAAGTTTAAAGAATTTGATTTTGATGTAAAAAATCACTCAGCCTAAGCTTGGAATGTTTTTGTTATTTTAAGCAGCTTAGCCTAAGGAGGGACACATGGGCATGCCGATGGCTGGCTGGTGCCCACATGAAACACTGAGGGAGAAAGAGGCTTTGCTGAGCCTCAGTTATTGTTGACAAAGGATTTAAAACAATACAGTCTTGAGACTTAGTTTCTGTAGATAGAAATCTCCTCTCTGTGTCTGTCAGTCATGGTCCAAATAGGAGACAGAAACCATGCCAGTTCAATAATGTGATAAAAAGAATTACTGACACACCAACCAAAAAAGCAAAAAACCCACACAAGAATGAAGTAGCAATTTCCAGAAGTGCTCTGAGGATGGGTGTTGCTCACCTGGTCCTGGGTCTTTGAGCCCATCATGAAGCTGGTTCTGAGCAGGTCAGAAATGACAACTGGGATCACCTGCAGCGTGGACGCTTCCCTCTACTGGCATCTACTGGAAAAATCCAACAGGATGCCAGCTGGCAAAGCAGAGATGTTTGTGGAGTTCTGTCCCTGGTATCACAAAAGCAGAGCTAAAAAGAGCGGGTGTGGAACTGAGAGACAAGAGCTTCCTAACTGGCACAGCCCCTGTGAGCCACTCAGCATCTGCGCGCAGCCTTCTACACCTTTGAACTTCTGTCCCACCACAAAAGCAATTATCTGTGCCCAAGAAGATGTAATTAATTGGAAGCTGTTATCCTCTCTCAAAAACGAGGACCTGTGAAGCCCACCAGTCACTGTCAATCTCAGAGCTGTGTTGACTCTTCTAATTCAGTTTCAATCCCTTCGGAATAGAATACAGAACAAGAGAATGGTACTTAAACACTAAAGGGTAAAGTTTACTTCCAGAAAAATTTGCATGAAATGATGAGAGAAGAAAATTTGTGCACATAACAAGCAAGAATATGTACATCAGCCCGGCTCGGTGGCTCATGCCTGTAATCCCAGCACTTTGGGAGGCCGAGGTGGGTGGATCATGAGGTCAGGAGTTCGAGACCAGCCTGGCTAATATGGTGAAACCCCGTCTCTACTAAAAATACAAAAATTAGGTGGGCGTGGTGGCGTGCTCCGGTAGCCCCAGCTGCTCAGGAGGCTGAGGCAGGACAATCGCCTGAACCTGGGAAGCGGAGGTTGCAGTGAGCCGTGATAGCGCCACTATACTCTAGCCTGGGCGACAGAGTGAGACTCCATCTCAAAAAAAAAAAAAAAAGAATATGTACATCATCTATAATGATCATGAGGCTGTCGGTTATGTATCACTTCCTTTTCCACTGCCTATTCTGTATTTCCTTTGCCCTCAGCCAGGATCTCCACTGCTCAGGATTCTTTTTTGGGTATGGTTGATCCAAACCTTTATTCCTAAGGTATCTGAATTAGTTGTCCTTCCTTTGTTACAGTCTTTTCGTTTTTGCTATTTGTAAAAGGGACCCCAGAAAATTATGGGTTCTAGACAGTTCTCCCTGGCCCTGGAATGTAGCAGCGTTTGTTTTCCCTTGGTAATACACCTGAGTCACTAAACCCCTTGTTTGCTTATTGGTTCAGTGCCCAGAAGGGCCCAAAACAGCAGGTGAGCCTCAGGGTATGATTCAGTGAGCCGTTGTTCCCTGGAAGCATTCCTCCTTTAAAAACCAAGCCCTCCAAACCAGCAGAACTCCAGCTGAGGGGACAGGTGAGAGGAACCGCTCCTACTTCTATCCCTTGATTCCCAGACCCATGAATCCTGGTTATGGGAGAGACAATACATGCAAGGCAGAACCTTTGGGGCAGCACCCAAAGGTGGTCTCCCAAGTGGTGCTGTAATAGTCTTCACGAGGCGTTTCGCTCTAATGTTTGTCCAGCTGCTTCCTCCTGCTGAGATGTGGTATGACTGATTACCTGGTCACAAGCCCATTGCCTCATTTTCTTTGCTGTGAAATTTGTTTCTTGATTAAAAGCAATATGGAATACTATGCTGGTGAGTAAGGCATTCCATTAGTCCACGGGTGATCATGCTGGGAGAAGCAGGAAACGCAAATTCACATCTAGAATATGCATCTATTTACATGGTTTGCCAAAGGGCAATGGAACTAATCCAGCATCATCCAGTGGAACCTCCAGTTCCTCCAATGGAGCTAATCCAGCATCACCATCACTTTTTTGGAGCTGTGTCCCCCAGCTACCTGGACGGTCCACATTTTTGGTATTTCTCATCTCATGTGATTGCCCATGGGCCCCAGGTCTGCTTTCCCTTGATTACAGTCTTGTCTGATGTCACTTGAAAGCCTCAGCCAAATCTTGTCCCCCAGGCCTATTTCCATGAGACCTGTAACAGCTCCCCGTCAAGATCGTTTTGACTCAAATACCCTGAAAAAAAAAAACCTGTCTCCATTCCAACAATTTGTAGAAGTATAGTGCACTGATGGGCCAGCTGCAGGAGAGCGGGGTCCACAGGAGGCCTCTGCAGCCCTCAGAATGTCTGTCCAGCACACTGTTACCTCCCTCCCATCCGGTGGGCTGGCCAGTGTGGCAGGCAGGGTGAGTGGGAGATGAATAGGAAGCTATAGGCTGTTCCCTTGAGGAGCTCGCAGTCCAGAGGGGAGAAGAAGGAATGCAGCAAATAAAGGCAAGAAGGCCTCCAAGAGGATTGGCGGCTCAGGTGTACTCCATGTGGGCCAAGTCCAGTGGGCAGGTGACCTTCACTCATCTGGACTCCAGAAGTGCAGACGTGAGGCCAGTGGGCTTTATGCTGGAGATGTTGCCTATGGGTGAGATCAGTGTCATATGTTGTAAAGTGTACCATTTATTGAAAACTGCTAGACACTAAAATTACATGCATATTTCATTGAAATCTCACAAGAGCCCTGTGGGTTCCCCATTTCACAAATGAAGAAATAGGCAGAGGTTAAGTAACGCAAAAAGTCACTCACCATGTAAGGGCAGAGATGGGATTTGATTTAGAATTCCAGAGCTCTTAAGCCTGTCACACGGATAGGTTATAGCTCACCTAGTCTGCAAGTCATTATTTTCATTGCTGGGAAAGAGGGCTTTGAATCAGATGTAGCTCCAAAATGACTCCTGCTGCCGCAGAGTGATCCTAGTAGATCAGAGGCCCCACCCCACTGGCCAAGGAGGATCAAGAGCCATGAGCAAGGCAGCCTCCCCTGGGGCCCTGGGAACGGCCAAGAGGGCACAGGGGTTTGCCAGCAAGGTGACATTTTCTGTCCTTTCCCCTAATCCCACACCCTCCACCTGACCTGAGTATTGGCCTTACCCTAAATCCATGGCATGTAGATTCCAGGCATCTCTGTTCCCTATTTCCACAACCAGACCATAAATACTCCCTTAAAGTCCCTCTGCCCGACCCCAACCCCGGCGGTTTTTTTTTTTTTTTTTTTTTTTTTTTTTTTTTTTGCGTTGTTTATGGAGGTCCCTGGTGGGGTTTTGCATCGTTCCCCAGACTGGTCTTGAACTCCTGGCCTCAAGTGATTCTCCTGCCTCAAGCTCCCAAAGCTGGGGTTATAGGCATGAGGCACTGTGCCTGGCCTTATTTAAAAATAAATAAATAAATTTAAGGTGAGGTCTTGGTATGTAGCCCAGGCTGTATTTGAGTGATACTCCGGCACCAGCCTCCTGAGTTGCGGGGATTATAGGCACATGCTGCCATGCCTGGCTCTGCCCGAATTATTCTCTCCACATTTGTCCAGCGGGCCCTGTCAGACCCTCTCCGTGAACTGTATGGAAAGTAAAATTCCCACCCGGAGAGCAAAACTTCCCTTTCTCCATCTCACCCCACCTCTTCCTTGTAGAAAACATAGACAATAGTATTTCACACCAGGGCCTGCCCTCCATCTTGACGTCTCGGTGAGGCAGCAGGGGAGGAATGCTCAGAGCACCCTCTTCCTGCCATCCTCCACCCTCTCAGGACTCCAAATGGACAGAGAAAGGGGCATCAAGGTCTTCTCCCCTGTGAGCCCAAGAAGGCAGGTAGGTCAATCCAACGTCCCCCTCCAGGTGACCTTCCTCCTGTCCCTGACAAGAGGACTGTTAACATTGATGCCCCAAGAGCCAGAGCCCTGTCCTGTGGCCTTGTGTATTCTTCTTCGCAGAGTCCCAGCCCCCTGACCCCCCTCAGGATGTTTCCCAGAACGTGGTGAGAGCCCCTGCAGAGGCTGAGCTCATCTGTGGCCCAGCTGGCTGGGCACCACCCAGCACCAGGCTCCTGGAAGGGCTCGGGGGTCCGGCCTCCCACCCCATGCTCTCTGGCTCACAGTGCCCGCCTTGCCCTGGCTGCAGCCACCCTGGCTGACTCACTGCCAGGCTCCTTTGCTGTCACCAGTTCCACCACAGGTTCACCTCAGCTCACTCCTGCCCCACCCATGAACAGCACGCACACGTCTGTCTCCTGACGAGTTCTCACTTTATCTCCGAGTGATTTCCAAGACCCTTTTACAGAGGACAGGTGGCTGGTCCTTCCTGTGTGACAGAATGGCCAGAGGCCCTGGGAGGAGATCCTCATCTTAGTGCAGTGCTTCGTGGGAGGCTCAGATGGGCAGCCCAGGTCAGGACTATGACCTTGGAGGGACCCTCCTTCCTTACCACCCCTGGACCTATGCCCTGGCCTCCTTGGACAACTTTACACACACGCATCCCCAGTATCTCCCCCGCATCTAATCGATGTGCTCCTGCCCCCTGCAACACCCTTGGCCAGCCCCAGCCCATGTCGTGCTCATGCCATTGAGCCTGGCACTGTTGAAGGACCTCACATGCTGCTTCATTGAAAGCCCTGCCATCTCAGTTTTGACCAGAGTTCCTGGGGTTCCTCAGATACATCCTTGTTCCCTGCTGTCATGCCATTCATTCCCTGCTGTAGAAGGCCCTCGCCCCACCCTTCACCCTGCCCACCTCCGCCACCCTTCACGTACTGCCTCTTCCAGGGAGCCCCTGGTCCCTTCTCGCCCTAATCATGGGCACCTCCTATGTTCCCATAGCACTGGGCCCAAGAGATTGGAACCGCAGGTGTCCTTGTCTGTCCTGGCTGCTGGGGTAGGTTCCAAGAAGGCAGGGACCACACCTTCCTCATCTCTGAACAGGCCTGGCATGGATGCTGGCTGCCGAGAACTTCCTGCCAAACAGATTTATAAAATGCCTTAGTCATCGTGTGCTGTTCCACCTAGCACTGCTTCTCACCAAATAACTCATCTCACAGCAAATGAAGTGCAGCAGTGGGCTTGAAGGAAACCTAAATATTTCTCTCTAAAATACTGAGTGTTACATAAGCGTAAAACACTACATAAATAAACTAATTAAAATACTGCCAGTCGGGCACAGTGGCTCACACCTGTAATCCTGGTACTTTGGGATGCCGAGGCAGACGGATCACCTGAGCTCAGGCATTTAAAACCAGCCTGGCCAACATAGCCAGGCTCTACTAAAATACAAAAATTAGCCGGTGGCTCACGCCTGTAATCCCAGCTACTTGGGAGGCTGAGGCAGGAGAATCACTTGAACCCAGGAGGCAGAGGTTACAGTAGCTGAGATCGTGCCACTGCCCTCCAGCCTGGGCTACAGAGTGAGACTCCATCTCTAAATAAATAAATAAATAATAAAACGCTGTGATTGTTGGGCTGAAGAAGGCTAAATGCAGGAGGGCACTCAGCCTTTCCCTCTGCTTCCCTGATGGCAGGACAACAACTCACAAAGACAAGAGGTCCTTCTACCTCCCCTCCAGCTTTCCTGTGTAAAAGCAGAGATGGAAAATTTCCTCAAACAACTCACTCATCAACTCAGAGATGGTGCCAATGGGACCAGGGAAATGTGGGAGCTAACTTTACTCTCTTCCCAGAGTTTCCTGCTTTTGCAAGACTCTCCTTTGTCATGTCAACACTCTATGATTTATGGCTGATTTATGGCTTTTCGCTGGGCGCGGTGGCTCAAGCCTGTAATCCCAGCACTTTGGGAGGCCGAGACGGGCGGATCATGAGGTCAGGAGATCGAGACCATCCTGGCTAACACGGTGAAACCCCATCTCTACTAAAAATACAAAAAATCAGCCGGGCGTGGTGGCGGGCGTCTGTAGTCCCAGCTACTCAGGAGGCTGAGGCAGGAGAATGGCGTGAACCCCAGAGGCAGAGCTTGCAGTGAGCCAAGATCATGCCACTGCACTCCAGCCTGGGCAACAGAGCGAGACTCCGTCTCAAAAATAAAATAAAATAAAAAAGATTTATGGCTTTTTGATAAAATACTATATCAGGCAGAGCTTCAAGCCACTGCCTTGAGAGCTACACCTTTCAACTGAGGCTCCTCCCACGTGATGTAAACTGTGCACATTAACATAAAAATGGCTTTTCTCTTGTTAATCTATCTTTTGTTACAGAAGGCTTGTTCCAGCTATCAACTTATGAAGGTAGAGGGAAATTACATGCTCTTCCCTCAGGCTCATGTTTATGGAGGTCCCTGGTCTTACTGGTACCCCATCATCCTAAAGCGGGAATGTGAGAGCTGCTGACCTCTATAATTGAGGTTTGTTCACTGATAATTAATTAATTATTGCTATTTGTAGCATTTCACAGATTGTTTGCTTGCATTTGCCATATGTACATATGTATATATATGTATACACACACACACACACACACACACACATATATATATATATATATATATATTTTTTTTTTTTTTTTAACATAGCCTTGCTCTGTGCCCCAGGCTGCAGTACAGGGGTACCACCTTGGCCCACTGCAGTCTCCACCTCTTGGGTTTAAGGGATCCTCCCACTTCAGCCTCTGGAGCAGCTGGGATTACAAGCGCACACCACCACACTCAGCTAATTTTGTATTTTTTGTAGAGATGAGGCCTCACTACATCACCCAGGCTAGTCTTGAACCTCCTGCGCTCAAGTAATCCTCCCACCTCAGCCTCCCCAAGAGCTGGGATTACGGGTGTGAGCCACCATACCTGGCTTTATAATCTTATTATCTTCAAATTATGAAGGTTTTACTTTCTCCTTTCCAACTTTCCTATCTGTTTTCTTTGCCTTACTTCATTGTGTTGGTTAGCACCTCCGGTACATTGTTGATTCACGCTGGTAACAGTGGTCGTGCTGTCTTGTTCCTAACTTGGTGGAATGCCTCTAGGATTAAATTAAATCCCATTAAATACGATGCTGGTTTTGGAGCTGAAATGTATTCTGTCCTGTTAAAGAAGAGAAGAGCCGGGCGTGGTGGCTCACACCTGTAATCCCAGCACTTTAGGAGGCTGAGGTGGGCAGATCACAAGGTTAGGAGTTCGAGACCAGCCTGGCCAGCATGGTGAAACCCCAGCTCTACTAAAAAAATACAAAAATTAGCTGGGCATGGTGGCACATGCCTGCAATCCTAGCCACTTGGGAGACTGAGGCAGGAGAATCACTTGAACCTGGGAGGCAGAGGTTGCAGTGAGCCGAGGTCCCGCCATTATACTCCAGCCTGGGCAACAAGACAGAAGCTCTGTCTCAAAAAGAAGAAGAAGAAGGAGAAGGAGAAGGAGAAGGAGAAGGAGAAGGAGAAGGAGGAGAAGAAGAAGAAGAAAAGAAGAAGAAGAAGAAAAGGTTTAAAAGTTGTATGGGAGAGTATATGGATGTACCATCTTTTGTAACCTAATTTTTCTTAAGAGATGAGGTTGAGGTCTCGCTAATGTTGCCCAGGCTGGAGCACAGTGGCTATTCACAGACATGATCATCGTGCACTACAGCATTGAACTCCCACGCTCTAGCAATATTCCTACCTCAGTCTCCCAAGTAACTAGGATTACATGGGTTCCCCTTTGTGCTTGGTCCCATCTACTGATTTCATGAACATTTCGATTATTTCCAGTATTTTGCTGAAAGAAGTGAATAGCTTTGTATATATACCCATTATTTTGCATGTGTGGAACCATATTTGTAGGATCAGTTCTAGAACTTGAGTTGTTGGACTGTGTGGTGGTTAATTTCGTGTGTTAACCTGACTGGGCCAAGGGATGACCACATAGCTGGTAAAATATGATTTCTGGGTGTCTGTGATGATGTTTCTGGAGGAGATGAAGATTGGAGTTGATACACTAAGTAAAGATTCACCCTCACCAGTGTAGGTGGGCATCATCCATCCATTGAGAGCTGAACAGAACAAAAAGGCAGAGTAGGGGCAAACTTGCTTTCTCTTCTTGAACTGGGACATCCATCTTCTCCTGGCCTCCAACATTGGAGCTCCTGGTTCTCGATCCTGGTTCTCAGGCTTTAAGACTCAGACTGCATTTCCTGGGCCCTCCAGCTTGCAGATGGCAGATGGTAGGATTTCTCAGCCTCCATAATCACCTGAACCAATTCCCATAATTAGTCTCCTCATATATATACATATAGGTTGGGTCAAAGAGTACATGATGTTTGATTTGATAAATATTGTCAAATTGCTCCCCAGGTTACGCCCTCACCAGCAATGCATGTGTTTTGTCTCAGCCCCACAAAGAGAATATATTATAAAATTTAGATTTTTGCTAATCTGATAGGTAAAAAATGGTATTTCAATGTCATTCATTTTGTGAGTGAGATTGAGTTTCTTTCCATATATTTAAGGACAATTTGTGTTGGGTTTTCTGTTCATAACTTGACCATTTTTCTATTGAGTTGATGGTCTTTTTCTTATTGACTAATAGGGATTTTTTATATATTAAGGAGATTATCCCTTTGTTTGTAATATTAGCTTGACCAAAGCAGGAACCAACACAATTGAATGAGGAGTCCAGGATGGCTTACCCAGTGTTGTAGGATGAGGCCTTTACCGTGCTGGTGGCTAAGGGTGGGCAAGAGAGTCAAAGATGAGTTGTATCTGAACAGGAAAACCTGTTGTTATGCAGGCAAGCTTGACTCTAAAGTGGCTGCCTAGATAACTTATTTTGGAGCCTCCAGGATATAAGCAGCCCAGGTACCAAGAGGGTGATGCAAGCATTTTGCCTCTCTTCCTAGTGGGAGGAGTTCCAGCTGCCTCCTGCTGGTGGGGACTGATGACCTGTCCAGCTCCACTGTCTCTTGTCCCTCTGGACTGGGTGAATGAGGATTCTGGCCGTGAATTGCTGATTTGCTTAGTTCTGTCCTCTGTTTAATGGTCATTGTCTTCTACAGACAGTCCTTTGCTCTGGTCTGTTGGGGTGCTGGGTGATTTTATTTGCTCTCCTTGCAATCGCTGACCAGCAGCACTGCAGGTGTTCTTTCCAAGCTTGTCTTGTTTCGCCCAACGGGTTTTTACATCCAAAGTCTTGTTGCTATGTATTTGAATGAATCAATCTTTCTTTTTATGACTTCGGGAGATTGACTCATACTTGAAAGCCCTTTCCTATAAAACCTGGATCTATTTATAGAGAAGACTAAAGGTTTGAAAGAGCCATAGGGCAGGGGGTGGGGAGATGGAAACCCACGACACCTGCACGCAAGGATGCTCGGGAGTGCCGAGGACATGGATTCATGGCTCAAAACAGGAAGGAACTAATCCAGTCTGGATCCCCCGGTTCAGGAATTGGCAGAACTGGTGGGCTGGAGACAGAGGGCACAAGCTGAAGAAGGCCCCAGTCTCAGTACCTGAAGTGATTGACCAAGGGGCCTCAGCAGGCGAGGGAGGTGAGTTATGGCAGAGTAACAGGGAGGGTTAGGGGTTCTGGGGGCCCTAGTGAGGCAAACAGCAGGTAGCATAAGAGTCAGAGAAGAAGACAACTAGAAGGAAAGTCATTCCAGAAAGAGCAATTTCAGGTGATGACGAAGGCCAGAGGGCAACCACGGGAGAGGGCAGCTGGCAGGCCGGATGCTTTGGACCAAGGAGCCATGAAGGCGGGGAGGTATGGGTCTGGGATGTCTCCCAGGATCATGACATGTTGAAGATCAAAGAAAGACCAAAGCCAGGGTTAAAGCCTGCCCTCACCATCCCTTAGCTCAGTACATCTTAGTCCTGATTGTGCCTTATAATCAGCAGGGTCTGGACCTGGCCCCCATGAGTCCAGTGTCAGCTGCAGTTATAAATTGCTGTCCTAACTGATGTCGCTGTTAAACTTTCCACTGAAGTAGGGAGCATGAATTAAATGCAAGAGACCCTGTCAGTTCATCTTAGGCCTAACCATATGGACTTCCTAGCCTTTTCCTGGTGCCTCAATAATGACAGGGCAGCACAGTGCAGGTGTGGTGCTAACAGCCCAGACCCGATTTCCCAGTCCCGGCTCTGTTTCTGCTTAGTTAAGGTCACTTGCACCTCAGGGCAGATCCAGGATGAGCTTGGGCGCAGAAGGGTCCTTCTGGCAGCACATCAGCTCATCTTGATGAGTCCAATGTCAAGCAGCAAAATGTCTGCCAGGTCAAGGGTACATGGAGATGAAAGACTCTGAAGTCATCAAGGATAATTGCCATTTACTGTAGCCTCCCAGCAACCTACAACATTTCCTACCACCACCACAGAGCCTTCAAAATTACACGAGACTGGAATGAACCATGTAATGCTGGATCAGAGTAGGACATAGCCTACAATCATGTTAAACAGACACACAGACAGATACAGACATATAGATATGTGTGTATATGTGGGTTAATATAGGTAGACATATTCCCTAGATCTGTCCTCTGAGACAGACTGGAGGCAGTGACACCCAGTAGCAATGAGTACACCTTACACCCAGATCTTGAGACGGGGTCTCTCTCGCTCTGTCACCCAGGCTGGAGTGCAGTGGCGTCACTGCAACCTCTGCTTCCTGGACTCAAGTGATTCTCCTGCCGCAGCCTCCCAAGTAGCTGAAACTACAAGCACACGCCACCGTGCCTGGCTAATTTTTGTATTTTTTGTAGAGACGGTGTTTTGCCATGCTACCCTGGCTGGTCTTGAACTCCTGAGCTCAGGTGATCTGCCTGCCTCAGCTTCCCAAAGCGCTGGGATTACAGGCATGAGCCACTGCACCTGGCCCTAGATCTTAATTTCTAAATACAGTTATCCAATACAAGGAACCAGCCTCCTTGGTGAAACAGCTGATTATAGGGCTGGGCAGGAAAAATATAAGATAAGCCTGGAACAGTTTATAGAGCCGGAAAGTTAAGGAGTGCTAAAACCAAGGCCCAGTGCAGTGGCTCACGCCTGTAATCCCAGCACTTTGGGAGCCCAAAATAGGCAGATCACGTGAGGTGAGGAGTTTGAGACCAGCCTGGTCAACATGGTGAAACCCCATCTCTACTAAAAATACAAAACTTAACTGGGTGTAGGTGGCATGCACCTGTAATCCCAGCTACTCCAGAGGCTGAGGCAGAAGAATCGCTTGAACCTGGGAGGCAGAGAGGTTACAGTGACCGAGATTGCGCCGCTGCACTCCAGCCTGGGCGACAGAGTGAGAAGAAAAAGGAGAAGGAGGAGGAAGAGGAGGAAGTAGAGGAAGAGGAGGAGGAAGAGGAGGAAGAAGAGGAGGAGGAAGAGGAAGAGCTAAAAACAAAAACAAACCAGCAAAGAAACCACATCGATGGGACATGTCAAAGGGACACAGGAACCAACTGAAAGTGCCGAACGGCCAAAGTTGAAACAATTGAGCAACAAAATAAAAGGTGGTATTGGATTATAGCCCAAAGCATAAACTAAATGTCTTTGAATGTATACTGATATAAAATAAATAAACAAAGAGGAAGAGTAGACAAATCGTCTGTGGAGAATTCTAAATACTGTGTGGAATAACTTCATTCCTTCAGTGTTGGCTGCATTCAGTGACTCCCTTCCAGCGAGTGCACCGTGGAAAGGAGATCCCCAGTGTCAAGCTGAGAACGGAGAAATCTGAGCAATCCTGCCTCAGCCAGATGGCCAGGTCAGCAGCGACGGGGAAAAGTCATGTGGTGGTGTGTACCCTTGATACGGTGTGATGAGGGGGGCACTTTACTTCCATGGTCTTCTTTCTAAACATGCCCAACCCCAGCCTAATCATGAGAAAAACATTAGATGAATTCCAGCACCGAGAGAGACGTTCCATAGAACACTGACTGTACTCCTCAAAGCTCAAGCAGCCATTGCAAACAAAGGAAGTCAGAGAAACTGTCCCAGCCAGGAGGAGCCTCTGAAGACAGGACAACCGGGTGTCATGTGGTATCTGGATGGGACCCTGGAGCAGAAAAAGGACATCAGGTAATAACTAAGGAAATCTGAATGAAGTATGGAATTTTTTTTTTTTTTTAAGAGACAGGGGTCTCACTATGTTGCTCAGGCCGGAGTGCAGTGGCTATTCCAGGCGTGATTATAGCACACTATAGTCTCAGATTGTTGGTCTAATGGGATCCTCCAGCCTCAGCCTCCTGAGTAGATGGGACTACAGATGCATGCCACCACACCTGGCTCAGAACACTTATTTTATTTATTTATTTATGAGAGGGAGTCTCACTCTGTTGCCCAGGCTGGAGTGCAGTGGCATGATGTTGGCTCACTGCAACTCTCACCTCCCAGGCTCAAGCGATTCTCCTGCCTCAGCCTTCCGAGTAGTTGGGATTACAGATGCACGCCATCATGCCCAGCTAATTTGTGTGGTTTTTTTTAGTAAAGACTGGGTTTCACCATGTTGGCCAGCCTGGTCTCGAACTCCCGATGTCAGGTGATACCCCCGCTTTGGCCTCCCAAAGTGCTGGGATTACAGGCCTGAGCCACTGTGCCCGGCCAGAACACCTTATTAATGTTACAGGCAAGATCTGCAAATGAATGCTAAAAATAGTGAGCAAAACTTCAAGGAGAAACAGGATATTTCCCATAGCCCCCAAGTATCTCCCCTGAAAATATTTCTAATTACAGTGATGGTTTGAATGTATGTTTACAAATATTTGATATTCCTCATTCCAGGAGAGGGAGCTTAGTTCCCCTCCCCTTAAATATGTGCTTCTGGATTAGTGACTTGCTTCTAATGAATGAGAGCAGAAAGAGAAAAGCAGTAATTTAATAGTGGAGGAAACTGGCAGACACCACCTTCACCAAGTGGTCAAAGTCAATGAGGCATGTTGACATGGCATGCCTCGGGAGGATGTGCTGAGAGAGGCAGTCACCTGTGAAGTCTTCTTCCCCCAAATCCATCTTAGTCTACTCATGAGACAATGTCAGACAAACCCACACCAAGGGACATTCTGCAAAACACCAAAATACCTGACCAGCACTATTCAAAAGTGTGAACATCATAAAAGACAAGGAAAGACCTGGAAACTGTCACAGATGAGTGAGGAGAACTGATGACTATCATCTGGAATCTTGGATAGGATTCTGGAACAGAAGAAGGTCAACCAGGGAAATCGGAATAAAGTCTGAAGTTTAGTTAGCAGTAGTGTACCAATGCTAATTTCTTAGTTTTGATCAATGTGCCACATTTGCCGGGTGCGGTGGCTCAAGCCTGTAATCCCAGCACTTTGGGAGGCCGAGACGGGTGGATCACGAGGTCAGGAGATCGAGACCATCCTGGCTAACCTGGTGAAACCCCGTCTCTACTAAAAATACAAAAAACTAGCCGGGCGAGGTGGCGGGCGCCTGTAGTCCCAGCTACTCGGGAGGCTGAGGCAGAAGAATGGCGTAAACCCAGGAGGCGGAGCTTGCAGTGAGCTGAGATCTGGCCACTGCACTCCAGCCCGGGCGACAGAGCAAGACTCTGTCTCAAAAAAAAAAAAAAAAAAAATGTGCCACATTTAGGCAAAGTGGTAACATTAGGGGAAGCAGGGTGAAGGGTACATGGAAACTCTGTGTACTATCTTAGCAACTCTTGTGTAAATCTAAAATTATTTTAAAATAAAAGTTCAAGTTGGACCCCTTGGCTCCTGCCTGTAATCCCAGCTCCTCTGGAGGCCAAGACAGGAGGATCACTTGAGCCCAGGAGTTTGAGACCACCCTGGGCAACATAGCAAGACCCCATCTCTTAGAAATTTTATTAAATTAGCCAGGCATAGTGGTGTGTGGCTCTAGTCCCAGCTACTCAGGAGGCTGAGGTGGGAGGGTTGTTTGAGCCCAGGAATTTGAGGCTGCAGTGAGCTATGATCATGCCCCTGCACTCCAGCCTAGGCAACAGATCAAGACCCCATCTCTAAACAAATAAATGAATTACATTAAATTAAAGTACAGCCAGGTGTGGTGGTTCACGCCTGTAATCCGAGCACTTTGGGAGGCCAAGGTGGGTGGATCACGAGGTCAGATCGAGACCATCCTGGCTAACATGGTGAAACCCTGTCTCTACTAAAAATACAAAAAATTAGCCAGGCATGGTGGCACGTACCTGTAGTCCCAGCTACTAGGGAGCCTGAGGCAGGAGAATCACTTGAACCTGGGAGGCTGCAGTGAGCCGAGATCGCGCCACTGCACTCCAGCCTGGGTGACAGAGCAAGACTCTGTCTCAAAAAAATAAAAAATAAAAAAGTACATTCCTGTGAGGCCTGATAGGATCCTCCCTTCCCTGATCTGTGGCAGGGTGCACACCAAGCAGGAGGAGAAGCAGTGGGATCCAAAGTGTCAGGTGGTGAAGAGAGGGACCCCACAGAGGAGGTGGGCAGTCCCAAGAGTAGAAGGCATGGCCTACTTTGCCCATAGGGAACCCCTCTCGACCCCCCACCTTGGGTGGGCTCTGGGTGGTCCACACATGACAGGTGGTAAGAGTCCAAAATAAGGCGGGAACTGCCTCCAGCTGTGGGTCACTGGTGAGCCACAGCTAATGGTCAGACTGTCCCCTCTCAGGTTAAGGGCATGCTAAAGTGGTGACAGGTCAACCAAATCATGGAAAAAAAGTTCGAAAAAAGGCACCACACCAACCCTAGGCTGACTCTCTAGGACAACTATTGTTAAGATGCCAGTCCAGAATGAGCTGAGGCTTGCAAAAACCACCAAGAGCAGTACTGTGTCTTTTAATTGATGATCAGAGCATAAAAGAACAAGAGGCAATTGATGGGAGATTACCACAAGCAGACAGATTGCCTTCCCTGTTGGAAAATGGGTCATCAGTGTGGAAAGGGTGGGCTGCTCAGCATGGGTGCAGACGAGAAGCCATGCCTGGGAAATCATGGGTCCCAGCACTAACCCAGGCGGGAAAGGCTACACCCAATTCTCCAGAAGCGGGGAGGGGGTGTCAGCTGCCTCTCCAGGGGCTGCTGCTCAGTGTGCTCCAACGGAAGAGCTCAGGTCTTGGAGGCGTCCCCCAGTACCGCCCACAACACGGCTGAGGCCCTGAAACCCTCCAGCCCTGAAAAGGGAACACTGCCAGAGGAATGGTTTCAAATATCTAAATGATTAATCATGGAAAATGGCCTTGTGTGTGGAACTAGCACCTCTGGGTAGAAGTTACAGTGATGAGGCTTTAGGTTTAAGAAAAGCTCCCTGACCATTTGAGCTGTCTAAAAATGGAGTGGCTGGCTCAGCCGATGCAGGTGAAGAAGCAGAGCCCGGAAGGCCACCTGTTAGGCAATTTGCTGAGATGCCAGTGGTAGACCCAAGGGTGGGTCAGATGACCTTTAAGGCCCCATTCAGTCATGAGATCTGAGGGTCTCAGAACTGAGCCTGGAGGGAGCTTAACAGCCCCTCTCCGGCAGCCACCCCAGCCCTGGGAATGCAGTGGTGTCAAAGGGGCTATTGCAGCTGGTGAATTAGGCCCTGGCACCAGTGGCAACCTGGCAGACTGCCGGTTTGGCCCGGAAGGTGCTAAAGATCCCAGCTCTGAGCCCCTGGCCTCCTGGGAAATGTGAGCAGCTTATGGATAAAAGGATAGCTCTGTCTAGCTTCCCAGATCGCAGCTGCCAGGACGGGGCCGAAAGGGGTGATTTGACTCTCCACAAGCTAGACAGAAAATCCCTCAAGACACTGGTCAACATGAAGGGACATCAGATCCCAGCAGCTCCTGCACCTGTCACGCCCCCGCCCTCTCTCCCAGGACCCAGGACTCCAGCTAAGCACCTCCTGCGGCTGCCATCCTTCTGCAGCCCCCTCCCCCAGGCTGCCCCATGCCTTGCCCCCTCCCATGGAATGTCCTGCTCTACTCACTTCCCCACCTCACCAGGTCGCCCCAGCACCGGCGTTCAATGCCTCCTCTCCCTGCAAAACTTTTTTTTTTTAAGATGGAGTCTTGCTCTGTTGCCTAGGCTGGAGTGCGGTGGGGCAATCTTGGCTCACTGCAACCTCCGCCTCCCAATTCAAGTGATTCTCCTGTCTCAGCCTCCTGAGTAGCTGGGATTACAGGCGCACAACACAACGCCCAGCTAATTTTTTTTATTTTTAGTAGAGATGGGGTTTCGCCATGTTGGCCAGGCTGGTCTTGAACTCCTGACCTCTGGTGATCTACCCACCTTAGCCTCCCGAAGTGCTAGGATTACAGGCATGAGCCACCGCACCTGGCCAACTTTTTTTTTTTCTTTCTAAATGAAGGACGTTTTTCCTATTTCAAAAACAAGACAAAAATTAGACATACTAAAAATTAGACAAACTATGATACATTCATACAGTAGACTATTATTCAGTGATTAAAAAGAAATGAGCTATCAAGCTATAAGAGGATGGGGAGGAAATGTAAATGCATAATGCTAAGTGAAAAAAGCCAATCTGAAATGGCTCCATACTGTATGACTCCAACTGTGACATTCTGGAAAAGGCAAAACTGTGGAGACACTATGATCAAGTGGTTGCTAGAAATTGGGGAGAGGGAGAGAGAGATGAATAGGTAAAGCACCAGATTTTTAGGGCAGTGAAACTATTCTGTATGCGACTGTAAGGGTGGGTACATGGCATTGTCCATTTCTCAAAACTTACACAATGTACGACGCAAGCAGTGAAGCCTCATGTAAACTAGGGGCTTTACTTAGTGATCAAGCATCAGTACTGGTGAACCTGGAGACAATGTGGAGGTTCCGTGTTTCTTCCCAGGTGCCTCGCCCTGTGCATCTCTTCATCCTTTGTAACATCCTTTAGAATAAATCAGCAAACTGATTTCCCGGAATTCTTTTTT